>NC_143575.1:260531296-261131296 GCF_048544385.1 Mastigoproctus giganteus
TTTCCTTTTCCTTAACACTGTTACCACACACACACACACACACACACACACACACACACACACACACAGAGAGAGAGAGAGAGAGAGAGAGAGAGAGAGAGAGAGAGAGAGAGAGAGAGAGAGAGAGAGAGAGAGAGAGAGAGAGAGAGAGAGAGAGAGATGTAGTTTATTTGTAGTATCTCTAAAGTTATATATGCCTTTCCCATAATCTTCATTATTGTATTGAAATTATTTTATTATTTCTCAGGCTTCCCACTGTTTTATACATATTGCTGCTTTGGAAGCAGAATACCTGAAGCAAAAAGGTGAGTGGAAATGTTTTAATTATTTTTTCTCAGAAAATGACCAAATATTAGTAGCTATAATGCATGTTCGATCTTTTAGTATTATTGCTCACAGAAACCTGAAGGACTTGGTATTCAAAGTATGCAAAATATTTCATTTTATTTTGGTGCATAATGGCCTTTATCTGCTGATACGTAAAACCTCCAACAACAACATTTCATTTTATTATTGTACTTTAGTGCTGTGTGTGTGTGTGTGTGTGTGTGTGTGTGTGTGTGTGTGTGTGTGTGTGTGTGTTTCTTATGGCAACTCCAAACACAACACATATTGGAACCCATTAGTGCCAATTATCCTTATTACCCTCTAGTACAAGTTGAAGACTGAGAAGACAGACAGTTTGATGTTGGACTTCAATTTCCATAGACAATTGCATTTTTCAGAAAAAATAAACTTGAAAGGTTTCTCCAAAGAACATAAGCTGAAGTGACAAATGTGGGGAAAAATGCTGGTTCAGTGAAGTTGGCATTCAACTGCAAATGGATGTTGTCTAATTGGTTCATGTGTTCAGACTGGTTTCGAAGAAAAAGGTGAATTTAAAGGTAGTTATTCAGAAGAGCTTCTAAAAACACATGTAGCATAAATCAAATGTCTGTGTGATAGGAAGTAGAATTAATTTGTGAGGGATCATTAACTTGATTGCTCTCTTTTGGACAGTCTAGGAGTTTGAGAGATTTTGGAAAACCACCCAAGCTGTTGAACAACATTCCAGATTTGTGATTTGTGCAAGAGTGAGCAGCTATTTTAAAGAAAAGCAACTAAAGGGAAAGACAAACCCAGTTTATTTTTTGTTTTTTTTTTTAATTTAGAGGAAGCAATGTTTGTTATATGCTCCTGCCAAGAGAGGTCAGAAGTCAGGATTATTCCCAATAAAAATATGTGATCTTGTCTAGAAATTTCAGTGTCATTTACAAGATTGGGATTTGTATAACTTATAAATTTTTCCATTGCCGTTTAAGGAACTGGTGGTGGATAGCTGAAAAGTCATTTGTTTCAGCAGAGCAGGGTTTGTTGAACTGCAAAGTGGAATGTAGTGTGCTGTTATCAGCAAAGCTGTGTACTTTATGGAATTTCCAGTCAGTGGAAGAGGATCAGTAATGTACTGGAGATGAAGAGCAGATGAAACAACAAAACCTTTGGCAGCAGCATTAATAGAGAAGTTAGAAGAGAGTGAGCACTATACACCATAATATACAGTGAGCAGTTATTAAAAAAAAAAAAAAAAAAAAAAAACCTGGCTGCTCAGTTGCAAAAAATGAATGGCAGACCATATATATATATATATATATTATAACTGGTAGCAAAAGTATAATGGCATAATATATATTTTTTTACTTGGAGAAGTGAAAATGCTTTTTTTTATTTTATTTTTTTTTTCTTTCCCCAATAGGCCTCTTTCCTCAAGGCTGCAGTGCATTTAGGTACATTTCACCAAATGTAGAACAAGATGAATCTAATCTGAAGGAAGACTCAGGAGCACATGATGTGGAATATAGTGAGGTATTGAATTATGAACTGTTTCCATTATTTTAATAATTGTCTCTGTTTTAATAATTGTCCAACTTTTCTCCCTGTTTTATAAACACAAACTCCAAGGTACTGTGTATGTTTATCACTGATCTGTATTTTATGATTCCCATGTGTTTGCAGATATTATTATTGTAGCAATTATAAGATTAGTCTAGTCTATTTTGAATTTGTTTTATTGAAAAATAATGTAAATGTCACACTCTTGTGTCACTGAAGAGTCTGAGGCTGTCTGATCAGGAGGAGATCCCTCGTCCCCTCATCTTTTAAGTTAGGCTTTGTAGGGAGTGCATTCAGATCTAGACCCAGTGTCCATTCCTCACCTTCTTGTGGTGTAATTTGTTAATGGGGAGGCAGCTGTATGGCTATTGAATGCATGAAGATTAACTACCAGTATATGGGACTAGCTGACCAAATTAGATAAATTGAGTGAAACATCACTATGGTAGGACAAACTAATTGGGACTCATACTGGCTGGGGCATCACTTGTGTCAACAAGGTCCTCACTGTGCTTGTCAGAGATCCAGGATACAAAGTGACAAATATACAACAGGAACAGCCATAAAGATTAGAAGCTTAAATGGCAAAGAAGTAGCAGTAAAAGAACTAGGTTACTATAATATTATTATTATTCGCCATATGGTGTAAGGAAGCCTGAGGCTTATGCTGCACCAGCCAAAAAAAAGAATTTCTGAGTTAACCAGAGAGAGAGAGAAGAAGAAGAAGAATGATGATGATATCCAGCTCAGGACCCTGAGTGTGCCAAGCCCATACTCACCAGATGTGAGCCCCTGGGGTTACAGCTGATATTATCACAACGAAATTGTCTCTAACAGTTGTCTTTGTCAGAACAAAGAATTTAAATATAGATAAGCTGCAGCTTAACAATAATTATAAATTACTTTTTTCTGGAAGTAAGATACAGTGCAAGAAAGGTATCACAATAGCTTTAGAACCAGTTTGGTTTTCAGAAAGCATTATCTATTAGAGTTATGTGAACAAAATGTAATTTAGAAAGTTGGATGATGAAATTTGTTTGTGCATATTTCTCCAGTTGAAGTTAAATTTTCTGTTTATACTCTGGGACAACCACATAAGGTCTGCAGAGTTTGCAAGATAGGGAAAATACAAGAACATTACTACTTTAGTAGTCCCACAGGGTTCAACCACTGTCAAATGCACATACTTCTCTACCTGTTCACTTGGCTATAGCAACACAATTATTCTTTGCTGGCAGACTTTTGAAGTAATATTTCTTTTTTGTTTTTGTTTTTTTTCTTTTCTGTATGCCACAAACTTGTTGAAAGTTTTAATTTTATTTAATTTAATACATTTTCTTCAGACAGCCCTATCTAGGGGTAGTTTAATTATAACCACCCTATATTTTTTAAACATTGAAAACAACTGTGTAGACTAGTCAAATTGTAGAGTTCTGCTTAGAAGGAAAATTTGACAATTGAAGTATATTAAGTTTAAGAGTATATTTTAAAATAAATTGTTAGCATTTTTCTAGTAGTCTTAATTTCTGAGGACTCTGTTATCAGGACTTTTTATTCATTCTTCACATATGCACCTAAAAATGTTCTTCTATCAAGGATAATTTTTGATATTTTAAAAAATATATATATCTTTTTCTCTTTAGGATTCCTTACTTGAAAGACTAGAACTGTGTGTTGAAGTATTAGAACAAGCAGAAAGATATGAAATTATGGCTGAAGTTTATAAGTTAATCACACCCATCTATGAAAAACGAAGAAATTTTGATGTAAGTATTACTCTTGCATTTTTCAGCTATTGTGTTATATATTTATTTTTCTGTTTTTGTATGCATTAATTTAGCTTTATGTGTTTTCATGTAATTATAAAAAATTCTAATATTTTATTGTTTTTAATTAGGATATTGAGAAAATTGTAATTATGTAAACTGTATCTTCAGAAAAATGCTTTTTTGTAATAAAAAAAAAAAATAAATAATGCCAGCCTCTGAATAATATTCTCCATATTAACTCATTGTATTGGACGGTATTATTGAAAAGCTTTCTCCCTCTAACTTCTTAAGAGGCAGATCTGTATATGACACTTTTTTAAGAACTTTTATTAGTAGAAAAGATAGCTGATTTGATTTTTCATCAAGAAATGTCACTAATAATGAACTTTCTGTTTAGACATAACTGTTGATCCAATAACAGTTAGTTTTGAGTGTGATATTTAATTTAAAATAAAGCTTGTTGAAAAATTATTTTATTATGTTTACCATCAGCTTTTTGGACTGAATAGCTAATTTGCATATATCAGAAATTGCAGGCTTTATTAAGTTCATAGATAATACTGTTGCATCATAATATAATGTACTTCTATACATTATATTATGATGCAACAACATTATTTATTGACTTTCGTAATTTTTGTTTATCAATATAGAAGTATATGTTAGGTACTTGGTTTTTAGATTGGTTGGCTTGATTTTTATGTAATATGAATTGTAAGCTTATTTTTCACAGACATATAAGTTAGTGCAAATGCATCATGCAAAATTCAGGGCAAAAACCTCAGACTGTGATGCCACTACAATAATTTCAGTTAATTTACTGCATATGGACACGATGCATTTACAATGACTTCATCATCATCATCAGCCATTTTCAATGCACTGAAGGATGAAGGCCTCTCCAGCAACTTTCCAGTTCCTTCTGTTTTGAGCACTGGCCATCCGTTTACTACCCACAAACTCATGAATTTCATCTATCCATCTCCGCCTTTGTCTTCTAGGTTTTCTTCTAGCTCCTCTTGGATACCATTCTGTTATTTTCTTAGTCCATCTGTCATCATGTCTTCGAGCTGTGTGTCCTGCCCAAGACCATTTTAGTTCTTTAGTTTTGATAAGAATGTCCTTTACTTGAGTTTGTTGCCTAATCCATGTGTTTCTTTTCTTATCTAACAGTCTGATTCCCAATATGATTCGTTCCATTCTTTTCTGTGTAGTTCTCATCTTCTCTTCCATTCTTTTGGTGAGTGCCCAAGTTTCACTTCCATAAGTCATGGTGGGGAGTATACATTGGGTCATTGTTTTACGTTTCAGACAAACTGGGATATTGCTCTTTAGTATGTGACTATATTTCCTGAATGCTATCCATCCAAAATTTATTCTTCTCTTGACTTCCAGCCATTTATCATTATTACAGTTAATAACTTGTCCCAGATAAGTATATGACTCCACCTTTTCAATTACTGCTCCTTCAATCATTATTTCCCTTTCTGTGGCATACTTGTTCATCATTACTTTTGTTTTAGCCATATTCATCTTTAGTCTAAAATCCTTACTAGCTGTGCCTAACTGATTAAGATTTTCCTCTAATTCTTTGGGATCATGGCTTATGACCACAATGTCATCTGCAAATCTTAAATGGTTTAGGTACTCTCCGTTCACATTGACTCCTTTCTGCGACCAGAATAATCTTCTGAAAGCTTCCTCAAGGGCAGCAGTAAACAGCTTCAAAGATAGTGTCTCCTTGTCGAACTCCTTTCTCAATTTTAAATTTCCTACTGTCTTTGTCTAGTCTAATAAAGGAGGTAGCACTCTCATATATTTTCTTCAAAATCATAATATATGGGGTATCTATGCCTTGTCTTTCCAGTGCCCGAAACATTGCCTTATGCTGTATGGAGTCAAATGCCAGGCATAATGGTGTTTTATATTCATTTGCTTTCTCTATTAGCTGTGATATTACGTTGAAGGTGATCCATAGTTGAGAATCCTGTCCTAAAGCCAGCTTACTCTTTCGGTTGATTCTCATCAAGTATTCTTTCTAATCTGTTAGTAATGATCCTTGTGAACAACTTGTAGATGTGGGATAACAAGCTAATTGGTCTATAATTTCCAATTTCTGATTTATCTCCTTTCTTATGCAGCAAAACTATGATTGCATTATTCCACTGCTTAGGCATCACACCTTTTCTAATGCACTTTGTGAAGAGCCTTGCCAATTTTTGTGTTATGTCTCTTCCTCCCAATTTTAACAATTCTACAGTAACTTCATCTTCCCCCGGGGCTTTCTGATTCTTCATTTTCTTCAATGCATGTTCTACCTCATCAGGAAGAATATTGGGTATGTCGTATGTGTTGCTACTTTGCAATCCATCTTCCCACTGCTGGCATCATTCCCCTGCTCCTTGTATAATTCTCTATAGTAGTGTTCTGCTATTTGAATTAGGCCTTTTCTGCTGTTTATAAGTACACCATCGCTATTCTTCAGTTTCAGTATCATTTGTCTTTCTGTATTACTGCTCATGGCTGCTGATTTAAATCCTTTGTTTTCCCTTAATGCTTGTTCTACTTTTCTTGTGTTAAATCTTCTTATGTCCTCTCTGAGTCTCTTTCTAATGCCTTTGCATAACTCAGTATACTCAATTTTCTCCCTGTCAGTGTTTTTCTTGCTTTTCATTTGTCGTCTTCGGTTCATCATGACAAGTGTTTCTTGACTAATTTTTTCTTCTTTGGATATCTTTTTCCCTATAGGTTTCTTGGGTTTTATCACTTTCAAAAAGTTGTAATATTCCTCGTTGATATCTTGGTCCTCAGCAGTCTACAGAAGCTCATACTTGTTCTTAAGTTCCAGTACATACTGCTTTTTCTCCTCTTCTGTTATCTCAGAGACCTTTGTATTATTTACTCGAGTCAGTTTTTTTCCTTTCCTTTCCTACATCTATATGAAGTGTACATCTTACTATTCTGTGATCACTTCCAACATTTACCTTATTCAGGATGGTAACATCATTCACAATATATCTTCTGTTAGTGAGGATGAAGTCAATTTCATTAGTAGTTAATCCATTTGGACTCTTCCATGTCCACTTTCTGTTCACCCTTTTCTTGAAAAAAGTGTTCATTACTGACAGTCCTTGAGATTCTGCAAGTTCCACAAGTCTTTCACCTCTTTCATTTCTTTCACCAATTCCAAAATTTCCTATAGTTCCCCTTTCTGCGCTGTTTTGTCTTTTTCCAACCTTAGCATTGAAGTCTCCCATAATAATAGTGTAGTGGGTTTTCTGCTCATCTAGAAGACTCAATTTCGGTGTACATTTCTTCAACCTCTTCATCATCATGGCTCCATGTTGGTGCATAAATCATTATAATCTTTAGCTTGTATCTCTTAGAAATCTTGAGTATTAGTCTTGACACTCTTGGTGATGTACTTTTGAATTCCAAAATGTTGTTTTTAAAATCTTTATGGACCAGAACCCCAACTCCACTCTCACTCCTTTCACTGTTTCCATTGGTGTACAGCAGATTTCCACTTGATAAACTTATAAATGATTCATTTCTTCTTCTTGTTTCAGCCAAACCGATGATATTTCAATTCAAATTTTCTAATTCCTTTTCCAGCTCTAATATCCTGTCTTCACCGATGAGTGTTCTTACGTTATAACAGGCCAAGTTCAGTTTCCGTGCATGGCAGCCTGGTCGTACCCAGAGATTCTTAGCACCCTCTGCTTCCACTCTGATCCTCTTGCTGCTGTAAGAGGGAGAGTGAGCTGCTCGGGACTGAGGGCCATTTGTTTCGTCGTGCTTTCATATGCTGGAGGGTTTGGTCTTTTCCTCTTCACGCTGACCAGGCGTCTTGAAGAGAACCACTCTACACGTTCATTGCCACCTAAGTGACGTAATAGGGCTTACCATCGAGAAGGTGTGCATGAGTGGATTTTAGGGAGGCAGGCCAACCGGACTTCTCCTAAATCTTCTGTAATAGAGAGATATTGGATCCATCAATGTTTTAGGCTGAGTGTCTGATAACACACAGGATACCTGTTCCCCTCTAAGTCCCTACAATGACTTATATGTCTGTAAATTTTGTATATGAAAAATAATGTACAAATAGTATAATTCCTGCAGTCTGAGGCCTTTACTCTGAATCTTTATTAAGTTCTAAACTACTAATCACCATTTGGCATCTCTCATATTGTGGGCTTAATTTCACAACTGGGTTGTCAGCTCTTATACTGTATCATCAGGGTACCTGCCCACCATCTCGATGACCCTTTCTAGATAGTCTAGAAACTGCCTCTAGGTGGTGGTGATATCCATTGAGAATAAGTAACAATAGTCTTTTCTATTGGGGAAGCATTACTTAGTTAAAGTATAACTGAATAGGCAACTCATTGTGAAGGCATTCACAATATGAGATGTAATGAAATGATGCCACTATTATAATTTTGTTTTATTTACTGCAGTCTGAGGCCATGCAGTCACAGGAAGGAAAATCGTTTTGAATATTTTCGTTAGATTCTTCCAATTGCGTTAATTTGAATTTTAATTGTTTTAAATTGATTTTGAATTGTGTTAAATTGATTATTTAATTATTTATATTTTACTTTAATGTACCGGTAAGTTGTCGATTTTTTCGTTTTTTCCGTTTTAATTTATGGAGGGTATCATATGGATGTGTTCTACGTACTATATTGAGGTAAACTCCTCTTATTAATTTACTAAATTTATTTACTGCATACAGACATGATGCATTTGCACTAACTTATATGTCTGTAAATTTTCCCATGGTCTGAAGCTTTTGCCCTGAATTCTTATTAAGCTTATCTTTTATCATTAAAAATGGAAAGATGACCTGACTTGATCATTTAGAACCAGAAAGTCATCCATCGGTAATGAAAGAAGTACTGTATTTTGAAGACTTGCCTAAAAATCACCTTGAAATCAGTGCATATACATTCATCAGACTTCAAATACCATAAACAATATTGGTATGTGATATGAAATATCGATTAAATTGTTTCCCTTATTGACTATTAAATTGTTTCCACATTGATTAAATTGTTTCCACTTATTGACTGTAATGAGTTCATTTGGCCATGCCAAATGAACTCTATAGAGTACAGCCATTTCAGAAATAGAAAAACCAGACATGTGTATGTATATATTTGAATGACCCCAGTTGTTTAATATATGTTAACCAAATCTTAATGACAAAAAAGTTGTTAGAGAGTTGATTTTTATTTTCCAGATTAAGTGTGTCTGTCGCATACAGTTCTTTTTATTATTTTCTGTTTAGGCATTAGCATCATGCTACAAGACACTTCATAATGCTTTTAGTAAAATTGTGGAAGTAAATAAATCAGGAAAACGGTTGTTAGGAAGGTTTTACAGGGTAGCATTCTTTGGCCAAGTAAGTATACCAGGTAAAGTTATTTATGTCAGAATGATTAACAAAGTAGTGTAGATCTTTATTCTGCCTTTTATGAATAAAAAGATTACTTTCTGTTTTAATGAGCTATCAAACAGACACATCCAATAAGAATGAATGTCAGGAAACAAGTCACTGATAAGACAAATGTCTGCAATCAATTTCTATATAATATGTAAATTATCATTATCTACAAATCTGTTGTACTCAGTGTTGGTACAGGTCACTATGATAGTACAATTAAACTTGGATTATCTGCCTTCCATTCATTATTTTTCTCTGTGCTGTATTATTTCCTGTTAGTCTAGCTATAGCCAGAGGTGTATTGCTAACAAAAATAGTACCAGAATGCTCATCGATTAACTACATATAGTCACCTATGCTTTTTTCATTTGCAAAAATAAATAAGTCAAAGATTAGAATATTTGTTCAGTATTTATTTATAACTATTAAATAAAAATTTCTAAAGTAAAAAACAAAGACAAAAAATCAGAAAAGAAAAAAATGAAAACAAAAATTGAAAAAACGAAAAAAAAAGTGAATTAGAAATTCCCATACAGAATCGATTACGTATTCTTGTGTGACTGCCCCCCCCCCCCCTTTTTTGTTTGTTGGTCAACAGCAGAATGATGAGACTGCAACCAAGTTCGGACATAAAAATTTGGATTCCATAATTCTAATGGTGTACCGTTTAGTTTAATAAACAACAACTTGCCACATGTTCGACAAGAATACGGGATCTCTTCCCAGTTAATATTAAACTCATACTGCTGAAGCCAAGCTTGCATTCAGAAGAACTGCAAGCTATAATTTTGGAATGTTTTTAAATTTTCCAAATCTGTGGGCACGCTACGACCACCATTAGCTAAATAATCCCTGTAGGCATTCAAACATTTTGTGAAAGATAAATTAAAATGTTTACAGAAAGATTCTATTTCATTTTCTCCAAATCCAAGATCAATTTCAGATGGCCATTCGCTTGGTTCAAGGATTCACAACTCTTTTTTATAATGTCTGAAGTTGAAATTCCTTCAGTAAATTCAGTAGAATCTGTACTAACACTCAGCCTATGCTTCATATTATTAATAATACTGTTTAGAAATTGATTTCTGTGAATTAATGTTACTTTGTTATTGTCCTTTAATGTTACTGAAAATAATTGCATTTTTTCAATAGCATCTGAGGTTTCTAACAACTTTTTTCCTTTTTGAGGATCTTTTAAAAATTCCAAGCAACGAATTGTACAATGAATCAATTTGTCTGCATATACTATTGTTGTATCTCTTTTTTCCAGTGACTCAAAGAATCGATAGATCAAACAATACATTGTACATCAGGGCTAAAATTAGAACAAACTGATTGGACGAAATTCATTTATATAATCCGTTGAACATGGATTGTTCAGTTTTGTTTCGGTTCTTATCTTTACTGGCATTTTCAAAATGATGGCATAAAGATGCAAAATTTTGCCAAACTGCTGATACTGTCCTAAAGGAGCTGACCACCCACCTTACATTAAATACCCATCCAATCCTTTTAATTTCTTCGTGAATACTTGGTAGTGCATGCTTCTATTTCTCTCTGGTTTTTTGGATATTGACTGTACAAAGTGTACAGCTTGTCCATAAATATTTGAAAATGGTTATTTCCATGAACTTCTGATGTTGCATCTCCATTCTATTAATTTATAGTTCTATTCTATTAATTTATACATAATATAAAGAATGCATCTCCATTCTTTAAAATCTATTAATTTTAAAGATTACTATTAATATATATTTTTAGTAGCAATGGGTAAAATAGATATTATTTCTCCCTCCCCTTTGATTATGCCATTGTTTCATAATATTAGGTGTATAAATTTAATGATTTTCTATTATGACACTTAGAAAAAAGTACCGGAACAGCGTTCCAGTACGAATACACCACTGGCTATAGCTAAAGATTTAAGCCCCCTTCCTTGTAATTCTGGCTTAACACCATCAGTCTACCTTTTTTGTAGTCTTCCTATAGGTCTATTACCATTCATTTTGGCTTTGAGTATCTGTTGCTAATCTTTTTTTGTCCATCCTTTCTATGTGCCTATACCATCTCAAAATGTGCTTCACTTACCTTTGATTAAATGTTATAAATGGAATATAAACAGAAAATTTATTATTTACTTACTTATCTGTTGTCATTCCAGTTTCTTGCTGGGTCAATAAGGAAACCAGTCTTCTCTGTTTAGGTCTATCTTCCCACCATTTTTCTCTATTTCCCCAGCAAACTCCTCTTTTCTTTTTGCCACCTTCTTCCCGACCCTCCTCTTAGTCTCTTACCTTCCATTTTCATTTCTAACATCCTTTTTGGCAGTCTGTTATCCTCCATTCTCTTTTTGTGTCCAAACCATCTCGGTCTATTTCTCTCAATCATTTCTTGTAATCGTTCTTCTCCAACTTTCTCCTGAATGGCCTCATTTCTTATTCTCTCTCTCTCTCTCTCTCTCTCTCTCTCTCTCTCTCTCTCTCTCCCCCCCCTCCCCCACTAGTCTTCCCAAAATACATACCCCAGAAACTTCATTTCATCACCTGCATTCTGATAATATCCTTCTCCCTTTACCCATGATTCTGATCCATAGGTTATTATTGATACATAATAAATTCTATAGAGTACCATCTTGCACTTCTCAGATACCTCTTTTCTCCAAACTAGATCCTTTACACAATTATAAAACAGTCATCCCTGGTCTGGTCTTATCAACTTATCTGGTCTATTCATCCTCTTATCAATTCTCCCTTTATCTACTGTATTCCCTAAATATCTGAAACTATCCACTTCTAGCTTCTTTTCCTCAAGATGTTAATCCTCTCCTCTTTCCTTGTCATTCTCACTGCATTACTCTTAGCATACTAAGCTTTGTGTTTCTTTGCCTCCTCCTTCCAGTTTTCACTTTCATTTTTTTTCTGTTCCAATCCTTTTCTCAATAGCATTTGCTATATCATCCATTACTAGCATAAACAGCAGAGGTGAGAGTACAATATCCTCTTTCAACCCTTTATTAATTTTAAATCAGCTTGTTTCCAACTATTGTTTTTACACAGATTTCAGTCCCTATATATAGACTTTTAATACTCTTTATTAATGACCTACTCCCTGTTTCCTTAATGCACTTCCCATACTTTGCCTCTCTAAACTACCATATGCCTCTTCAATATCCAAAAAAAAAAAAAAAAAAAAAAAAAAAAAAAAAAGCCATGCACAGATCCCTTCCATACTTGTAATATTTTTTGATCATTTGTCTCTCAGCAAGAACTAGATCCATGGTCAATCTGCCTTTTCTGAAGCCACTTTGTTCTTCCCCCATCCTACTCTCTACTATTCTTTTGTACAGTTTCCCTATGTGACTAGTCAGGGTGATCCCTCTATAACTCTCACACTTTTTCCTGTTCCCTTTTTTATTATTTGGCATAATCAATCCTCTTTTCCAGTCTCTTGGTATCCTTTTCTCCTCCCATACTACTTTCAACTTTCATTACTCTGCATATCCATGCAACTCTGCTTGACCAGCACATCTTACCATTTCTGCAGTCACTTCATCACACCCTGGCAAGTTACCCCTTTTATCTTTTCCAGTGCTGATACCACTTCACTTCTTGATATTCCTCTCTTCCCTCCTCTTTTTCCCCTACCTCTTCTTCCATTGTATCTCCTTTTTCTCTGATGTTCAGTAGTCTCCTAAAATAGTCTTTCTGCTTCGTTCTTATTTCTTCATTTATAATTATTCTTCCCATTTCATTGTACAGGTAATATTGTTCCATCCTAACCTTCCTCCTCCTATTCTTTACTAATCCCTGTAACATCTTTTTCTCATTATTAACATACTGCAGATCTTATGGCCAACTCTCCAACCATTTCTTCTTCCCTTCTTTGCTATTCTCTTTGCATCCCTTTTTGCTTCATATACTCTCTCTGACCATCCGTTTGGTTCTTACATCTCTTTTTAAAGGCCCTATTGTTCCTTAGATTAGCTTTTACTTTCTCTTGTTTCACCATTGTATCTCCTTCCATCTCCTCACACTGCTTATCCTGCCACATGCACTTCCTGCAGGCACAACCGAAGCCTGATTAAATTCTTCCCATTCCTATCTGCAACTTGTACACTTCATTCTAAGGCCTCAGTTTTTCTATCTTTTCTTTATACTTTTTTTTCCTGTATCCTTGTTTTTCAGCTTCCATATCATAATCCTCTTCTCTTGCCTTCTTTTTTTCTTTCTTTCACTGATGCTAGCACCCCTAGTAGTCTATGATCACTGTCCATTGCTATAGGAGGAAAATGTCCACCTCCTGACAGTCTAGGTGTTTTGTGCTCCTACGTTTACTTAAAATTCAAGTATAATTATACAGCGAAGTATAAAGTATTTGGGATATCCTGAAAGCTAAAGATATCATCTACACAACAGAGACAACAATTTGGACCCGAATCTTTAAGGTAAATTTACTTTTGATAATTTTAGATTGACATAATTAGATGCTTTAGCAGTAGCGATCGGAAGCACGTGGTACTCACAATTAGGTTAATCCCTGCCTCGAGCAACAAGGAACCAACTCTCTGCCTTTTGTTTCGCAGAGAAGAGCAAGTAGTTAATGCCATTTACTGTGTACTGTTTGAATTTCAAAAGGACAAGCTAAATGGGGGTTATCCACATGTACAATAAGGAAATCTATTTACAGCATTCTTACAAATTTACCCCGCTCGATCAGTGTACATATATTTTTCGAAAACATTTAAGTCAGCCTGTAAAGTAAACAAAATCTCTTGCAATTCACAACCCATGTGTTTACTTGTATCGCAGTGACTCCCAGCAGTCTCTGAAATATCCTGCATCTTGTTTTCCAGGCTTCTGCTCATTCCAATAGAAGCAGTGCAAGAATCACTTTCACCTCTGCCAGTGGCTACTGTTAATCTATTAGTCCTTGTATCACCCCAAGCTAGCAGTTTTCCGACCCACCTAACACTGCCTCGATAGCATCAGCAAATATTATTGCACCCTTTCTATTTAAGTGTATCCCATCCCTGTAGAAGCAGTCTCTCCTGTTAACAAGTACAGACCAGGCTGAAAAAAGTTCTACCCCTTGAGCCTTGCACAATCTTTCCAGGGCTGAATTGATTGACAAGGCTCTCATCATATACTCCCTCCTATCGTGTCTGGGCAGAATTGCAGACACTTTCAAATTCAACCCAAATTCATGGCTTTTTTTCAACAGTGACCTGTACTTGTTAAGTAATTCTGCAGGTTGCCAACCCAGTGTATTCCATATCTTTGTGGAGGCTGGGATTGGATGGCTGAAGTAATCTATAATGATTTAGAAGCCATTTACGAACCTTTTTATTGCGGGACATATAGTGATTCAACTTTGTTACTGACGCTCCTGATATTCTGCAAAAATACAAGTAGTTTCAGAGATGTGACTTGAAGGCAGGAAGGCTGTTTACTTTGGAACAGTTTTTTCGTGTAGTTGTATTGAGATGGGTGCTGCTAACTAGAATAGGTGGCATTCTTGGTCATGAAACATACTCCACACTCTTTGAGTTACTAGAGCTTTGAACACTGCCAGTTCAGAGGTAAAATTAGTGTCTAACTCTCAGACCTCCATTCTGCCCAGTTTTCTTCTTTTGCATATTAAACTATAGTATATTTGTTGCAAATTAATCCATACAGATAAATGTTTCCATAATGAAATACCAGTTTTTGTTTTAAAATTTAAATTTTAAAATTAAGCTTTATAAAATTTAAAGAAAAAATATAACTGAATATGTAATTTTCTAAATGACTTCCTATTTTCTCTTCATAAAATTAATTTTGTACATATTTTAAGCCATACTTTGATGATGAAGCAGGAAAAGAATATATCTACAAAGAACCTAAAGTGACTTTTCTGGCAGAAATATCAGAGCGATTGTATCAACTTTTCTGTGAAAAGTTTGGAAAGGATGTTGTGAAAATGATTATGGACTCAAATCAGGTAGAATATATTATTATTTTTTTTTAATGTGATCTTTACTATTCGTTTGTTTAAAAAAATTCTTCATAAAATTCTTTTATTTTTTTATAAAAAAGTTATAAAATTCAAATTTTTTATAAAAATTCTAATCTGTATAATCATATTAAATGGATAAAATTGCTTTCATACTACATCTTGTTATTTCTTTCAGAGGTGTTTGAAAGAAATATTTCAAAGGATTATGAAGCTTATTTTTGCTAACTGTATTGTCAAAAGCTTGAGAATTTATGCTGTATTGTTCAAATTTCGAATATTTAATAAAGGGAGTTCAAAAAGTTTTGGAGGGATTTTATTTTGCTATAACATTGGCTATAACTTTAGTTCTAACTGTGGTTAACCTTGACTGTAAGATTGAAATTTAACACATTTTCTAATTTTCATTCATGTCTTAATTGATTTGTGAACAGTAGTATGGCATTGTTTGTTATTTGGAGCATTAGCAACTAAGGCCATATTGCTCCGGGATATGCGGTGGTCATTCCCTGACCTTTCCGCATCCTCCGTATTTGGTGGTGACGGGCTCGAACCCCGGTCTAATCAAGAAGCGTGTGCTACGCACTGCTGCTCCTTCCCACCTGGCTACGGAGGCGCCTTTTGTGAACAGACAATTTTGATTATGGAGTTCCAAGAATCCACACCAAGGTGTCCAGAAATTTCTATAACCTAAAAAATAAATGTTTGGTGTGAAATTACAGCCACTTGCATTAATGGGCCATATTTTTTGTTTGAAATTCCAGCTGATTAAGCAATTACAATTACTAGGAATTGCTACAGAAATGTAATGCACAAGAACTGCACACCAAACATAGCTGAGAAAATGTGCTTTCACTAAGATGAGGCCATGGTATACATATTGAGGGAAACCCTGATGATTTTGTGGGAATTATTCTCCAGGTCTCTTATTTCCTATTTTGGTGACATTAATTGGCCAACAAAATCACCTGATTTAAGCTCTGGATTTCTTCATTTTTGAGTTATTTAAAAGACAGGGTGTTTTCAAATAAGCCAAGAAAAGAACTTTGAAACATTAAAAAAATGCCATCTATAAAGAGACTGAAAATATTGATGCAGCTACATTGTCCTGGTTGTAGAAAATATTTGCATCAAAAATGGAGGCCATCTTCCTGTGTGTTATTCCAGGTTTTTCAGTCTGCACATGTAAATTCGTCTGTGAACACTCTTGTACAAATATAATATACAATGGAGCAATATGGTCTAAATCACTGATACGCTTACAAAAACCAATAATAAATAAATAAACCAATGAGAGGTTTAAAAATTATATCTTAGTGACATAATTTTAAATGTTACATGCAAAAGAATTATGCATGTAACATTTAAAATTTAAATGTTACATGCACCTCTCAAATGCAAAAGAATTATAGTACGTGTAATTGGATTTTGCTTTACTTCAATTGCTATATAAAGATTTAATGACATACACACATTATATACAAAATAAGCCTTGGTTTTAAATTTATTAATTTAAGTTGAAATAACCTTATTTCCATTTCTCTGTTCCAACTTGAGCTCTTGTTGCCAGTATTTTTGTGATATGTCAAAACCTTATTTTTTGCCTGTAGGTTGTGTTTTCAGTGTTACTTCTACTATTATCATATGTATCAGATGTTTTTTTTTCTTATCATGATTAGACTAGTAATGTTTTCTTTTCTAGGTTGATCCCCAAGATCTAGATCCTAAATTTGCATATGTTCAGGTGACCCATGTAGTGCCATACTTTGATGAGGAAGAACTCAGCCAACGACCTACTGAATTTGAAAGAAATAACAACCTTCGTAGATTTATGTTTGAGACTCCATTTACATTAGATTGTAACAGATCACGAGGTACCCCTGAAGAGCAGTGCAAGCGGCGAACAATTCTGACCAGTAAGTGGTGATTGTCAGTCAGGTTAATGCTTTTAGAAAAACCAATGTGGATTTGATATACAAAATAAAAACAGGTACTTTTAGCTGATTTTGATATGCTGATATCAGAAATGGTTTTTAAAGACAATTAATGATAATATTCTTGTCGAATAACCAGCTGTAAACACCTTTGATCTATGTGGTCATGCCAGAGATAGCCAGAACATTTTCTTTTTAATGAAGCAGTTATTAAAAATTGAATAATGATCAAGAACTTCAAGAGTCAATGGAACCATCAGTTTGTTAAAAAAATAAAAAAATAGTAAGACCATTTGTGGTAAAACCTTATTTCCTTATGATTCCCATCTTTTCTGAACTGTATAATAGTATGGTACATAAAAGGTGAGTATAATAAAATATAATAATAATAAAAAAAAAATAAGGTGTTATCATTTTTTCACAAATTGAAGAAGTTATGCATAATCCTTTCAAATATTTGAAATATCTATCACAACAATTGGTAATGTGAGCATTGACTAAGAAGGTCTTAATCAGAGATCTGGCAATATTTCCATATAAGATTGAACTGCGAACACTAGAGATGTTAGAATTGAATTTTTTTCTTCCTCCCATTTCTGCTATATTTGTGAGGAAATCCTGCACAGTTCTTAGAAACAACCAGTTTATAGATGTGCCTCATTTTTACACCCAAGGTTGTGTTAACAAGCAGAACATGCCCCAGAGAAAATCCCATCACATTATCCTGGCCACAACACCATTGTACATTGTCCTGGCATTATACCTGCAAAAATGTACATTATTCCTATGAGTTGGTTTCATTTTCCTTACATCAGAACATTATCAAAAGATCCTTGAAGAAAACATTATCCTGTTTCTCCAAGGCATGAGTGTTCACTTCCAAACAGATGGAGGCTTAATCACACACACAGACAGAGAGAGAGAAAATGAAATTTTAGACCTTATTGAGCATTTTGACAATAATGCTATTTTTAATTGCTTTCCTGAACTTATTAGCTATGGATGGCTTTGGCCACTACTCTCCTAACCAAAATCGCTACATTTTTTTTACTTTTTTTATGATCTAAAAAGATCACCTACAGATATAGGCCATATGCAGTTGTTGAACTTTGAGGAATCAATATATTATAATTTAATAGATATAATATACTGGTTCCTCATATCCTTAGGTGCCTCAGCACAGATGCTAAACAGCAAACAGTCAGTTGTCATGAGAGTGAAATACACCATTGCTCATCCTTTTATCTTCTCTATTTCACCACACTACATCAGTGTTATATATGCTTTTCACAGTGCTGCTTTACAAGCTATAACTGCATCTAATTTTGTTAGTGCATAACATTTTACATAGCATATTAGCAGTTAGTCAGCATTCCAAAAGTGAGATTTGTATTATTTGTGTTCAATCCTTTGTGATACCACTAAATTGCACAAGACATTGTTGCGCATTTACTTATGGAGTTTTAAACGTCTCTAGCTCTACACAGTTGTTTCAGAGTATAAACAGAAAATTTAATTATTTATAAAATATACAGTGTTTAATCAAGCTTTTTTTTTTTTTTTTTTAGTCATTTCACATTTTTAAAAAAAATGTCATAATATACTCGTTATAATCTTCGCCCATCTCTGCACACCTGATTTATAGACATGTCCAGTTCACAACACCAAGCACATATGTGCAAAAGTTTCTTATATGTGCATGTATTTTTACCTGCAAAGTATGTAAAATAATTCTTATAATAAAGACAGGTTCAAACACTGCTGTAGAATTAACTCCACAAAACTAAATTGTGTTGATTTTTTTAATTTCTGCAATGATCCATCTCTTTAATTAATTATTTAATTTAAGTCTGCTCAAAATGATTTTGCAGCTAGTCTTTCAGGTATCCCTATTGTACATAAACAAAGTTCATTGGCAGCAATGCCTAGTTTCAGTCGAAACATAATTTTGATATGTCTAGCTCCAATCATCAGTTTAAATTACAGTTGAATGACGTGCTTATCTGGGAATCAATTGGGAAATTGTGATAAAATTAAAAATGTCTCAAATTTTTGGATGATTTACATTAGATAAATAGAATTCTCTATATTAAAGGAACTTATGTAAGTTAAAAAGTGATCAATCACTAGTGGGCTGAATATCATTAAAATATATAATTCTGAACTATATCATGTTAAACTCAGTATCATTTCTATCTTTATTTTTTAGCACTGTATTCCTTTCCTTATGTGAAGAAGCGAATCCCTGTGTTTTCGAAGACTGTTCAAGTTCTCAGTCCGATTCAGGTAGCCGTTGATGAAATGCAAATAAGAGTTTGTGAGTTGCAAGAAGTTGTTGCCCTACAGCCAAATGATCTAAAAAAACTTCAGTTAAAACTTCAGGGAAGCATTAGTGTTCAGGTAACTTTTTTAAATCACATTTTCATTACTTTCTAGAGTGTTGGTATACAGTGATTATAATGGAGCAATTGGGGTTTTTTTTTTTTTTTTTCCAAAGTTGATTTAGAAATTTACAGTAGACCATAATTAGATTCCCTCTATAAAGCCTTTGCCAACCAGAAGTATGAGAATAATTCAGTTTTGGTGACAGATGATTAAAACACAACATTTATCTTTGCTACATAGCCACCAACCAGTGAGCTGCATTTTTCCACTGATGGATACCCTTTTGAAGGCCATTTTTCTGGGGCGCCTTTGGTTGTCCTTAAAACTGTGACTCAGTCTATAAATGATTGTATTATCATTATGAGTTGATATGAGTCATTATGAGTCTAGAAATGATTGTATTATCATTTTGCATGGTAAAATACTTACCAGGAAAAAAAATATTTGTGGGATGGATTGAGGAAGAAATCAGAATAATTTCATTAATATCTCTGTCTACCACTATATTTAAGTTTATGCCACTGTTCACTTTTTTTTTTTTACTCTGTGAACTTCAAGGATCAGCATTATATATCACCTGTTATATCACCTGCATGTAAAAGACTGCCCTTCTTTTCCTATATAATGCTCCTTCCTATAAAAATATTGAGAATTAGATGAAAGACAAGATGTTATCTACTGTGCAACAAAGATCTGAAAACACAAAACGAATATTGGCATTATCTGTTTTATCCATTATCATAAAAGGATCTTTGAAAATAAATATTGGATGATACTATAAGATTTCCTACAAAGTAGTAAGTTCTCCAAACTACTGCATTCCTCACTCCTTATAGACAGCTTGCTTTAAGCCATAATGAGAAAAAAATATATCTAACAAGATTAAAAATTACAATTAAAATGATAGCATGAACTGAAAGATCCTATACTGGAATCCTCCAGTTGCAATCTTTTGGGGCTGCCCTAATGACAATTACAGCAGCATCAGACTTCATTTGAAAGAATTTGTCTTTAAATATTAAAGAGATTCCTCCTATATCAGACACTGAAATAAACTTTACATAGATCGTATAAGGTACACAAAGAATTGAAAATACAGATGAATGTGAAAAGTGACCTAATCAGTTTAGCAACATATAAACGTAATAAATATAAATGCAGTTATTTAGATCAGCATTTCCCAAACTGTGTTCTGCAGAACACTAGTGTTCCATGAGATGTGAACAAGTGTTCTGTGAAAAATCCTAATTAATAATTAAAAGAAATGAAATTAAATAAACAAATTTTGCATATTTGTAGTGTACACCACTTTTGTATCATTCTAATTTTTAACATTATTTTTTTTTCAGTTATTAATATACTGTACTGGCATCGGCTAATAATCAAATAAACTGCAGAGAGGTATGCGTAGAGGTAATGACATCTAAGAAAAAGTATCAATGTAGTGATCTAATATGCCATTTGCATGTGATTTAGCTTGGAGTACATGGGATGAGGGAAAGGGGGAAAGCGAACCAATATCCTGCATCGTTAGGGTGGATGAAACAAAATAGCCTTCCACTGACACGTTCTTGCATGTTTACACAGTGCTGGTGGGTGCAGACTGTCTTTGCAATTACGAGATTAGTAGTTCTGTGGTAGTGCGAAAAACTAGTGAGCATAACTAAACTTCCTTGTATAAATATTTTTTTAATAATTATCAGTATTTCAAAATATTATTATTAAAATAAATGAAAAAGAAACTTTAAAACGAGAAGCAAATACTTCTAGTAGTACTTGCTTTGATGAAAATGAACACAATATTGTCACACTTCAAAGTGAGGATGAACAATCGTAGCCTTTTGTTCCCCAAAAATCCGAAGTGAAAAAGCAGGAACCAACTAATAAAAGGCCAAAACGATGGTATGATGACAGTTATTTGAATTTCAGTTTTACCTGTGTTGGAAATAAAGATGCTCCTGATGCACAGTGCATCATATGTAATAAAATATTAACAAATAGTTCTTTGGCTCCTGATAAACTTGTGTTCCGTAAATATATAAGTGTTCCATAAATCTGTTGTGAGATGAAAAGTGTTCCCTGACTAAAAAAGTTTGGGAAATGCTCACTTAGCTATCAATAAGTTATAAATGAAATAACCTATAAAGGAAAGAGTAACCAAACAAAATCCATAACCTGTAAAGGAAAGAGTAACCAGACAAATAATCAAATAAGTATGTCACTATTATCATTGTCACTATAATATTGCATGCAGGTTTAATCAAAAGGCCTAACATTGTTGTAATGTTACTCATATATTTTCTTTTTAGACATTCCCCCATGAAGACAACCAAGCCTAAATAAAAACAAATTAATATATGAGGGAAGCTCCAAAAGTAATGCATCAGTTTTTTCCCCACAAATATTAAACATTGCATACAAAATGCAATAGTTTCAGGTGAATATTTAAACATTTCCACCAATATAATGCAAGTTTCAGAACTGCACACCTGGTGGCAGGGCTGTAGTATATAAAAATGGATGGTGATATTGATGTACATGTAAAAGTAGTGGTGTGTTATTGAATTCCTGAATACAGAGAACATTGTGTTTACTGAGATTAGCCAACATTTGATTATTTCAGCCTTCAACCCACTTGCATGGTCTTGGGTACTATAGGTTCTGATACCTTTCATGCTTGGAGTTTTCATAAAAGGGGGAAAAAAAAAATTGAAGAACATTATGTGAACTTCACAGTTGGTGTGAGCTTGGTTAAGCCATGAGTTAAGTGCCTCAGTGATTGTGGTAGTAGCCATTTGAAGATATATACCAAGGTTAGGCCATCTTCACACTGCAGCAATGGCAGAAAATGAAGAGAGGTGGATAAACTGAATGTTGGAGACTGGTGCATTAAGACCTAGGAAATGTTTCTGAGAGTGGAAATAGGCTTTAATGCCTTTAAAATGATAATGATTCTGAACAATCTGAGGTGCAAGAAGTCTACAATTGCTAATGCCGGATCAGAAGGTTCAGGCTTTTGCTGTGTTTCTGGAGGAATACGACACCATGAGATGATTTTCTTAACAACATTGTCACTGAAGATGACACCTGGATACACCGTTTTTAACCGGAGTCAAAGTGTCAGTCTATGGAGCAGTGACACAAGGATTCACTAGTAAGGAAGAAATTTAGTCAGTGCTTAGCCATCTGCTGGAAAAATCAGGTGCTCCATTTTTGTAAAAAAATAGAGTTATCCTTGTAGAAGATTTCCTGGAATGGGCACACACTCAGTTCTACGTGCTACCTGGAGACAGTGAAGATGCTGTAAACATAAATTGCAAGAGTGAAGTGAGAGAAGAAAGAAAATTTCAGCTTCAGTATAGTAATGCTGGATCTCATACCAACATATTGATGAGGAGACCATTAGGAAGTTCAGATGGACTATACTGCCACATCACCCATGTGGTCCTGACCTTGTACCATTATACTTTCACCAGTTTGGCCCCACTTCATGTAGGATAACTCTGTTTTTTTTTCCCAAAATGGAGCACCTGATTTTTCCAGCAGATGGCTGAACACTGACTAAATTTCTTCTTTACTAGTGAATCCTTGTGTCACTGCTCCATAGACTGACACTTTGACTCCAGTTAAAAACGGTGTACTCAGGTTTCCCTCTGTATCACAGTTGCCCTCTGAATCACAGCCTTTTAAAAATGCACTGCTTGCTTGATGTTTGTGGAGCAATCAGGTATGGGACATCATATTGCCAAGGGGGATGTCTTTGTGTGCGCTTGATATACGGAGTGTGAAGAAATCAGCCGACAACTCAGCGTTGTTATTGGCCTATATGAGAGCTTGACGGACAGGGTGGATGCCCTCAAAGGATCTAAATTGAGGGGCCCATTAAGCTCTCAGCTGCCCACATCAATGCCAGAGTTTGCTATTTTATTTTTTATTTGGTTTTTTTTTTTTTGGAGCATTAGCAACTAAGGCCATATTACTCTGGGGATATGCGGTGGTCATTCCCTGACCTTTCCGTATCCTCCGTATTTGGTGGTCACGGGCTCGAACCCCGGTCTAATCAAGAAGCGTGTGCTACGCGATGCCGCTCCTGCCCACCTGGCTAAGGAGGCGCCCCAGAGTTTGCACTTGATCATCACGCAACACAGCGGCTACCCCCAAGGCAGAATGCGCTGGTCCCACAGGAACTAGTAGTTGTTGGTGACTCTATTGTCAGAGAAACGGGGAACATGCTATGTAAAAAGGATAGGTGGAACAGGATCAGGGTATGTCTGCCAAGGGCAAAGGTTGATGACGTAGAGCAGATATCATCTTTTAAGGGCACAAAGGGCGATATTGTTGTACACGTTGGCACTAATGATATTAAGAGTAGGACCAGCAAAATTACTTAACAAGTACAGGTCACTGTATTGAAAAAAAGCTGTGAATTAGGGTTGAATTTGAAAGTGTCTGCAATTCTGCCCAGACATGATAGGAGGGAGTATATGATGAGAGCCTTGTCGATCAATTCGGCCCTGGAAAGATTGTGCAAGGCTCGAGAGGTACAATTGTTTTTCAGCCTGGTCTGTACTTGTTAACAGGAGAGACTGCTTCTACAGGGATAGGATACACTTAAATAGAAAGGGTGCAAGAATATTTGCTGATGCTATTGAGGCGGTGTTAGGTGGGTCAGAAAACTGCTAGCTTGGGGGGGATACAAAGACTAATAGATTAACAGTAGCCACTGGCAGAGGTGAAAGTGATTCTTGGACTGCTTCTATTGGAATGAGCAGAAGCCTGGAAAACAAGATGCAGGGTATTTCAGAGACTGCTGGGAGTCATTGTAAATAAATTTGATGAATTTGAGGTATTGCTCAGAACATCAAAGGCAGATATTGTTGGGATATCAGAGACGTGGTGTCACAAAGATATAAGGAATGCAGAACTGGAATTTGGGGAGTACAATGTGTACAGGAAGGATAGAAAAGATAGGAAGGGAGGAGGGGTTATACTATTAGTTAAGAAACACATAAAATCCAAGGAAGTGAAGCCAGTCGACATCGCGGAACAGTACAGTGTCGAGTCAGTTTGGTGTGACATAAGCATTGGGAGATCAAAATTGAGAGTAGGAGTGTTTTATAGGCCTAATGACTCTGATGAGTTTAATAAGGAACTGTACAGGGAAATAGTGGGCCAGTAAATCAGAGAGTCTTATAATGGGGGATTTTAATTTCCCAGATATTGACTGGAATTTGTTGGTTGGTCACTCACACACTAGCAAGGCTTTTGTGGATTTATTGGATGATTGTTTTCTACATCAGCATGTTCGGGAGGCAACTAGAAGGAGTAATACTGTTGATCTGATTATCAGTAGTGATTCTTCATGCATTAAGAATTTGCAGATAAAGGAACCACTAGGTGGCAGTGAGCACAGTGTGCTGAAGTGGGATTTATTCAAAGAGGTAACTACCATCAGGGGTAATGGGAAGGGTTTTTGCTTTCGTAAAGGTGACTATGGTGGTCTGAGACCGTATTTAAATTCTATACAGTGGGACCAACTGATGATGTTACCAATGGAAAATTCAAAATGGGAAGCATTCAAAGAAATTATCTTGGAAGCTACTAGGCTTTACATACCAACTAAGAAATATTGTTCAAGGTTTTGGCCTAAATGGATGTCAGATGAACTAATGAGACATGTGGCAGAGAAGAAAAATGCATGGTTTACATATAAATTAATGGGTGACATGGAAGGCTATGATATATATAAGCTGGTCTGTAACCAAGTCACAAAGGAGATTAGGCAGGCAAAGGCAGATTATGAGAAATCCTTGGAAAAGAATGCAAAGAAAAACAACAAAGAGTTCTTTACCTATGTAAACTCTAGAAGGAAAGGGATGAATCAGATTGGTCCACTGGATATTGATGGTTCAACTGTTGATGATCCTGCTCAGGTAGCTAACAAACTAAATGAGTATTTTCCATCTACATTCACCCATGACGAGTTATTCAGGGAGGGGAATTCCAGAGGTGAGTTAAACTCTGGCAGTGAGCTGGATGATTTTGTAATAACTGAGAGGAAAGTGGAGGAGAAATTGTGGAAGATAAACACAAGAAAGGCACCCGGGGTGGATGGGATCTATCCAGTTATATTAAAGGAGGCAGCAAAGGAAGTAAGCAAACCCTTAGCCATAATTATGAGAGCTTCTTTGGACTCAGGAGAGGTACCTATGGGCTGGAGATGTGCAAACGTGACCCCAATTCACAAAGGAGGATCAAAGGGCAACACAAGTAATTATAGACCTGTTAGTTTAACTTCTGTTCCAGGAAAATTAATGGAGGCACTGGTTAAAGAAGCACTGCAGGATCATCTAGACAAGACTTCAGTTATAGCTCGGACACAGCATGGTTCTGTTAAGGGAAAGTCTTGCCTGACCAATTTGATTGGATACTATAATGTGGTCACAAAGGAACTGGATGCAGGGAATAACTTTGATATAATATATTTGGATCTTAGAAAGACTTTTGATACTGTTGCACATGGAAGACTGCTGCACAAATTAGAGCAGTGTGGCATTGGAGGCAAATTGCTGCTATGGATAAAGGGATGGTTGAGTGGGAGAAGAGAGAGAGAGAGAGAGAGAGAGTGGTAATCAATGGACACTGCTCATCGTGGACTAATGTTATTAGTGGAGTCCCTCAGGGTTCAGTTTTGGTCCATTTTTGTTTTCTGTATTTATAAATGATATTGATAATGGTATATCAAATTTAATGTTCAAGTTTGCAGACAATACAAATGTTGGCAGGGTTGTTAAGGACACTAATGACAGTACGCTGCTGCAACAGGATCTGGAAAGGTTGAGCAGATGGGCTGAGAGGTGGCAAATGAAGTTTAACATTGACAAATGTAAAGTACTACATATGGGAAACAGTAACCCCAGAGCAACGTGTAACTCTGTGGTACTACGCTGACAGTGGTAGAGAATGAAAAGGACAGGGGGGGGGGTAATTGTGCAGGCAGACATGAAGTTTTCTGAGCAGTGCAGATGGGCTGCAAGAGTAGTTCATGGTGTCTTGTCAATGATATACAGGAATTTTTCTAGCAGGGATAAGGAGGTGATTATTCCCTTGTATAAGGCAATGGTCAGGCTACACCTAGAGTACTGTATACAGGTCTGGAGGCCTCATTTCAAGAAGGATGTAGAGCTACTGGAACGAGTTCAGAGAAGGGCAACAAGATTAGTGAATGGAACAAGGGGTTGCTCTTATGAAGAAAGACTTAAATTTTGCAAATTACATTGTCTGGAGACTAGGCACTGGCGAGGTGATCTGATAGAGGTGTATAAAGCCTTGAATGGTTTGAGCATGCTCCTCAATGAGAATAATCACCTGAAAGGGTATAAATTCAAATTGAGGAAAGACAGATGTAGGATAGATGTGCGGAAATTTGCCTTTAGCCAGTGGGTAGTTGGTTGGTGGAACAGACTTCCATCCCTTGTTGTGGAAGTTGATAGCCTAAATAAATTTAAGGCTCAGCTGGACAGGTACTTGGAACGAATGGAGGGGTGAAATGGGATAGTGTTTTTTTATTTTATTTATTTTTTGGCTGATGCTGCATAAGCTTGCTTTCTTGCATCATATGCTTCTGCTAAAGTAAGAGTGCACTGCTCCTATACTCATTTTTGACAACACTTATACTCAGATTTCTAGACAACACCATATATCTATTAGGGAGTACCCCAACTTATAATCTCTCTTGGCATAAGCACATCACAAGATACTTTATCAAAAAACAACTTGGTTTTCTTTTTTGTTCTAAACAGTTATTCACTCTGCACAAATATCAAATCTGCCCTACCATATAATATTGTTCCCACATCTGGGGTAGTGTCCCAAAACCCCCCTTGATCTTCTTCTCAACCCTATTCAAAAGAGGGCAGTGAGGCTAATTAATGATCCATTTCTTGTGAAGTCTCTTTCTGTCTCATAGATGTTCAATTTCTGCTGCATGCCTTTTCTATAGGTACTGCCTGGTCAGTGTTCTTCTGAATTTGTATCTATAATTCTCCCACTTTTGTCCTAACCATTCTGAACATGTGCCATACACTCACTTCTCCCAAACTTCTGACTAACAGAACCAACTTTTCCTCATTTAACATTTACTTTTGTTCTGTGGAACAACCTAATGGGAGGTGTCTTGTGTGTTTTTTTTTTTTTTTTTTTTTGGCTGATGCTGTGTAAGCTTGCTTTCTTGCACCATTTTCCATTACTAATGCTAACCTTTCTTCGCGTGTGTCCCCCCCACCCCAAATTAAAATCTACAGAAATTCAAGTTTAAAGTCAACAAGTATCTCTGTCTTCTTTAACCTATATATGGTACTAAGTGCCATAGGATCTAATAGCTCTTGTGTCTGGGTGCCTCCATAGCCAGGTGGGCAGGAGCAGCAGTGCATAGCACATGCTTCTTGATTAGACTGGGGTTTGAGCCCGTGACAACCAAATATGGAGGATGCGGAAAGGTCAGGGAATGAGCACCGCATATCCCTGGAGCAATATATCCTTAGTTGCTAATGTTCCTAAAAACCAAATAACAAACTACTCTTGTGTTTGGAGTTTTCATTTAAAAAAAAAAAAAAATTATTTTTATAAATTGATTTTAGAGCATTTGTGATTCTCTTTATTTTTAAAAAGGTATGCTATATATCTAAGATAATTTTATGTGTTGCTATGTTTGTTTCTGTATAATTTGTAAATACTGTTGAAATATTACTGTAAATTTTAACAGCATTATTTTATACTGTTAAAATTTTCTAGATTTTTAAATTTTTTCAGATTAGCTTGAGAGAAATTGTAATATACAATATGGTCATATTTTTTAGGTTAATGCTGGGCCATTAGCATATGCCAATGTATTTTTAGAAGAGCCTAAAGTTGATAAATATCCTCCTGAAATGGTAATGGAACTAAAGGCTGTATATAGGTAAGTTTATTCAAGTTTTTCAGTTGCATTTAGAATTTGGTCCAGCTTATTATACTTAATTTATTCAAGAAAGGTCATAATTTATGACTGATGGTAAACTATAAATTTGGATAAATATACACATACACCATGTAGTTAAGCAAAAAATGTTTAATAATTTTATTAAACATGGGTAGGTAGTTGAAATCAATGAATATTACAAAAGTCGGTGCAGATTTAAGTGATAGCGTAGCAGTGCAATGGGGCAGAATAGATAGGCCACTTCTGGCTATGTATAATTGTTAATCAGTAATACAGCAGTTATGATCACTCTCCTTGCACATTGTATGGAAGAGATCTGTGTTCAAATCCATCCAGAACAAGAAGGATATATATGTGCTTTTTTCACATTTCTGTATTAGTCAGTCTTGGGTAAGGGTTGTACAATCCACTAGAATCTTGGGTTTTTCAGCAGAATAGGCAAAAACCATAGAGTAAATAGTGTTTACAAGTTGCTTTGCTGTAAAAATAAATTTATAAGTGGCTAGTGAGATTCTGGAAATAGATATTTAATACAAAAGAGCTACGTCCTAAAATCTCTAATGAATAGAGGCCCAAGGGATATGTCCCATACAAAGTTTATATTGGGATTGACTGTGAGCTGCATGTAACTATAAAAGACAATGCAAAAATAATATGTATTTTTTTAACAGCTGGCTAGAAAACAATCAGTTGGGTATACTCATTTTGAAATATCATTAACTTCATTAAACTTTATTATCTGGACTGAAGTGTTAAAAATAGCAAAACATACAATTTAAAGTTATCTACAATTTGAAATATTAGATAAAAGAAATATAAAAATTTGTAATTCAAAATAATTATACACCACTCGTGCAGCATTTAAAAATAATTAAACAAAAAAATTATAAACTACTCATGCAGCATTTAAAAATAATTATATAATTATTTTCTATTTATAGTAAAGACTGGTCATTAAATAACAAAAGTACCTAATAACAGAAGTACCGTCAATTAAATAAAGTGTTGATTTCTGAAATTAAATAATAATAAAATCATATTTTTCACAGAAAAATCCAAGATCATTTGATCTGATTTTGGATTTTCCTGTTTTACCTTTCAGTGTTCTGTCTGTAATCACTGTACTGAAAATCCATAATAGAAACTTCTTAAATGCATAAATATACCTATACAAACAACCACAGCTTTGCAAAATTTTAAATTATTTTTTGCTACTTTATAATTATGAATAACTTATATGCACAATTTTATCTTTTACTGAGAGTTAATATTTTCATTTAAACTGCATTATTTTGCAATTATCTATTAGGAAATTCATAAGTGTATGCCAGGAAGCTTTAGACTTGAATGGAAGGTTAATAACAACAGACCAGTATGAGTATCACGCCGCTCTTAAGAAAGATTACCAGGAATTAGTGGATACTCTATCTAATGTTCTTCATGAAAGGGTAATATATTTTTTGTTCATTATCTTTTGAGTATTTTAAGATCTTTAAAATAAGCATTAATACTAATAATATTTGAAATAAAGTTTATCATATTCTGGACTAATGTTGTATTGAGATATCACATGTACATTTTTTTAATTAATATTTACACGAAAAACTTCCAGCACATTTTATTTTAGTTGTGCATTTGGGTAGGCAATGGCAAAAGTTAGTTTGAAATAACTTTTGAACTAACTTTCGTGACCCTTAGTTGGAATTCATTTTTTCACAACCATTTGACAAAAATATACAATTATATTCATTGTCCCCAAGCAAAACTTTACTTAAACTGGTACTGTGATCAATAGTTACTGTATTTGCTCAAATATAAGCTGTCTTTTTATTCCCCCAAAATTGATGCTTTTAGAAGCAGGGTGCAGCTTATAATTTGTACTTAAGGTATGGAGGGGGAGGATCATCATTGTGCCAGGGAAGGATCTAGATCTGGTACAGGTACACAATTCACTGTAATTACAGGAAAGAATATTCAAACACCTGTAACAACCAGCCCCATTTCCTGACACTGGTCATTTTTGGACAATAAATCTAAACAAGTATGAATTTTCAAAAGAGTTTCCTACTTATTTCAGTAGCTTGCTCAGTGGGTTGTGTGATTGCAATTAAATGTTTTGTTTATTCCTATTTATACTTCTGTGCTCTTTGGCTGCAGGCTAAAATTTTGCAACAAGAAGAACAGAACTAGGGAAACCCAGGCACAATTAATATGAATATCAATTACTACAAAATCGCTTCAGCAATGTTCTATTATGGTATGAAAATACAAAGTAATAAATTTTTATTTACTTACAAAAATATATCATTATTTTCCTCTTTAAGCTTTAAGATTCAGTAAGAGTTGAAGAGCTGCTTGTGGCCAGGCTGTCAAGAGAATGTAGTTTATTTATTTATATAAACATAATTAGTCAATATTGAAATAAAAACTTTCTCATTGCCATGTAATATTGTAGTGGCTTGCTTTCCATTGTGTGCTCAGTGTACATATAGGAACGTTTTACATTTGACAGTCAGAAGACTTTCTGTTGTGAGTTTATAAGATTTGTTTACTTACAGAATTTGGAAGTCCAATAGCTGGAAAACAGATATGATTTTTCATTTTCTGAACTTATAGTAGAGAAGCACATTACTAAATAAAGTTCTGGAAGATTTAAGTTAAATATTATTTAATTAAAATGTGTGATACAAATATAAAGTTATACAACAGCAGCACCTGGTGATAAAGGTTTTGTCAAAACTAGAAATAAGTTAATAAGCTTATAAGTTAATAAGTTTAAGTTAATAATACTATATATACACATTTTTAAATTTGGGTTTAAATCAAACTGTAAACAATAAATGGCACTTATTTGTCCAACTTATTTAAAAATCAGCAGATCTGAATAAGAATGTTTCTCTCTGACTAGGTGTCCACTCATTCAGGATATGAAAAGTCTTCTCTATTAAAATGCCTGTATTCAATTTTAATTGAATTCAAATGATATCTGTTCTGTAAATTTAGTTTGAATTGCACTGTAAAAAAATACACACACACACACACACACACACACACAGTGATAATAAAGCTACTTTCCATTTATGGGTAAAAATCTACTAATAAATGGAAATATAGATCAAGTAAGAAGCCTTGGAGGACTTATTTCTTTTGTTACCTCTGTGTCAGTTGACCATTTAAGGCTGCATTAAAGTTGTAATTTCTTGAAGTGATGATATCTACTGACAAAAACTCATGCTGACAGGTAGAATATAAGTCCAACTTTTAGCTGAATACTTTCCAAAAATGGAAAGTGCCTTTATTACATCACTATGCTGGAGTGTGTGTGTGTGTGTGTTTAAAAGTGGATCAGTTGTGGACAGAAAGAATTTCTGCCTACATAGCATCATTTCTCCATTCAGTTTTGATTGTAGGGATCATTTTGCTCTGAAAGATATAATACAAAAGTTTTACTTTTGTATTATACCTTTTAATTACTGTACTTTTGTATCTTTGTTTTAACTTGTTATGCATTATTTTCTTTTGTATTAAAGCATCTGTATTCAATTCTAATTGGAATTTGCATCCCATAATTGCTTACTTTGAATTTTTTGAATTGCTTACTTTGGGTTTTATTTTTATTGTAAATTATGGGCTTGGGTAATGAATACACTTTCAATAAAAAGCAATATACTTCTCCACTGGAACAGTGTTTTTTATTTAGAATAGTGCAATGACAGGGCAATTCGTGGAAAAGTGCCTGTACAATATGAGCCTGATGCACTAAGTAGTAAGCCCAGTTTGTTCACAACTACATACAGAAAGAGGCCATGTCTGAAAGGAACAATAACTTATTGTAAATTATTATTCAAATTCTGTTATCTCCATTAAGCCTGACAACTTTACTCAGTTGAGTTTCAAAACATTGCCTTGTTGTTGTGATAGTTATCTTTTTCTCTCATAATGCTGATCAACACGTAAAATGTTATGAAAATGAAAATACCCAATCTTGACTAATTTTATGCTGCTGAACATGAAAATCGCATTAAAATTTGTTGATTGGCTCTTGTTATCGAATTACAGTTGAGGTCTCATATTAGCGAGTTACTGTGCATTATCAATTACATTTTCTTGGCAAATTGCATGGAAAATTGCAGTTTCAGTACCACCACGCTCTTATCATGTGATCGGCAACTGTCATCCTGCTCTGCCTCATGTGATAAATTGTTGCCTCAAATGCACCTTCAACTCTGTTGCAGTACTCCTTGAATATGGCTAGGTACTGGGTGATTTGTTCTCAATTAGCAGTTGTTTTCTGTGAGATTCCTACTTTTTGTGTAGTATTTGTCTCATGTAAGTTTAATATGCCCTGTAATTGTGTGAATAGTCCTGATGACTTCTGTTACGTATGTGGAGAAGTCACGTTAGTTTCAAGAAAGTGTCCCTTAACTCGAGCCATAAAAAATACCAACTTTTTGTACTTTGGGTGTAAAGTAGGTGAGCAGGACAAGAACTGGGCTCCACCTGTTCATCAAAACTCAACATGTGGGTAAATCGAAAGGGGTGTTTTATACATTTTGCAGTGCTCATGATATGGAGGGAGCCAACAAATCATGTCATACTGTTACTTCTGTATGGTGCCTCCTGTTATAAAAGGGATGACAATGAAGAAAAAGTGGACAGTGATGTACCCAAATATACCATCTGCAATTTGTCCTGTGCCTCATGGTGAAGTACTACCTATTCCTGAACCACCCGACCATTTTTCCGTACACTCTGATGAAGATGAAGACACTGAATGTCGACTTGATATACACAAAGAAGTGCGGCAGCTATCTACATCAAGGGATCCACCATTTTGTCCAAACCTTTATCTTTTTGAACCACGTAAGATCACAGAAAGTGAACTTAATGACCTCATCAGGATCTCGAACTGCTGAAGAATAAGGCAGAAGTTTTGGCCTTGAGGCTACAATCGTGGAACCTTCTAGATCATTCCGTGAAAATGACAACATTTTGTACCCGAAATAAAGACTATAAAAAAATTCTATCAACCAGAAGGTAAACTCACTGTTTGTAAGGATGTTGATAGTCTAATCACAGCAATGAACATGAGGCACATTCCCGAAGAATGGCGACTACTTATAAATGCTTCAAAGGTTAGCTTTAAGGCTGAGTTTTTACACAATGGAAATATGCTGCCGTCAATACCTCTTGCATATGCCATCCACAAAAAAGAAACATGCACAGACATGAAGAACATCCTCTTAGGTGTACACTATCAGAAGCATGAGTGGCAGATATGTAGTGATTTATAGTCTCGTAGTGATTAATAGCATCACCATTTTATTAGGACTACAAAAGGGTTATACTAAGTATTGTTGCTTTCTCTGCGAGTGGGATAGTCAGGCCAAGGATATGCACTAAGAGAAGAGGAGTTGGTCTCAATGAAAATCATTAACATCTGGAACGAAGAATGTAGCATTTAAACCTCTGGTAGATCTAAATAAAGTTTTGCTTCCTCCATACAACATCAATCAAACTGGGGCTCATGAAAAACTTCGTGAAAGTTTTGGAAGTGAACGGTCCTGCATTCACATACACTGGCACTAATGATATTAAGAGTAGGACCAGCAAAATTACTTAACAAGTACAGGTCACTGTTGAAAAAAAGCCGTGAAGTAGGGTTGAATTTGAAAGTGTCTGCAATTCTGCCCAGACACGATAGGAGGGAGTATATGATGAGAGCCTTGTCGATCAATTCGGCCCTGGAAAGATTGTGCAAGGCTCAAGGGGTAGAATTTTTTTCAGCCTGGACTGTACTTGTTAACAGAAGAGATTGCTTCTACAGGGATGGGATACACTTAAATAGAAAGGGTGCAAGAATATTTGCTGATCCTATCGAGGCAGTGTTAGGTGGGTCGGAAAACTGCTAGCTTGGGGGGGAGACAAAGACTAATAGATTAACAGTAGCCACTGGCAGAGGTGAAAGAGATTTTTGCACTGCTTCTATTGGAATGAGCAGAAGCCCGAAAAACAAGATGCAGGATATTTTAGAGACTGCTGGAAGTCATTGCGGTACAAGTAAACACATGGGTTGTGTTAGGGTAGCTAAGAATAGAAACAGGTGCATGTATACTTGCGTGTACACCAATGCTAGGAGTTTAGTAAATAAATTTGATGAATTTGAGGTATTGCTCAAAACATCAAAGGCAGATATTGTTAGGATATCAGAGACGTGGTGTCACACAGATATAAGGAATGCAGAACTGGAATTTGGGGAGTACAACGTCTACAGAAAGGATAGACAGGATAGGAAGGGAGGAGGGGTTATGCTATTAGTTAAGAAACACAAAATCCAAGGAAGTGAAGCCAGTCGACATCGATGGACAGGGCAGTGTCGAGTCAGTTTGGTATGACATAAGCATAGGTAAATCAAAATTGAGAGTAGGAGTGTGCTATAGGCCTAATGACTCTGATGAGTATAATAAGATACTGTACAGGGAAATAGAATGGGCCAGTAAATCAGAGAGTCTTATAATGGGGGATTTTAATTTCCCAGATATTGACTGTAATTTGTGGGTTGGTCACTCACACACTAGCAAGGCTTTTGTGGATTTATTGGATGATTGTTTTCTACACCAGCATGTTCGGGAGGCAACTAGAGGGAGTAATACTCTTGATCTGATTATCAGTAGTGATTCTTCATGCATTAAGAATCTGCAGATAAAGGAACCACTAGGTGGCAGTGATCAGTGTGCTGAAGTGGGATTTACTCAAAGAGGTAACTACCATTAGGGGTAAAGGGAAGGGTTTTTGCTTTTGTAAAGGCGACTATGATGGTCTGAGGCAGTATTTAAATTCTATACAGTGGGACCAACTGATGATGTTACCAACAGCAAATTCAAAATGGGAAGCATTCAAGGAACTAATCTTGGAAGCTACCAGGCTTTACATACCAACCAAGAAATATTGTTCAAGGTTCAGGCCTAAATGGTTGTCAGATGAACTAATGAGACATATGGCAGAGAAGAAAAATGCATGGGATACATACAAATTAATGGGTGACATGGAAGCCTATGATAGATATAAGTTGGTCTGTAACCAAGTCACAAAGGAGATTAGGTAGGCAGGCAAAGGCAGATTATGAGAAATCCTTGGCAAAGGATGCAAAGAAAAACAGAAAAGAGTTCTTTACCTATTTAAACTCAAGAAGGAAAGGAATGAATCAGATTGGTCCACTGGATGTTGATGGTTCAACAGTTGAGGATCCTGCTCAGGTGGCTAACAATCTAAACGAGTATTTTTGCATCTACATCACACATGAGGAGTTATTCAGGAAGGGGAATGTCGTAGGTGAAGTAAACATTGGCAGTGAGCTAGATGATTTTCTAATAACTGAGAGGAAAGTGGAGGAGAAATTGTTGAGGATAAACATAAAAAAGGCACCCGGGGTGGATGGGATCTATCCAGTTATATTAAAGAAGGCAGCAAAGGAAGTAAGCAAACCCCTAGCCATAATTATGAGAGCTTCTTTGGACTCAGGGGAGGTACCCATAGACTGGAGATGTGCAAATGTAACCCTAATTCACAAAGGAGGATCAAAGGCTGACACAAGTAATTATAGACCTGTTAGTTTAACTTCGGTTCCAGGAAAATTAATGGAGGCACTGGTTAAAGAAGCACTGCAGGATCATCTAGACAAGAATTCAGTTATAGCTCAGACACAGCATGGTTTTGTTAAGGGCAGGTCTTGTCTGACCAATTTGATTGGATACTATGATGTAGTCACAAAAGAACTGGATGCAGGGAATAACTTTGTTATAATATATTTGGATCTTAGAAAGGCTTTTGATACTGTTGCGCATGGAAGACTGCTGCACAAATTGGAGCAGTGTGTCATTGGAGGCAAATTGCTGCTATGGATAAAGGGATGGTTGAGTGGCAGAAGACAGAGAGTGGTAATCAATGGACACTGCTCAATGTGGACTAATGTTATCAGTGGAGTTCCTCAGGGTTCAGTGTTAGGTCCATTGTTGTTTTCTGTATTTATAAATGATATTGATGATGGTATATCAAGCTTAATGTCCAAGTTTGCAGACAATACAAAGGTTGGCAGGGTTGTTAAGGACACTACTGATGCTATGCTGCTGCAACAGGATCTGGTAAGGTTGAGCAGATGGGCTGAGAGGTGGCAAATGAAGTTTAACATTGACAAATGTCAAGTACTACATATGGGAAACAGTAACCCCAGATCAACGTATCAACTCTGTGGTACTGCGCTGACAGTGGTAGAGAATGAAAAGGACCTGGGGGTAATTGTGCAGGCAGATATGAAGTTCTCTGAGCAGTGCAGACGAGTTGCAAGAGTAGCTCATGGTGTCTTGTCAATGATATACAGGAATTTTTCTAGCAGGGATAGGGATGTGATTATTCCCTTGTATAAGGCATTGGTCAGGCCACACCTTGAGTTCTGTATACAGGTCTGGAGGCCTCATTTCAAGAAGGATGTAGAGCTGCTGGAACGAGTACAGAGAAGGGCAACAAGATTAGTGAATGGAACAAAGGGTTGCTCTTACGAAGAAAGGCTTAAGTTTTGCAAATTACAGAGTCTGGAGACTAGGCATCGGCGAGGTGATCTGATAGAGGTGTATAAGGCTTTGAATGGCTTGAGCATGCTCAATGCCGATGGGATTCTTCCTCTTGCTCAGAATAATCACCTGAGAGGGCATAAATTCAAATTGAGGAAGGACGGATGTCGGATAGATGTGCGGAAATTTGCCTTTAGCCAGCGGGCAGTTGGTTTGTGGAATAGACTTCCATCACTTGTTGTTGAAGTTGATAGCCTAAACAAATTTAAGGCTCAGCTGGACAGGTATTTCGATGCTAATACTTGCAAGAGAAATTCCCAAGATTTTGTACAGAGAAGATTAAGACAGGTGTTTTCATTGGTCCACAAATAAGGCAACTTTTCAAAGATGAACGGTTCGAATGTGTCCTTAGTGATAGCGAGAAATCAGCGGGGAAAGCCTCTTGAAATGTTTCAACTGGTTTTCTAGGAAATGTTAAAGCCGGCAACTACAGGCAGCTTGTGGAAGATTTCATTACTTCTTACAAAAAACTGGGGTGCAACATGTCATTGAAGATGCATTTCTTGCACTCACACGTGGATTTCTTCCTGCCAAACTGTGGTGCCGTCAGCAACGAATATGGTGAACACTTCCATCAAGACATCACAGCAATGGAACAAAGATACAAAAGCAAATGGAGTGCTGCCGTGTTAGCCGATTGTTGTTGGATTGTTGGAGCTACATCTTACTACCATATAAATAAAAAATACCTTTTATAAATATAAAAAACTACTTTTTTCGAAAACAAAGGACAATCTGCCATCTTAAGCACACTATTTTCATGTTTAGCACGCCAAAATGTATAAAGTAAACTTACTTTCATGCCTGTAACAAGATATGACCCAAAATTTGTTGTTCGGTGTAATCATTCCAGTAAATGTACTTGGCAATTTCATGTGGTTTAATAGCATCTTTCTTTCTTTCTTTCTTTGTATTAATATCATTTGCTGGATTACCATGTATCATCCCCATTTCAAATAATTAAAAGTTTGCTAAAATGCAAATTATTTTGTCTAAGTGAATAGCCAAGTGGTTAATGAAAATAAAACTGTAATACAGTCCATTCCGGTTATTTGGGCCACATTGGGACTAGTGCATTTTGGCCCGATTAAGCGGCTGCCCCAATTATCTGAAGTTTCACATAAATAGTTAAAAATAGTGTATCCCCCCCTTTACAGTTTGTTCACTGTACAATCAAATCACATTATGGCAAACTCAACATAGTAAAGTATTCACTATATGATGTGCAGTAAGTGCCGGTCATTGTGATCACGTTTATGAATTGAATTTTAATTCTATTAAACAGATTCTAATTAGCAAAAATAGGAGGAATATTATCCACAGGCTATAAAAGCAAAGATATATTAAGCACAAATTTACCCTTTATTACCTTACCAATTAAAAAATTAAATGATACGTGAAAATCGGAAGAATATACATGATAATTGGAATAATTAATACGTACTGTAATATGTACATACGAACTAGTTGACATTTCTGTTCACTGATATTTGTGGATGGGGGTTAAAATTTAAAACAGTAAAAAGATAAGGAATCAATAACAAAGAACACGACACACACAAATTGCAAGTAACATAATATGCGCAAGTGAGAACAGAGTAAAGAGTTAAAGCTTTAAAAATAGGAATGAAGAGAAGATCTGAAAATTAATTTTTTTATATGATTGAAGATTTCATGAAAGTGTAAACACATTTCACCATAATAACCCACAGAATTCCAGCTGTCGGTATTATCGCAAATTCAGTAAGATCGAGTTTACCATCCGTTTATGATAGATTTCACTAACAGAAAAGCCCAATAAACAGGTGACTGCTAATTGTTTTATGGTTGTGACCTCCAGAATTTCAACGAACCACATGGTACCGTCGGAGACAATCATAGGGTAATCTCCAGTGCTGCGGTCTCCTGCCCCCGAATAAACGGCATGCTATCCCAATTAAGCGAAGTAAACCCTGGTTATTTTCTCGATTGGTTTCTGTTTTTTAAGATTTGCCCCAAATAAACGGCTGCCCCGATTAACCGGTAGCCCAAATAACCGGAATCCACTGTATATGTATTATTACTTCAACACAATGAATAAAAAGTGGACAGTGACATACCCAAATATACCATCTGCAACAAAATGTCACCTCAATGTCTTTTGGTCTTGAACATATTACAAATACAGTTTTTTATTATTTTTAATAATTTTTGATTCCAAGTACAAGTTTCAAGTGATTTTTCATTATGACAGTGATTTATTTTTTTGCATTTGGTTTAAAAAGTCTCGTCTTTATTTAATTTTGCTGTTTGTTAACTTCAAAATAGCATTAAAGTATACTTGGCATGAAATAATATCCTCTATATAATAGTAATGACAATTTGCATAATAATAATAATAATAATAAGTACCTTGAATTATACAGAAACAAGCATTCTCACAAAATCCTCAGTCATAAAATACTCTAATATCAGATTATTCTTATTTATATTAGTGTATATACGCTGGTGTTCAAAGAAAGTGCATCGCCCCTTAAAATTGTAATTGTTGGCCAAATAATGTAAGTATATAGCAATATTTCTTACAGATTGCATCAGATAAGATTGACACATATAGGTGATGACATAGTCTGCATCAGCTGTTACTTTCAGCTATATAAGCACGCTCTGCAAGAGTTGCAGTCATTTCTTGCTTGTGTCAGGATGGTGAGTTACATGCAGTTGACGCCATGAAGAAAGTGCTATTGTTGCTTATAGAGTGTCTTGTAATTAGTCAACAGTGAGTAGATTTCTTTTTTTTTCACTGGTTCTGCTGATAGAAAAAGTAACCAGATGCAGACAAGTCTCTATGCCAAAACAGGACCGTATTTTTAAGTGTTTATGCCTAGAAAACCATAAAGCTTCTTCCTCTGAGCTGAAAGGAGAATGGGAAGAACATACAGGAATGGTAGCAAGTGCAGTAACAGTCAGAAGATGCCTCTTCAAAAATGGACTTGTAGCCCATCATCCTAAGAAGAACCCCCCTCCTCACAAAAAAAAATGAAAAAGGCACGATTAATTTGGTGTAAGGTGCAGGTCAAATTTACCCCCGAGCAGTGTAAGTCCAGTTATTTTCTCAGATAAGAATAAATTCAACCTGCATTGCTCTGATGGGAGACAAATGATTTGCCGTAGAAGTGGTGAAGAATACCATCCAGACTGTATGGTGTCTACAGTGACATTCCCTACCAGCCAAATGATACGGGGGTGCATTTTGTATCGTGGAGTAGGTCACCTGCAGTTTATAAAAGGTTCCGTAAATGCCAATGGATACCTGGCTATATTGGAAGGCAAATTGTTGCCAACCATTAGACCATTTCAACCTGCCAAGTAACTGCATCTTTCAGGACAACTTTGCTCCTTGTCATCGGGCGAAAAGTGTAAGTAGGCACTTCTGTTGTTACTTTAACTTCATTTCTGCATTAGATGTTTAACAGTAATGTGTTTACATTTGTTACAGGTGAAAAAATGGTTGGAAGAATAGCCCATTACAACTGTTAGCTGGCCAGGAAACAGCCCGGACCTGAATCCTATAGAGAACTGTTGGCATCGTGTGGAATCTGCAGTTGCAAGAAAGAATCCAAAGACCCTTTCTGAACTTCAGGAAGTCATAATTTGTGTTTGGAGCCATGAGCTATCAGTTGATTGTCTTCAGAAATTGATCTTGTCAATGCCTCTATGGTGTACTGCTGTTATCAGGGCCAGAGGCAGTTCAACTAAATATTAGTTTGCACCCGGTGAACTTTTCATTTGTTTTCACTTTAAAATGATAAACTGAAGCAAACTGAGGGCTTCTGATAACAATTTAGCCAAAATTGTCATGTTTTCCAAAACTGTTGTATAAAGGTTGCAAATGCTCATTTTGGAATATTTTGAGAGCACCTGTCAAATATTACTTTACTTTGCTGTAACTATTAATAAATATCTTTTGTTTATATTTCTATTTGTGATGCTAGTCATTAATGTAACATACCATTGCGAAAAAGGGTTAGAAATGTGAAATTCCTGGGTGATGCACTTACTTTGAACACCAGTGTGTGTGTGTGTGTGTGTGTGTGAGTGTGTATATTCAGTCAAGGTAGTAGTAGTAATAGTGGCATGTGATGCAAGAAAGCAAGTGTATGAGCTTATGCAGCATCAGCCAAAAAAAAAAAAAAAAAATCACACCATTCCCTCCAAATGCCTGTCCAGTTCCTCCTTAAATTTATTCAACCTATCAACTTCCACAACGACAGATGGAAGTTTGTTCCAGCAATTAACCACCCGCTGGCTAAAGGCAAATTTCTGCACATCTATTCTTTGAATTTATGCCCCCTTAGGTTCGTAATCTGAACAAGTGGAAGGATCCCATCAGAATGCAGCGTGCTGAACCCATTCAAGGTCCCGATAGATTTTGGTTTGCGGGTGGTGGTGGTGAAAATTTTGGGTGGGAAGCATTACCGGTAATTAAGGCCTAACTAACTGACTAGCCGTAGTTGTACTAGCAGTTGTTGGATCACCTATAGTTCCATGTTAACTATTAATATTGGATCAAGTGAACAAAAATATAAATGTAAAGTTTGGAAAGATTAGAGATTTAAAGGAGGAGGAGAGAGGAAATAAAGGAAATTATTTAAGATTAAGTCAAGAAAGGTTAGGAATATAGCTAGGGAGAAATTGGGAAGATGACTTTCTTTCACATGGCCATCTCTCTGCTACTTCCTCAGGGGCTTGTAGTACTGGCTGTAGTAAACAGCCAGTACTATTTACTACAGCCTAGTCTTTCCTGGTTTTCTTCGTACTACGAAGAAGTCTGTAAGCACACTTTTTAAATTATTGTGGGAAATGATGGCAAATAGATTTTTGAAATCATAGGTGTATACTTTGCAGATATTATTTTTGATGTATTCTATGTATTTTCTATTGTCTGAAATGAACTTGGCATTGGTGAGGTTGGTAGATATTGTGCTTAGTTTGGCCTCTAGTTTTTTACTGGGGTTTTTGATATAGCTGTTCCTGCATGTGGTAATGAATCTGCAGCCTACCAGGACTTTATGGAATTTTGGGATCCAGTATACAAAAGTAAATCTAGTATATCGATTTTTAATTTAACTTTTTTGTGCACGGCTATTAGTTTTTTAGTACTAGTACTATGGGTGGAGTTGGTGATTTTATGTTTCGCTGTTGTTCAGTTCTTTTTTGAGTGTGTCTGTGTAGAATTGTTTTGCAAATAATACTAAAGTTGTTATTGGTCTTGTGTGTGCTAGTTATAACGAATTTGTTTTGCAAGTCTTTGATTTTGTTATTTATTCTTTCTAGGTTGTATTGCTTGTAGTTATATTGGGGTTGTATGCAGTCTCTGAACCTTGCCATAACCTGATCCGAAGTGCTGTTAATCCAAATTTGAAATGCTTCCACTTGTATATTATATTTATAGGCTAGTTTATAAGCAAATTGTAAAAGATCCATTCTAGGCTGGCGTGGGTGTTTGGTCTAAATTTCATTCCTTTATCCATGATTTCTTTTAATGTTGGACCCTCGACAATATTGAGGTCGCAAGTGATTATGTGCTTGTGGTGCAGTTCTATGTAATCTTTATATTTGTTTTCTTTGCAGTGACAAAGGGGTTCAATTTTGTTCAGGCTTGCTATGGTGTTTTTCTGGTTGCATAAGGCCATTCCGACGGGTCTAGTATATCTGTGTCTGATTTGTATATTGATTTTATCTATAGATAGGTTTTTGGTGGTTTCATCAAAGACTTCTTTGAGGTTAACATGGTCGAAAATGTGATTTTGGTATTTTACTATGCAGTATCCTTTTGCTTTGTTTTCTGGGTGGTATTCTGATTTTAAATCTGGTAATGTCTTCTTGTACTGCGTACAGGTCTGGAGGCCTCATTTTAGGAAGGATGTAGATTTGCTTGAGCGTGTACAGAGAAGGGGAATGAAGGGATCCTCTTACCAAGAGAGGCTTAAGTTCTGCAAATTGCAGTGGCTGGAGACTAGGCACCTGCGCCGTGATCTGATTGAGGTGTATAAGGCCTTGAATGGGTTGAGCATGCTGAATTCTGATGGGATCCTTCCACTTGTTCAGATTACGAACCTAACGGGGCATAAATTCAAAATAAGAAAAGACAGATGTAGAATAGATGTGTGAAAATTTGCCTTTAGCCAGCGGGTGGTTAATTGCTGGAACAAACTTCCATCTGTCGTGGAAGTTGATAGGTTAAATAAATTTAAGGAGGAACTGGACAGGCATTTGGAGGGAATTGTGTGTTTTTTTTTTTTTTTTTTGGCTGATGCTGCATACACTTGCTTTCTTACATCACATGCCACTACTACTACTACTATGGTGTATTTGTGATGTATGTTTTTTAAGGAGTATCGTAGGCAGATTTTATTTAGGGCTTTTAGTTTGCTGTGCTTTAGTGCAAACAGGATGTTGTGGATGGTTTTAATTTTGATAGGATCGTTATCCCATTCGGTCAGCAATAATTCAAAGTTAAAGTTTTTGTGCATTGGTACTGTTGTGGCTGTTGTGTTCTTGTTGGACTTTGTCGCTTAGAGCGTTACCATGTATATTTTTAGCTAATTGAAATATTGTGTATGTGCATTGTTTTTGCCCCAGAGTAGATGAAGTTTTGGCTGTTGAACCTATTGTTTAATCCGTATGGGTATAGAAATTTGTATTGTAATATGTAGAGGTCTTCCAGAACTTTAAGGCTGAGTTGGACAGGCATTTGGAATGAATGGAGGGGTGAAATGCGAGGTGGTTTTTTTTTTTTTTTTTTGGCTGATGCTGCATAAGCTTGCTTTCTTGCATTGTATGCCTCTGCTAATGCTAATTTCCATTCTTTTGGTGTTTTCTTCTATAGCTAGTATAGCTATAGATATATTGGTGAACTGGTGCTTTTGGAAGTGTCTTAGTTCTGTCTCATTGGTATATTTATCTGAATTTATATTGGTTTTGCATTTGGTGGGTCTTTCTCCAAATTTTTTTAATTTGCGATCTGTGCAGGTTCAGTCTGATATTCTGTACTGTACTGGTTTGTCCGACATGTATCCTGCATTCTTTGCATGTAATAAGTTAAATAACGTTTTGCATATGGCAAAATACTGTCCTTGTCCAGTGGATAACATTACCAGTTCTTGTCCAATGGATAACATAACAAAAAAAAAAAAAGTAATTCTTAAATTGTATTTACCTATACATCTATATTGGTATTCACTGTAATCACTAACCACCAATTAAAAATTTAATACAGGTCACATAATCACAAATTAACCCTCCCTTAAACGTATATAATAATTAAAAACAGACTGTTCCAAAAAAAAATATATATATATATGTATGTATAACTGATATTAAATATAAATCAAAATTAATGCCAATAGCATGGCAAAACTGTCGAGCGAAAAATAATAAATTAAACATAATAATTAATGAACAGAGAGGGAGAAGAAAAGCAAGACTAAAAATTGTAGCAGAAAATCTCCAAATAAATTTAGAAAATCCAATTCAAAATAATAAATCAATTTTAAAATTTAGAGCCAATTACATAGAATTTAGCAGCAACCCCCTCGTAAGATGCCAGTTCTGAATTATGTGAAATATCACGAATAGTGACTAAACTAACTACAATAAAATGAAATAAAACCAAAATAACAAAAATAGACTGACTATTATGCTGCATAAGGACCACCTCTATTCAAATCCTCCGCATTGGCAGTTCGATTGGGGGATCTGGTGGTGTCTGATCCTTCGATCGGTTCGCCTTTGCGACGATTTGTCTAGCGATTAAAATGCACCGATTCCCTGACCATTATTGGCCTTGTGGTCCTCTGTTGATATGGGGCATAATGGTCAGTCTATTTTTGTTATTTTGGTTTTATTTTATTTTATTGTAGTTATTTTAGTCTCTATTTGTGATATTTCATGTAATTCAGAACTGGCACCTTACAAGGGGGTTGCCGCTAAATTCTATGTAATTGGCTCTAAATTTTAAAATTGATTTATTATTTTGAATTGATTTTCTAAATTTATTTGGAGATTTTCTGCTACAATTTTTAGTCTTACCTTTTCTTCTCCCTCCCTATTCATTAATTATTGTGTTTAATTTATTATTTTTTGCTCAAAAGTTTTTCCATGCTACTGGCATTAATTTTGATTTATATTTAATATCAGTTATATATTGGGCATCATGTGAAGGAATGTGCATTTTGCTGCCTCTAATGATAGCTTTATATTTATTTTCTTAATTTTCATATTATATTTTGTACCAATTTTTTATTTTTTAACTACTTCATTATGTTATATATATATATTAAATGTAATTATTTATTCTTTCACATATTTAACTATTTTTTTTTATAATTTAGTTATATCATGGAGAGAAAGATGGTACATCAGTGAAGAGGACTTCTCTTGAAGTGTTTAATTACATTAGTGGTGCTCCAGGTTCCAGTACTGTATGATATATGCTCTCTGGAGTAATATTTATCTTTTTACATCATTAGTCATCATCTTCATATGGAGAGAAAGTATAAATGTATACATTGTATATTAAGAAACATAGTGGTTTTAGAAAATAGCTGAAGCGTAAGGAAATGATGTCCATACCTTCTGTCCCTACCAGAAAAGTTGTTGGTAGCAGAACCAAAAAAAAGAAAAAAGAAAAAGCCATTTATTAAAGTAACCAGCAACCAGACTATGGTGAATGTCAAGTGCCTTCACAACTCCTCCATTGTTTGTGTAGTGTTATCCGCAACATGTATAGCATGTTCTTGGTGCTCACTTCCTTTGTATTGGCTTGGCCACAAGGGATGTTTTTTATTCTTGGTGTTGTAATACTTTTTCCCAGGAGTAGTTAAACTTGTATATCTTATATGTTATGGTCTGATTTGTAAATATGGAGGATATGAAGTTTTTTAAGATTTTTCTTACAACATATATTTTATTGACATTTTGTACATTTTTTTTTTTTTTTTTTTTATTAATTTAATGAACTGTTTTCGTGTAGGAAACATAGTTGTTGCAATGGAAGGTGAAATATGTGTGAACATATGTCAGTATATTTGGTTAATCTTTTTTTATTATAGTAAAGTGATATCAGCCCTTCAAAAACACAAGAAGACAGGAATAAAAGATTGATCGTATTTACAAATTTTCATTATTGTCATTTCATTTAGAGCTTATGAAAAGATTCTTTTTAGAACAAAATTTTTAACTGATTTTTGACTTTGCCTTGGTGATATTGTGTACATTGCAATTCAAAAATTTTTAATTTGATTTAACTGTAGAACTTAAGTGAATATAAATTACAAATTTATCACTACATTTTCTAATTTTCAAATTAATTTATTTGAAGAAAACACTCCACTATGTTAATTGATGTATGCATTTAATGGAGAAATTTTTACTTTATTTTATTCAACAAAACATACACAAGAGTTACCCAATTGCAGTGTATATAGAACAAAAAATAGAAAATTTTGACAAATAACATTGTGATGAATGAATTAGTGTTATTGACTTGACTAGGCATAAAAAAAAAAAATTGTATCATTTGATTAGAGCTAAAAAAAAAAAGAGTGAATATAGATGCTAGCTGTAGAGACTACACAGGAATTCAACTGAGGCAACACTGTTGCTACCAACTTTTTGCAGGACTCTGAATAATTCAATATTATGTTCATTTGGAAGTGAGGATATTCTCTTTCCTGGATTGAATTTTCCAAAATCACTATTGCAAGGCTTAACATGAAAATTTGTACTTTTTTTATGTAAAAACTGGTAGCCGTGAAAGAACATGGAAGTTAAAGAATTGATAAAGTTGGGAACATAGTGCCCAGAGTGTATCTTGTAGAGTAATCTGAGATCTGCTTGGGTTGTATCTTGGTGCAGAGAAGCTTATAGATTTCAGAGTGATAAAAAAGAAAAAAGTGAGGATTTCTGGTTGTTGGGTATCTGATGATGTTTGGTTGTACTGCTTCAATTTTGTTCAAGTAGATCTTGTGATATGGGTGATCTTGTGGTGTGGTATTGATGGGGAATTGCTGTCAAGTTGGGATAGAACAAAATAGCTTTGTAGAGATGGACAAAGTATCTGAAATCTTTAAAACAACATATTTCTCTTTATGATTCAAATTGCTTTGGTAGACCTGATCATTTTTGAAATGCATACAATAGTTTACATAGTGAAGTGTTTTTGTTGAGTAATTTTATATCTATGCACAATCAAGCCATTTTTTACTATGTGGGATCAAAATTATTTAATTAATAAATTTTTAAATAAGGTTGTTGTAGGGTTTTAGAAGCATCAGTGACTAAGACCATATTGCTCCATGTATGTCTGTAAATTGCCTATGTTCTGAGGTAAAATTTCTGTTTGCTGGATGAAAAACTTAGTTTTAAGGAGAAAAAAACCATGCAACCCATGCTTGAGACTGACTAAATCAGCCACATTATGAAAAAGGTCCATAAAATTCCTCACATCATTAACAGGACTCGAATTTTAACCTTTTTTACCCAGTGTGGGGAGGACAGTGATTCTACCAACTGTGCTACCCACAAGGCCTTGAAATAAGGTCAAGAGTTTAAGATAAGACAGGCAGGGTTAGTACTTTGTTAATTAAATTTGCTTACTTATTAAATTTTATACAGAATCAGTACATAATTCTCCTGGGTTATTCATGCATTCATTTTTATTTTAACTTTCTTTTCTTGAAACATATAATGTAGCATTTATTATTTAGATTCTGTAGAAATTACACACATTATATATTTTACAGTACATAAAATCACTTACCAAACTTGGAATTGAAAACTAACCAGTTTTTATTCAGAAAGGCTGTATGAATTTTTTAAATTCATAGTTTAAATTTTAAATGGCATTGATTGCACTTGGGGATAATATCTTGACTTAAATGGCATTAATGTGATTTGGGTCTGCATGAAAGTTAAGAACTATTCATGTAACATTTTCTGTGGGAAAAGCAGAACTGTGACTGTAATATTATTTCACAAGTGTGGTATAACTTTGTCATTGGGAGGCTTATATCTCAGTGTCTCTTTTTTTTTTTTTTAAATCTAATCAGAATGTCAGTATGTATACAAGTGAAATGAAAATGAATTTGAAAGGAAATTAGGTTACTGTCATTAATTTTTTTTTTTTTTTTTTTATTATTCTTTGTTTTCATGTGATCATATTATGGGCAGTATATTTCATACTTACATAGTAATATCAGTTAATATTGACTGGGGTCTTTAGGTTACATACTTGGACACAGTTATCCATATTGTGAGATCAAGCCTGTACCATGCCACAAAAAATATCAATGACCCATCGTTAACTATCATACTGGTTTATTGGCTGCAGTATTCTAAAACAGTTACAGTTAAGTTGTAAACCCCTCTGATCAGAAGGGCTGTACAGAGTATAAACAGAAATTTTACTTATTTATTATTAAATCACAGCATTCAGAAATCTAAAAATCTTAAGACAGTTAATTTTTTTTTTTTTTTTTTCATATATAAAATGACTGTATGAGAAATTTTATTCATATTTCATCATATTAACTAACCATACGTGACAAGACTGATTACTAAATTTAATGTAGAGGGCAATCATCATCATCATATATTTAACTAATGCAACTAATTAAAGAGAACTGTTCTAAAATATTTATTAGAGGTGTCAAACTGAAATTGTGGAAGTTGATAGCTTAAATAAATTCAAGGAAGAACTGGACAAACTTTTGGAGTGAATATATCTGGTTAAATGGAAGTTTTTATTTTTTTGGCTGATGCTGTTATAAGCTTGCTCTCTTGCATCATATGCCTCTACTAATGCTAATGCTATTATAAGCACTTTTGTAAATTTCAATGTGTATACATTTTTTTACTTATGTGAAGATGGCCCCAGGAAATGATGGTAATTCATATGAACAAAGCAAACATGATTTGTTCCTATTGTGCCAAGTTATGAGTTCTCCAGGAATGCATTCTGAGCTTTTAGTGGGATGTCATTGTATATATGTTAGCCGACCGGGCTAGCCGAGTGGGTAAAGTACCTGCCCGGCAACCCAAAGGTCGCGGGTTCGATTCCCGCCTCGGGCTTGGATCAAAGTACTGCAAAAAACCTTGGGAGGTGCAATATGGCCACAGAAGCCGATGCGCCAACAACTACCAAATCAAAAAAAAAAAAATCATTGTATATGAAAAGATGTATACAAAAAAGTTATAGTATTAGTACAGTTAAAAGCACTCAGTATAGCAAAACATTTCACATAATGGAATGTGATGTAATATGCTAATGTCAGTTTACTCCTATGGTAATAACCATGAAAACACATTTAGTATTATTAAATGAATTTAATGCATTTTTAGCACATTAAATGAATGAATAAATAAATAAATTTTTCTGTTTATACTCTGGGAATAGCCACATAGAGGAGTTTATAAAATAGTAAATGTAAACATGTTGCTGTATTTTGTGGTATCGCATGGATTTTACATATGGCATGTATAACTGTGTACTCCAATTTGACCACTTTGCTATGATCTTTCATTGCAGCCAAGTGATCAGTGTGCAAGTAAATAATGCTAATTATAGAACTTCTTGTTATAGTCTGCACTTATAATAATGGACTATTATATGCCCAAACTGTTTTTGGAATTTTAATGGTAATTAAGTACATATTAATATAGCAATTTTAAGAGCTATGTATTTTTTTTTCTGTGCCCTACTTGGAAAAGAAATCTATCCAATAAAGGGAAGGGAAGCTCAATATGCTTTAATGAATTTCATAAAAATCTGTATTCGAATATATGCAGGTCACAAAAGTTAAATAATAATACTCTATTTCTTTTCTTCGGTTGCAATGCCATTTTTTTTTTTTTTTTTTTTTTTTAATATATGCAAAATGTAGAAAAGTAGGAAATATTGCAATTATAGCATTCTTTTAGGCTGGAAAAAAAAATGTTTTAGTGTTTGAGTTTTGTATAAAAAATTAAGTTTTCATTATTAACATTAAATGGGATAAAACACTGTTTTATCCCTTTTAAAAACCCCTTCTCTGTACTTCTTCACTATAGTTCATGTTTATTTAAGATATAACCGCAAGCAGGTGCTGTGGTTCAGTTTGTCCCTTAGTATATAGTTGCCATTCAGTCTGATCTTATCAATTAAATGGAAAGTGTGATAATAAAATGATTTAGCTGATAACTATTAAAAATATAATTTTTCTTGTTTTTTTTAATCATGGTAATTTTTAGTGAAGATGGTTTTTAAATCTAAAGTTATTTTTATATTAATATATTTTGGCCTGGTTAAAAGAAATTATAAAGCTTTAACTTAAAGAATCAAATAGTAAAATTCATGTCCTTTTCAAAGCTAAAAAGGCTTTGAAAAGCATATTCATTAATATCCTTTTCAAAGCCTACAAATAGATCATAATTGAATTGACAATTTTATATTTTATTATGGTGAAATAAAGCTAACATTCATCACTATATTGAACATAAACTGATTAGAATCTTTATTATATTAATATTTCAATATATAATGGAAATCTATAATGTAACGTAATTCTCAAAATTTTAGTGCAATAGTATTTATAATCAGTTTATATTCGATATGATAATGAATGTCAATTGTTTAATATTGTTTTTGCTATATATTGAGAAATGGCTTTGAGTTCAAGTAAAATTAACTATGATGAAATAGCAAATGCTTTGTGTAATTATATGTAACATACCTCACTAACCTAAGTTGTTCATTGGCAAAGAATGAAGTGGAAATTTAAAAAATAATTTGTTCGAGATATGGTGTTTACATATTTCAAATGTTGTCCTCCACAGCAGCTCAATTGGCATGGTATCACTATCTACCACTCATTGGAGTGGTCTGAGTTTGATTTTTGTTGACAGCTGAAGGAATTTCTCAAGTCCACTTCAGTAAAAACTCTTCTTAGCTGATCAGAGGTAGAGGAAAAGGAGGCCTATGAGTTATTCCTGATTTTTTTTTTCAACCTGCACAACATGCATATTGGTGTGCACGTGCGCGCGCGCACACACACACACACACCCTCCTACAGGCAAACTACACACATGAGTATGAGTAACAAGCTCCAGTACCATCAATTATAATTTGATTATTATTCAATTTTTTTTTTTTTGAAATTTTAATTGTTATAGAAAATTAGCAAATACTCCAATACAATTTTGCATGTGCTAATTTTAATTTTTACTTTCATTCTTTACTCAATAAGTCAACTTATAGGATACTGAAATGAGTTGTTTATTAAATGAAGCTTTTGCCCATTTATTATAGAAATAGTGAATCCATCATCAATTGTGTCACTGAAAATTGTAACTGTCCTTAATTTGCTGTGCACAATGAATGTGTTAACTCTTCTGGTCTTGTTGTCTTAAATAAATAATTTATTTATTTATTATAATTATGTTGATTTTAATTCTGCAGTTTATTTCAGTATAATTAAGAACTAGATTTTTACGTGTAATAAGAATTTCTTCATTTGCAAATTTTTATTTCAACATTATCTCATTATGATTATATCATCAAAACTTCACCATATATTTGTGAATTTATAAACCCCTCTTTTGTTCTGTTTTGGGATGTGATTTTTTTTTTTTCCTACATTGCAAATAAATTATTATTATTAATTTTTTCACCACAGTTACCTACAATTACATTTGTCTTTAAGAATAAATTAGATTGAATTTTCTACTTTAATCTACTTTCCAAATAAAAATTTTTTGAATTGCTATGTACGCATTTTGCTAGTTTCCCCTGATAGAAGAAACTTTTGTTTGTTTCTTTAATGATATACTTTCACACATACTATTGTTATAGTGATTTCCCACAATTTATCATGATTTGTAAATATGTTAAATTTAAGTAATTGTAATATTAATCATTTTCATTAATTTTAATCATTTTTGTTATATATTATTCATTAACATTAATAACTGAATTATTAAAAAAAGGATTCTTTTTAAAAATATTTAGGGGAAATAAAATGTTGTCTGCCATTTTGAAGCTGTCCTTTGCCTCTTATCTTTAAGGGACAAAGGAAATACAATGATTTTTGATGAATACTGTGTGCATGTGTGTATATGTATATATGTCATTATATATCTCAGCACTTTGTAATTTATTAAATTTGTGTGGTGTACTTGATATATTACAGAATAATTCAAGCATGATGGAAAGTGCTATTGCTGTGATAATATTCACAGTATTCACATGAATCATAATGTATAATTCAGATTTATAAGGTCAATCATTTGATCATTCATGTGTTAAGTATATTTTTCATATCATAGTAAGATTATTTTTTAGTCTGACTGATGATTAGTATGCCTTGTGCTCAAATACTGAGTGGCCAACATATTTTATTTATCTTATTAACTTTCATAGATGTTTATCAGCAAATACATAAATCTTAGGTATACATAGTTCCCCCCCCCCCCCCACACACAATTTTTGCTTATTTTTTTAAAATGAGCAGAAACTATAATTTTACTAAAAGATATTTTTTCTCTCTCTCTCTCTCTCTCTCTCTCTCTCTCTCCCCCCCCCCCCCTCTTTAAGCTCCCAAAGCTCTGTTTTTTCCTACTAAAGTATTTGGTAATGTTAATTAGCTTTTAATTAACATTTTATGCATTACAAAGTATGAAAATGATATTATAATTTCAGATAAATTAGTATCTAGTTGCTGAATATTTGATGAATGTGATGAACAGATTTGTATAATTCTCACTCACTCAATGGTTTCAATTTTTTAAGTCCAGAATGCCTTGTTTGATATTTGAATGCATAATATGAATTCAAATATATTTCTTCTTACATTAATGAACTGCAGGAGGTGTGTTTATTTCAGAAATAAAGTGAATTTATGCATTCATTTAAGCATTCAAAAAAGTGGCATAACTTTTTTTTTTTTTTTTAAATATTTTGACTAATCTAAAAAAAGTTTAGTTATCCATGCTTTCTGAACCAAGAGAACCAAATTTTTTATTAAGCTGGCTGAAATAAAAAAAGACATGATTCTGAGACTGAAAAAAAGTCGCCTTTAGGTTTAGTTCCTTAATTTTCGAAGCCTCAAGTACTCCTATTTTTTACCATTCTCTATCATCCTTTGCCTAAGGGACAGGCAGTTCTTTTTAGTTAGGAACCATTTGGAATGATGTGAAAGTCACCATGGGCCAGAGGGCCTTAGGAGAAAAATTTGGTAGTTTGAAAATTGATAGTATCTTTGAATTGAACTTGTGATGTCGGTACAACATATTTTATAAACAGAACACCATAAATACAAAAATACATTCTTAATAATGTATAAAATAAAATGATGAGCACCCAGTTCACTGAGCATGGTTCAGGATAATCAGGTAATATAATACATATATCAACTGGGCTGGATTAACCTATTCCACAAACTTTACTCAGCATTCAGGCTCTCTTTTGCTTACCCTCCTTTCCATAACCCGAAATATTCCATAATTCTGATTTGATTCAAATCCATTTTAATGTTATATACGTTTTTGAAGTATCTAGGTTTTAATCTCTGTAGGATTTAATCTGAATGCTTTCTTCATGCCTCTCTCTCTCCTCTTACATTCAGAAAGAATGTAATGCTCCAACTAAATAATGTTAGGTCCTTATTATGTTGAACACATCATAAAAAAGTAATCTAAGCACTATTATAGAAAGAGCAACTCTAAATATACCACAAAAATAATAAAGCAAATTAATGCTGAAATTAAGACTTTACATGTCAAGGTTTAATTCTGCTATCTATGATTTTCTTTTCAATATTGGGATTATCTTGGTACTTAGGTAGCAGAATTGAACCTTGCTAAGTTTAGTCCTAATTGTAGCATTAATTTTCTGCATTATTTTTGTGATTTTTTTGTTATATATTTAGTGTTCCTTTTTACATCTTCTGGAGATGAATTGCATTAGTCTTTATAGTAAAGTAAACCAAGCAGTTTTAAACACTACACCTTATGGGATGTCTGAAGCGTGCTAATCTTTAGAGAAAATGCCTTAATTTTATATTTGTTAAAAATTATGATAAATAAAATCACCAATTTCATAGGTCAGTTTTACATAGCATATACATTTTTACATTTACACAGATATTAATTTCTTTAATATGCATATATTATATACTGGAATAATTTTTATAAAATTGCAGCCCTCATACAATGCAGGAATTGTAACTAAGAATGTAACTAATTGTAACTAACACTTTATACCATATACTGTTGAAGCAATTTTTTTTAATAGTTAAAAATAATTAATGATTTATTTTTTGAAACAATCAGGTTCCTCAGTTACCACCAGTAGTAACAGTTATGGTATTAGTAATAATGATGGTAATAGCCATATTGTGCAAGGATGTCACAGGCTTTTGCTGCACTGGCTGGGAGTGGTTGGGAGAAAGAGTAGATAATAAAATTATTTGCTTCCCTGCTCATATAAGTAACTATCCAGTTGACTTTTGAATTTATTCAAACTGCCAGCCTCAACTACATGTAAAGGCAACCTGTTCCAGCAATAAATGACTCACTGGCTAAAAGTAAACTTCTTACAATCTAGTCTAAACACCTTCCCCTGCAATTTTAATTTACACACCAGAGTTCTGGAATTCTCTATAACAGTGAAAATTCTACCTTCATTTATTTTACTAACCCTCTCAGAGCCTTAACTTCAATCAGGTCACCTCTGAGGTGCCTGGTTGCCAATCTGCAGCCCTTTTTTGCCAATCTCACCATGTAAGTTTCCCATCTTTGAACCATTTTCAAGAATTCCAAATGTGGTCCAAATACACTTTTCCACATGAACATATTTTAATTAGTTTATTGGTATGAAAAGAACAATTTGTACAATTAGGCCCCAAAAAAATTCCAATAATTAAATAAAATTGGCTACATTTCAGTATTAAAATCTGTCTTCCCAAGCCCTAAGTTTTTGAGTTTGGGAAGAGTTCTAAAACTTGACCATGGAAGACCAAACTGTATCACACTGAGATACTTGACCTTTTTATTGCTTTTTCTAAAAGTAGTTAATACAGTTTTTTTTTATGAAGCTCCTGAAGTAGAGAAAGGGGGAACTTCTCCAACATTATGCCTGTACACCTCTAGTATATGATAAATTGTTTCAGCAGTATATGATGTAAAATACTTTTCATTCTTAGCTACTTCATTATATATTTTAATAGAATTTGGTGCACTTAACTAATTTATAAAAATATATCAGAATAAAGAAGTTTTGACACATTTAACAACAGTTACACAATTGAAAATATGCATTTACAAATATATTGAAATTGCCATTAATGTATAGAAAAAATATTTATGCATCTCAAAGTTCCATAATATCAGGATTCCAGTTGTATATCGTAAGTTAGCAACTTAACCCTTTCATGGGTGAGTTTTCCTAGTACATGTGGGTTCTCTACAGTCAGTTGTTTGGTGGGCTCTGTTGAGTGATTTTGTAAAAATGAAAACTTCTGTACATAAGTGCTTTTTAATATTAATTTCTTATTTGACTTGATTGCCCAATATTGCAATAATATTATTATCATAAATTTTAAAAAATCCTAAATAGTAAACTTTTTTTTTTTTTTTGAAGCAATAATATGCTCTACATCTGTTTATTTATTATATCACTTAATATTACTTTATCATTCATATTCCGAAGTTGATTTTATCTGAATCTGGATTTCACAGAATTTCTTCAATTCGACTTTTGTAATCCAACATTAGACAACAGCAGCTGACAGATGAAATGTCCTCCTGATTTTCAAAACTATTTTCATGTTGTCATTTACTTGGAGTGTGTATATCCTATTAGTTATAAACATAGCTAAGAGATAGCAGTACGTGCTGGGTGAATTTCAAGACAGTTCATACATAAACGTACACAATTTGAAATGTACTTGACTTTGAAAACCTATTTACATACCCATGAAAAGGTTAAGTAATCTAACTTAATTATTTGAAACTGTAAGTTATTCTTTCTCGCATACGTTATGTTATTTGTTTCTAAAAGAGGACCACAATCCATGATACTCAGCCCAGCAGATAGCTGAATTGCCCTGATATTCGGGACATCTCAGGATATTTTATCTTCCAGCATTTAACACACAACATATTTGAGAGTACTTTTTCTCTGAGAAAAAAAAAAGGCCTCCATAGCCGATTGATCAGGAGCAGGAGTGCAATAGCACACGCTCTTTGAGTAGACCGGGGTTCAAGCCCTGACTGCTGAATACGGTCGATCTGCCAACCCTCACTGGACCAGCGTGGCAGATTATGGTCCATTTTCCTCAGCATGAATTGTTGAGGAGGCTTCCATCCTTCAGTGGGTTGATAATGGCTGCACTTTACCTTTTCTCTGAGAATATTGTAATTTATATTTCATTATGCTCGAAAAACATTCTAAAGCAGTGCTTCAGAAATATTTAGCCGATATACTCATTCGTAGATTGTTATTTGCATAAAAATTGAATTTAATGAATCATATTACAAAAAAATAATTACATTGATAATATGTTTACTACATTCATAACTATGGCTTCTTTGTGACCTCTGTGCAACACCATGATGCATTATGGATGGGCCTTTTAAAAATATTTTAAAGATTGCAGGTGTATTTCCATTATCGTAATACAAAGTTTTGATATTCATGTGATAAATTATGGCAGCTTCACAATAAATCTTGCTTTTTTAAATTCTGAACAAGCATTTAAAATTATGCTTATGTAAATAGTTTAAATCTCTGCATTCAATAAGAATTAGATTTCATTATACTACATGAAAAAATATTGTGTATGTAAGTAATGTATGTATGTATATATAAATATGCAAAACGGTGCATTTTGTCAACATTTTTCTTTGTAATCTTATTAATAATTTCTATGAAACTTTCAAATTTGTACCTGTAAATATCTTTTTTTTTTAATTTAATGTTAACGTCAAGTTTTTATCTGTGTATAAGAAACTAATTTTGATTACATTTCGGTTTAATATTGAAATAACTAATTATTTATTGACATTTCGATATGTCATTACCAAAAGTGAATTTCTTGAGTTGAAGAAAAATATAAATCAGTTGGACACACTCCTTTAGGTGGATGTGTTCTGATGATGTTCAGTTTTAATTAGTTTCAGGCCTGAGACTTAAAGATGTTTTCAGGCAAATAGGAATGCTATATATATGCCAAATGAGTGATATTGACACTGTGTCACACTGTTTGTTTATTTGTTTGAAAAACTTGTATGTTTACTTTGAAGAAATGTGTAAGGAAATAAAACATTCTTCTCTGCATGTTTGTTAAATTTTGATACTCTCATTATTGATATAAAATAATCATCCAGAAAATAACATTTCTTAATTTGTTTATACTTAAGTAGATATGTGCTTAAAGCATAGGACTACTAATTAGAAATTCACTAATGAATATTCAGTGTAGATACAATCTTTGTTTGTAATGAACTCAAAAGTAGTTAAAATGGATCGATTTAATTGTCTCATATTGTGACTAAACTCACAATGAGTTGCAATGATATTGCACTACCTCGAATAAGTAATGTTTCACTAATAGAGAAGACTATTGTTGTAGGTGGTGGTATCCACTGAGAATGAATACTAATAGTTCTCTCTATTAGTAAAATGTTACTTATTTGAGGTAGTGCAATATCGTGGCAACTCATTGTGAAGTTAGTCACCATATGAAGGTGACTCCGTAGCCAGGTGGGAAGGAGCAGCAGTGCATAGCACACGCTTCTTGATTAGACCGGGGTTCGAGCCCGTCGCCACCAAATACGGAGGATGCGGAAAGGTCAGGGAATGACCACCGCATATCCCGGAGCAATATGGCCTTAGTTGCTAATGCTCCTAAAAACCAAATAACAAACAAACATCACAATATGAGATACAATTAAATCCAGAGCTAGGGCGAGGTGAATGAGGTTCTTGCCTCAGGTTAAAAGCTGAAAGGGATGTGAAAATAAAGATTAAATAATTGCCAACATTACCATCATTAACAGTAGGGCACAATTTTTCATTCTTGCCTCAGATACTAAAATGGCTAGGCACTGCCCTGATTAAATCTATACCATTTCAACTACTTTCGAGTTCACTACAAACAAAAGATTGTGTATCTACACTGAATGTTCATTAGTTAATTTGTTTATATACAAATAATACTTATTTTGTTATTTGGATTATTGAAATGAAAAATTATAATTCCTCAGAGTGGTTAATACTAGAATATACATATAGAGAATGGTTAGTATACAAAAGAGCTTTCGGCTGAGTAGACAGCCTTCTTCAGTTAAACATATTAAATGACAGTTAGAATGGAGATGTGCACTGCCAAGTTGGTGCGGAGGCGTGTGGCCAATTGTTTGAGGTTGAAGTTTGTGGCTGTGATGTATGGTGGTGACGCGGCCAGCGTTTGTCTATGGACAGAATTATTGCTTCTGTGATGGGGTTAACTTGACAACCACTGTTCCTGTTCAAAGAGGTATCCGAGCATTTTATGTTTAATGATTCCAACGAGGTGCGCCGTAGGTAATGACAGGCACAATTTGGCCTTAGTTGCCCTTGTGCCAATAAACTTCCATTAAACCAACCAACCAGCCGTAGGTAATGGTGGGACCTGTCCACAACCACGACATCGCGGTGTGGGTCAATGTTGTGGTGGGTTGTCCAGACATGCTTGGCAATAGCTGAGTGTTCCACATCTGCCAAATGGATCACCCTTTTATGTTCTGAGAGACGTTTCTCGAGCCGACGTCCAGTCTCTCCAAAGTAGCAGCTAGTGCAGTCACGGCAAGAGATGCGATAGACCAAACCGCTCTGCAGAAGGGTGGGGACAGGTGTTTTCACGTTGGAAATGAGAGAACGCAGTTTCTTGCCTGGGAGTTGGATGCACTTTATCCCATGTGATTTTAGGATTCTACCGATCTGTTGTGACAGGTTGGGGTAGTATGGGATAAATGCCCTCGTGGATGACTCACCACTGTTGACGTTACTGTTGGTCGCTACGTTGTCGCATGCCTGTAGGTCACACCTGTCAAGGATGTCGATGGGATAGCCACACCTCGCAAGGTCCACTTTGACCCTGGTGATCTCTGTGTGTCTTTCACCTGCAGAGCTAGAGTGTGTCCAGGCGCGAGTTAGCAAGGTTCAGGCAGTGGTGAGGAGGTGACCCCATGCGTGTGCTGAACGGAAGTTGGTAAATTGGCCAGCACACATAGGTTTATGATAAACTGTCGTCTTCAAGCATGTCTTTGCGCCGGATGAGGGTATCTAGGTATGGTATGGTGTTGTTCGACTCCAGCTCAATCGTGAATTTTATGAAGGGCGATAGTGAGTTGAGGTGGGTTAGGATTCGCTGACCTGAGTCTCTAGGGATAACTACGAACACATCGTCTACATAGCGACACCAAAAGGCGATGTGATCTGCTGCGTGTGTAAACGCACGTCCCTCTAACTCCTCCATCACGATGTTTGCCATGACCGAACTGACAGGGGAACCCATGGCTGTGCCATGCACCTGCTGGTAAATTGAGTCGCTAAACATGATTGCACCCCCTGTTAAGCACAGTCTGAGGGCGGTGGAAATGTCATCAGGTGTCAGTCTGGTTCTGTCGCTAAGGGTTTCATCATTGTCCAAGAGTTGTTTTGCTCAAGAGATGGCAAGTTCCACTGGGATGGAGGTAAAGAGTGATATTACATCGAACGATGCCATGACTTGATCTTGTGAGATGGATGTAGTGCGGATCCTTTCTATGAACTCAATACCGTTGGAGACGGTGTAGGTGGTCTTGCCAACTAGAGGAGAAAGAAGCCTTGAGACAAACGTAGACAACTCGTAAGTTGGTGATCCACAGCAGGATACAATTGGTCTTAGTGGTGTGTCTTCTTTGTGTACCTTCAGCAGGCCGTAAAACCGTGGGATCTGACACCCGGAGGCACGGAGGTGATTACGGGTTGACTGTGTTATCTTCCCCTGTTTGAGCCAACTATTGATGAGGATATTCGTGCCTGTAGGTGTGACCTACAGGCACGCGACAACGTAGCGACCAACAGTAACGTTAACAGTGGTGAGTCATCCACGAGGGCATTTATCCCATACTACCCCAACCTGTCACAACAGATCGGTAGAATCCTAAAATCACATGGGATAAAGTGCATCCAACTCCCAGGCAAGAAACTGCGTTCTCTCATTTCCAACGTGAAAACACCTGTCCCCACCCTTCTGCAGAGCGGTTTGGTCTATCGCATCTCTTGCCGTGACTGCACTAGCTGCTACTTTGGAGAGACTGGACGTCGGCTCGAGAAACGTCTCTCAGAACATAAAAGGGCAATCCGTTTGGCAGATGTGGAACACTCAGCTATTGCCGAGCATGTCTGGACAACCCACCATGGCATTGATCCACACCGCGATGTCGTGGTTGTGGACAGGTCCCACCATTACCTACGGTGCACCTGGTTGAAATCATTAAACATAAAATGCTTGGATACCTCTTTGAACAGGAACAGTGGTTGTCAAGTTAACCCCATCACAGAAGCAATAATTCTGTCCATAGACAAATGCTGGCCGCGTCACCACCATACGTCACAGCCACAAACTTCAACCTCAAACAATTGGCCACACGCCTCCGCACCAACTTGGCAGTGCACATCTCCATTCTAACTGTCATTTAATATGTTTAACTGAAGAAGGCTGTCTACTCAGCCGAAAGCTCTTTTGTATTCTAACCATTCTCTATATGTATATTCTAGTATTAACCGCTCTGAGGAATTATAATTTTTCATTTCAATAATATGAATCCAGAGCACATAGGCCTCTTTCACCTTATTTGGATTATCTGAGATATTAGTAATATAAACTGAACAGAAATATTCTTTTATGGATAATTGGTACTTCATCTGATTGAATTAGTAATGGGCATAATTGAGAGGTCATAATCAAAATGATCAGTTATGCCAAATAATTTAAATAGTTGATTGTGACGGTTTCATAATTAATTATAGATTTTCAATAATTGAATTAAGAGAGATTAGCTGAGTGACATAAAATGATGCAGGACTAAGTTTTAGGTTTGATAACATCAGTTCGAATCCCTCCAGATTTTTTTTTTTTAACTTTTGTTGTTTTCGATTTCATAATTGATTATTTGGATAATTGAAATAATTGATTATGGAAACCTGATTGTGCCCACCACTAGATTTCTAACTTTTAACAAAATCTCATCTTCATTGAATGAATGTACTCTCATCTCTTGTGTACACCAAGAAGGACATAAGAAACCTTATCACCTAACTTTTCACAAAGCAACTGGTTTTTGGTTTATTATCCAAAACCAAGCTTATGAGATTTAGTGAGAGGAAGAGAGACCATGACAGGACTGAATTTTCCTAAAAAGATCATTTTGAAACAAGAAAAATTGTTACATTACATGCAAATTCAGGAAAGCTTTTGATACTGTTGCACATGGAAGACACATGTACAAATTGGAGCAGTATGGTATTTAAGGTCAAGTTCCTACAATGGATAAAAGAATGGTTGAGTGGGAGAAGACAGAATGGTAATCAATGGATACTGCTCTTTGTGGACTAATGTTATTGGTGGTGTCCCCAGGGTTTGGTGTTGGGCCCATTGTTGTTTTGTATATTTATCAATGATATTGATGAAGGTGTATCAAGCTTAATGTCAGAGTTTTGCAGATGATACAAAGGTTGGGAGAGTTATTAATGACAGTATGCTGCTGCAACAGGATCTGGAAAAGTTGGGCAGATGGGCTGAGAAGTGGCAACTGAAGTTTTAACATTCACAAATGCAAAGTATGCATCTGAGAAATAGTAACCCCAGAGAAATGTACCAACTGAGTGATGTTACACTCAGGTAGTGGAGAATGAAAGAGACTTGGAGGTAATTGTGCAGTCAGATATGAAGTATTCTGAGCAGTGCAGACAGGCTGCCAGACTAGGTCATGGGGTCTTTGAAATTTATACATTTATTTCATTATAAAAAAGGTGTACGGTATCCATTGTACCTTATCTTTTTAATTTTTTTATCTGTAATTGATCTTTATTTAGTACTTCTATATAAAGAATAAAATTATTATATAGGTATATATTAAAAGGTTGAAAACTGCTGTGCTAGGTATTTCTTTTTGGCCTAGGGGTGCCGTGAAAAAATTACTGAACAGTAAGAGTGAACTGAGAAAGTTTGGGAACCTGTGTTATACACCATCAGCCAAAAAAAAAAAAAAACACCTTCCCATTTCACCCATCCTTTCGTTCCAAGTGTTTGTCTAATTCTGCCTTGAATTTATTTAAGCTATCAACTTCCACAACAACACTTGGAAGTTTGTTTCAGCAATCAATCAACTACCCACTGGCTGGGTAAAGTGCCTGCCGGGCAACCCAAAGGTCGTGGGTTCGATTCCCGCCTCAGGCTTGGATCAAAGTACTGCAAAAACTTTGGGAGGTGCATTATGGCCACAGAAGCTTATGCGCCAACAACTACAAAAAAAAAAAAAAAAAAACCCACCGGCAAAAGGAAAATTTCTGCACATTTATTCAACAACTGTCATTCCTCAATTTCAGTTTATGCCTCTTCAGGTATGTAATCTGAACAAGAGGAAGAATCTCATCAGCATTGAGCCTGCTCAATTCATTCAAGGCCTGATACACCTCAATTAGATCACCTTGCAAATGCATAGTCTCCAGATGCTGCAATTTGCAGAACTCAAGCCTTTCTTCATAAGAGCATCCCTTTGTTCCCCTCGCCAGTCTTGTTGTCCTTCTCTGTATTTGTTCTAATAACTCTACATCCTTCCTAAAATGAGGCTTCCAGATGTGCACGCAGTATTCAAGGGGATAATCACCTCCTTATCCCTGCTTACAAAATTCCTGTACATCATTGACAAGACCCCATCACCTACTCTGGCAGCCTGAATGCACTGCTCGGAAAACTTCATATCTGACTGCATAATTACCCCAAGGTCTCTTTCATTCTCCACTATCCTGAGTGTGACACCACCCACTTGGTACATTTTTCTGGGATTACTGCTGCCCATATGCAGTACTTTGTATTTGTCCATGTTAAACTTCAGTTGCAACTTCTCAGCCCATCTGCCCAACTTTTCCAGATTCTACTGCAGCAGCATACTGTCATTACTGTTATTAACAACCCTCCCAACCTTTGTATCATTTGCAAACTTTGACATTCAGCTTGATTTAACCTCAGTGGCTCACATCTGGTGAGTATGGGCTTGGCACACCCAGGGTCCTGAGCTGGATATCATCATTCTTCTCTTTCTTGGCAATTCCCTTCTACTTTAGTCTCTCTCTCTCTCTCTCAGGGTAACTTGAGGAATTTTTTTTTTTTTGGCTAGTGCACCATAAGCCTCAGGCTTCCTTGCACCATATAGCTAATAATAGCTAATAATAATGATATTATGTTGGATGTAAAATTTCAACATTTGCATTATTTTTTTTTAACCATTTAACTTGCTAGTCATTATGCAAAAAAAAAAATTTATTGTCTCTGTAACTTGAGAATTTTTTTTTTTTTTAGCTGGTGCAGCATAAGACTCAGGCTTCCTTGCACCATATAGCTAATAATAATATACCTTTATCAATATCATTGATAAATATACAAAACAACAATGGGCAGAATGCTGAACCCTGGGGGGACACCACTAATAACATTAGTCCCCAAAGAGCAATATCCATTACCACTCTCTCTCTCTCTCTCTTCTCCCACTCAATCATCCAATTTTATCCATTGTAGCAACTTGCCTTTAATGCTATGCTGCTCCAATACGTACAGTAGTCTTCCATGAGCAACAGAATCAAAAGCTTTCCTGAAATCCAAGTATATGATATCAAAAAATTATTTTTTGCATCTATTTCCTTCGTGATCATGTCATAGTATCCAATCAAATTGGTCAGACAAGACTTCCCCTTAACAAACACATGCTGTGTCTGAATGATTGCAGCTGACTTGTCTAGATGATCCTGCAATTCTTCTTTAGCCAGTCACTCCATTATTTTCCCCTGGAACAGAAGTCAAACTAACAAGTCACCTGTGAGGTGATCTGATTAAGGTGTATAAAGCCTTGATGGTTTGAGCATGCTCAATGCTGATGGGATTCTTCCTCTTGCTCGGAATAATCACCTGAGAGAGCATAAATTCAAATTGAGGAAAGACAGTTGTAGGATACATGTGCAGAAGTTTGCCTTTAGCCAGTGGGTGGTTGGTTGCTGGAACAAACTTCCATCTCTCCTAAAAGTTGATAGCTTATGTAGATTCAATGCAGAACTAGACAAACATTTGGAGTGAGTGGATGGGTGAAATGAGAAGGTTTTTTTTTTTTGGCTGATGCTACATAAGCATGCTTTCTTGTATCATGTGCCTTTACTAATGCTAATACCAAGTCTGTAATTACTTGTGTCACCCTTAAGGGTGACACAAGACTTAGTATTTTGATACTGTTGCACATGGAAGACTACTGTAAGAATTGGAGCAGTATGACATTAAGGGCAAGTTGCTATAATGGATAAAAAAGGATGGTTGAGTGGGAGAAGAGAGAGAGAGTGTGTGTGTGGTAATGGATACTGCTCTTCGTGGACTAATGTTATTAGTGGTGTCCCCCAGGGTTCAGCATTGTGCCCATTGTTGTTTTGTATATTTATCAATGATATTGCTGAAGGTATATTATAATTATTATTAGCTATATGAATTGTAGCTACATTTGTACCTCTCCAGTCCGTGGGGACTTCCCCTGAGTCCAAGGATACTCTCATAATTATGGCTAAGAATTTCCTTATTTCATTTGCCACCTCCTTTAATATATACCTGTATAGATTCCATCCAACCTAGGTGCCTTTCTTATGTTTAACTTCAACAATTACTCCTCCACTTTGCTTTCAGTTATTACAAAATCATTTAACTCCCTGTCAGAGTTTGATAAACATCTGGCCCTCTCCTTGAATAACTCCTCATGTGTGAATGTAGATTCAAAATACTTATTTAGTTTGGCAGCTATCTGAGAATGATCATCTACAGTCAAACCATTGATATCAAGTGGACCAATCTGATTCATCCCGTTCCTTTTAGAGTTTATATAAGTAAAGAAGTCGTTGCTGTTTTTCTTTGCATCCATTGCCTATGGTTCCTAGGAATGCACAGCTCAGACAATTAAATCTGGCCTTGAGGACAAATAGTTCTATATGTGGGTTTGTGGGTTCTTCCCTGCCGTGTGTTATGAATATCTTCTGGGACTTAATAGGTATACAGATATTGAACCTACATTTGAATGACCAGTAGGTATAAAGTTGTTTGTTATTTGGTTTTTAGGAGCACTAGCAACTAAGGCCATATTGCTCTGGGATATACAGTGGTCATTCCCTGACCTTTCCGCATCCTCCGTATTTGGTGGTGGCTGGTTCGAACCCCGGTCTAATCAAGAAGCGTGTGCTTTAAACAAGGATATAAGGTGGATTTATTATTATTATTATTAGCCATATGATGCAAGGAAGCCTGAGGCTTATGCTGCACCAGCCAAAAAAAATTTCCGAGTTACCCTGTGAGAGAGAGAGAGAGAGAGCTAGAAGGGAATCACTAAGAAAGAGAAGAATGATGATATCCAGCTCAGGACCCTGGGTGTGCCAAGCCCATACTCACCAGATGGGTCTATCCCCGAAATATTTTTGGTAACAGTACGAAGAAAGAAAGCAATGATTTGTAAACTTTTATGATTTGTAAATGGGGGTATAGGGACATATGCTATCCTTCTGTGCCTTTGTTTGAGAGTTGGGGAAAGTGAATAAACCATTGATGTGGAATGTTTTGATATTTTGAACTTTTGCCCTTTTGATATGATAAAAAGGATTCGTATGCCTACATACAACGATAAAAAATGCAAATGAGAATACTGTATATACAGAGCAGATTGAATCATGGAAAAGGGATTGCAAACTAGATTAATTATTAGATTTCTATCAGCCATTTCTTATTGCTTATGACAGCCGCACTTTTGAACCATGGAGAGTCAAGCTTAGCCAGTGTGGGTTTAAAGTCTGTTATTATTATTAGCCATATGGTGCAAGGAAGCCTGAGGCTTATGCTGCTCCAGCGAAAAAAAAAAAAAAAAATTCTAAATTATCCTGAGAGAGAAAAAAAGAAAACAAGAGTCAGAAGTAGAAAGGAATTGCCAAGAAAGAGAAGAATGATGATATCCAGTTCAGGACCCTGTGTGTGCCAAGCCCATACTCATCAGATGTGAGCCCCTGGGGTCAGCCATTATTAAACAGAGAAAAAAAAAAAAAAATAGTATAGTGTGTTTGCTACTTTTCATTTGAAGAAGTCTAGGTTAAAATCCTATTGAAGGAATTCTTAATAGTAATCTATAATGTGGCCTGTATGTAGCCTGTTTGAGATGAGAGAGATATTTATGTAATACAGTACCTTGCCTATTACTCTAGGGTTAATTCCATTTTCCTAGACAGTTACAGCTTGCCTTAGTAACCTTGTTACTAAGGCAAGCTTGTTATCAGTATAACTATCATCATCAAGCAACACAGCAGCAGCCCCCAAGGCAGAATACGCTGGTCCCAAAGGAACTAGTAGTTGTTGGTGACTCTATTGTCAGGGAAACATCCTTTGTAAAAAGGATAGGTGCAACAGGACCAGGGTATGTCTGCCAGGAACAAAGGTTGATGACGTTGTAGAGCGGATATCATCTTTTAAGGGCACAAAAGGTGATAAGAGTAGGAGACCAGCGGAATTACTTAACAAGTACAGGTCACTGATGAAAAAAAGCCCGTGAATTAGGGTTGAATTTGAAAGTGTCTGCAATTCTGCCCAGACACGATAGGAGGGAGTATACGATGAGAGCCCTGTTGATCAATTTGGCCCTGGAAAGATTGTGCAGGGTTCAAGGGATAGAATTTTTTTCAGCCTGGTCTGTACTTGTTAACAGGAGAGACTGCTTGTACAGGGATGAGATACACTTAAATAGAAAGGGCGCAAGAATATTTGCTGATGCTATCGAGGCAGTGTTAGGTAGGTCAGAAAACTGCTAGATTGGGGGATACAAGGACTAATAGATTAACAATAGCCACTGGCAGAGGTGAAAGTGATTCTTGCACTGCTTCTATTGGAATGAGCAGCAGCCTGCAAAATAAGATGCAGGATATTTCAGAGACTGCTGGGAATCATTGGGGTACAGGTAAACACATGGGTTGTGTTAGGGTAGCTAAGAAAAAGAACAGGTGCATGTATACTTGCATGTACACCAATGCTAGGAGTTTAGTAAATAAATTTGATGAATTTGAGGTATTGCTCAAAACATCAAAGGCAGATATTGTTGGGATTTCAGAGACGTGGTGTCACACAGATATAAGGAATGCAGAACTGGAATTTGGGGAGTACAACGTCTACAGAAAGGATAGACTGGATAGGAAGGGAGGAGGCGTTATGCTATTAGTTAAGAAATACATAAAATCCAAGGAAGTGAAGCCAGTCGACATCGCTGGACGGTGCAGTGTCGAGTCAGTTTGGTGAAACATAAGCATTGGGAGATCAAAATTGAGAGTAGGAGTGTGCTATAGGCCTAATGACTCTGATGAGTATAATAAGAAACTGTACAGGGAAATAGAGTGGGCCAGTAAATCAGAGAGTCTTATAATGGGGGATTTTAATTTCCCAGATATTAACTGGAATTTGGGGGCTGGTCACTCACACTAGCAAGGCTTTTGTGGATTTATTGGATGATTGTTTTCTACATCAACATGTTCGGGAGGCAACTACAGGGAGTAATACTCTTGATTTGATTATCAGTAGTGATTCTTCATGCATTAAGAATCTGCAGATAAATGAACCACTAGGTGGCAGTGATCACAGTGTGCTGAAGTGGAATTTACTCAGAGTTAACTACTATTAGGGGTAAAGGGAAGGGTTTTTGCTTTTGTAAAGGCGACTATGATGGTCTGAGGCAGTATTTAAATTCTATACAGTGGGACCAACTGATGATGTTACCAACAGCAAATTCAAAATGGGAAGCTACTAGGCTTTACATACCAACTAAGAAATATTGTTCAAGGTTTAGGCCTAAATGGATGTCAGATGAACTAATGAGACATATGGCAAAGAAGAAAAATGCATGGGATACATACAAATTAACACGTGACACAGAAGCCTATGATAGATACAAGTTGATCTGTAACCAAGTTACAAAGGAGGTTATTCAGGCGAAGGCAGATTACGAGAAATCTTTGGCAAGGGATGCAAAGAAAAACAGCAAAGAGTTTTTTACTTATGTAAACTCTAGAAGGAAGGGGATGAATCAGATTGGTCCACTTGATATCGATGGGTCAACTGCTGATGATCCTGCTCAGGTAGCTAACAAAGTAAATGAATATTTTGCATCGACATTCACACATGAGGAGTTATTCAGCAAGGGGAATGCCAGAGGTGTATTCAACCCTGGCAGTAAGCTAGGGAATCTTGTAATAACAGAGTAAAGTGGAGGAGAAATTGTTGAAGATAAACACAAGAAAGGCACCTGGGATGGATGGGATCTATTCAGTTATATTAAAGGAGGCAGCAAAGGAAGTAAGCAAACCCGTAGCCATAATTATGAGAGCTTCATTGGACTCAGGGGAGGTATGCATGGACTGGAGATGTGCAAATGTGACCCCAATTCACTAAGGAGTATCAAAGCCTGACACAAGTAATTATAGACCGTGAGTTTAACTTCTGTTCCCGGAAAATTAATGGAGGCACTGGTTAAAGAAGCACTGCAGGATCATCTAGACAAGACTTTAGTTTTTTTTTTTTTTTTTATGAAAACCCCAAACACGAAAGGTATCAAAACCTATAGTACATAGTACAGTGCATGGGTTGAAGGAGAAGTATGGGGGGAGGGGGATGCCGGAAACTTTGCTCTAGAGACTAAACATGGGTTTCACCACTTCAAGCCTCCAATAAGCAAAGTGGTGGTATTTCACCGGTTGATGAAAGTCATCTACCACCTAAATAGCTCAGACACAGCATGATTTTGTTAAGGGGACGTCTTGCCTGACCAATTTGATTGGATACTATGATGCAGTCACAAAACAACTGGATGCAGGGAATAACTTTGATATTATATACTTGGATCTTAGAAAGGCTTTTGATACTGTTGCACATGGAAGACTGCTGCACAAATTGGAGCAGTGTGGCATTGGAGGCATGGTAGATGACTCATCAACTGGTGAAATACCACCACTTTGCTTATTGGAGGTTTGAAGTGGTGAAACCCATGTTTAGTCTCTAGAGCAAAGTTTCCGGCATCCCCCTCTCCCCATACTTCTCCTTCAACCCATGCACGGTACTAAGTACTATAGGTTTTGATACCTTTCGTGTTTGGAGTTTTCATAAAAAAAAAAAAAAAAAAAAAAAAAATTGCTGCCATGGATAAAGGGGTGGTTGAGGGGGAGAAGACAGAGTGGTAATCAATGGACACTGCTCATCGTGGACTAATGTTATTAGTGGAGTTCCTCAGGGTTCAGTATTGGGTCCATATTTCTTTTCTGTATTTATAAATGATATTGATGATGGTATATCAAGCTTAATGTCCCAGTTGTTGGGACATTAAGCTTGATTGGGACATTAAGTTGTTGGGACATTAAGAAAAGGGATTGCAAACTAGATTAATTATTAGATTTCTATCAGCCATTTCTTATTGCTTATGACAGCCGCACTTTTGAACCATGGAGAGTCAAGCTTAGCCAGTGTGGGTTTAAAGTCTGTTATTATTATTAGCCATATGGTGCAAGGAAGCCTGAGGCTTATGCTGCTCCAGCGAAAAAAAAAAAAAAAAAATTCTAAATTATCCTGAGAGAGAAAAAAAGAAAACAAGAGTCAGAAGTAGAAAGGAATTGCCAAGAAAGAGAAGAATGATGATATCCAGTTCAGGACCCTGTGTGTGCCAAGCCCATACTCATCAGATGTGAGCCCCTGGGGTCAGCCATTATTAAACAGAGAAAAAAAAAAAAAAATAGTATAGTGTGTTTGCTACTTTTCATTTGAAGAAGTCTAGGTTAAAATCCTATTGAAGGAATTCTTAATAGTAATCTATAATGTGGCCTGTATGTAGCCTGTTTGAGATGAGAGAGATATTTATGTAATACAGTACCTTGCCTATTACTCTAGGGTTAATTCCATTTTCCTAGACAGTTACAGCTTGCCTTAGTAACCTTGTTACTAAGGCAAGCTTGTTATCAGTATAACTATCATCATCAAGCAACACAGCAGCAGCCCCCAAGGCAGAATACGCTGGTCCCAAAGGAACTAGTAGTTGTTGGTGACTCTATTGTCAGGGAAACATCCTTTGTAAAAAGGATAGGTGCAACAGGACCAGGGTATGTCTGCCAGGAACAAAGGTTGATGACGTTGTAGAGCGGATATCATCTTTTAAGGGCACAAAAGGTGATAAGAGTAGGAGACCAGCGGAATTACTTAACAAGTACAGGTCACTGATGAAAAAAAGCCCGTGAATTAGGGTTGAATTTGAAAGTGTCTGCAATTCTGCCCAGACACGATAGGAGGGAGTATACGATGAGAGCCCTGTTGATCAATTTGGCCCTGGAAAGATTGTGCAGGGTTCAAGGGATAGAATTTTTTTCAGCCTGGTCTGTACTTGTTAACAGGAGAGACTGCTTGTACAGGGATGAGATACACTTAAATAGAAAGGGCGCAAGAATATTTGCTGATGCTATCGAGGCAGTGTTAGGTAGGTCAGAAAACTGCTAGATTGGGGGATACAAGGACTAATAGATTAACAATAGCCACTGGCAGAGGTGAAAGTGATTCTTGCACTGCTTCTATTGGAATGAGCAGCAGCCTGCAAAATAAGATGCAGGATATTTCAGAGACTGCTGGGAATCATTGGGGTACAGGTAAACACATGGGTTGTGTTAGGGTAGCTAAGAAAAAGAACAGGTGCATGTATACTTGCATGTACACCAATGCTAGGAGTTTAGTAAATAAATTTGATGAATTTGAGGTATTGCTCAAAACATCAAAGGCAGATATTGTTGGGATTTCAGAGACGTGGTGTCACACAGATATAAGGAATGCAGAACTGGAATTTGGGGAGTACAACGTCTACAGAAAGGATAGACTGGATAGGAAGGGAGGAGGCGTTATGCTATTAGTTAAGAAATACATAAAATCCAAGGAAGTGAAGCCAGTCGACATCGCTGGACGGTGCAGTGTCGAGTCAGTTTGGTGAAACATAAGCATTGGGAGATCAAAATTGAGAGTAGGAGTGTGCTATAGGCCTAATGACTCTGATGAGTATAATAAGAAACTGTACAGGGAAATAGAGTGGGCCAGTAAATCAGAGAGTCTTATAATGGGGGATTTTAATTTCCCAGATATTAACTGGAATTTGGGGGCTGGTCACTCACACTAGCAAGGCTTTTGTGGATTTATTGGATGATTGTTTTCTACATCAACATGTTCGGGAGGCAACTACAGGGAGTAATACTCTTGATTTGATTATCAGTAGTGATTCTTCATGCATTAAGAATCTGCAGATAAATGAACCACTAGGTGGCAGTGATCACAGTGTGCTGAAGTGGAATTTACTCAGAGTTAACTACTATTAGGGGTAAAGGGAAGGGTTTTTGCTTTTGTAAAGGCGACTATGATGGTCTGAGGCAGTATTTAAATTCTATACAGTGGGACCAACTGATGATGTTACCAACAGCAAATTCAAAATGGGAAGCTACTAGGCTTTACATACCAACTAAGAAATATTGTTCAAGGTTTAGGCCTAAATGGATGTCAGATGAACTAATGAGACATATGGCAAAGAAGAAAAATGCATGGGATACATACAAATTAACACGTGACACAGAAGCCTATGATAGATACAAGTTGATCTGTAACCAAGTTACAAAGGAGGTTATTCAGGCGAAGGCAGATTACGAGAAATCTTTGGCAAGGGATGCAAAGAAAAACAGCAAAGAGTTTTTTACTTATGTAAACTCTAGAAGGAAGGGGATGAATCAGATTGGTCCACTTGATATCGATGGGTCAACTGCTGATGATCCTGCTCAGGTAGCTAACAAAGTAAATGAATATTTTGCATCGACATTCACACATGAGGAGTTATTCAGCAAGGGGAATGCCAGAGGTGTATTCAACCCTGGCAGTAAGCTAGGGAATCTTGTAATAACAGAGTAAAGTGGAGGAGAAATTGTTGAAGATAAACACAAGAAAGGCACCTGGGATGGATGGGATCTATTCAGTTATATTAAAGGAGGCAGCAAAGGAAGTAAGCAAACCCGTAGCCATAATTATGAGAGCTTCATTGGACTCAGGGGAGGTATGCATGGACTGGAGATGTGCAAATGTGACCCCAATTCACTAAGGAGTATCAAAGCCTGACACAAGTAATTATAGACCGTGAGTTTAACTTCTGTTCCCGGAAAATTAATGGAGGCACTGGTTAAAGAAGCACTGCAGGATCATCTAGACAAGACTTTAGTTTTTTTTTTTTTTTTTATGAAAACCCCAAACACGAAAGGTATCAAAACCTATAGTACATAGTACAGTGCATGGGTTGAAGGAGAAGTATGGGGGGAGGGGGATGCCGGAAACTTTGCTCTAGAGACTAAACATGGGTTTCACCACTTCAAGCCTCCAATAAGCAAAGTGGTGGTATTTCACCGGTTGATGAAAGTCATCTACCACCTAAATAGCTCAGACACAGCATGATTTTGTTAAGGGGACGTCTTGCCTGACTAATTTGATTGGATACTATGATGCAGTCACAAAACAACTGGATGCAGGGAATAACTTTGATATTATATACTTGGATCTTAGAAAGGCTTTTGATACTGTTGCACATGGAAGACTGCTGCACAAATTGGAGCAGTGTGGCATTGGAGGCATGGTAGATGACTCATCAACTGGTGAAATACCACCACTTTGCTTATTGGAGGTTTGAAGTGGTGAAACCCATGTTTAGTCTCTAGAGCAAAGTTTCCGGCATCCCCCTCTCCCCATACTTCTCCTTCAACCCATGCACGGTACTAAGTACTATAGGTTTTGATACCTTTCGTGTTTGGAGTTTTCATAAAAAAAAAAAAAAAAAAAAAAAATTGCTGCCATGGATAAAGGGGTGGTTGAGGGGGAGAAGACAGAGTGGTAATCAATGGACACTGCTCATCGTGGACTAATGTTATTAGTGGAGTTCCTCAGGGTTCAGTATTGGGTCCATATTTCTTTTCTGTATTTATAAATGATATTGATGATGGTATATCAAGCTTAATGTCCCAGTTTGCAGACGATACGAGGGTTGTCAAGGACACTACTGATACTATGCTGCTGCAACAGTATCTGCAAAGGGTGAGCAGATGGGCTGAGAGGTGGCATATGAAGTTTAACATTGACAAATGTAAAGTACTATATATGGGAAACAGCAACCCCAGAGCAATGTATCAACTCTGTGGTATTACACTGACAGTGGTAGAGAATGAAAGGGACCTGGGGGTGGTTGTGTAGGCAGATATGAAGTTCTCTGAGTAGTGCAGATGGGCTGCAAGAGTAGCTCATGGTGTATTGTCAATGATATATAGGAATTTTTCTAGCAGGGATAAGGAGGTGATTATTCCCTTGTATAGGGCAATGGTCAGGCCACACCTAGAGTACTGTATACAGGCCTGGAGGCCTCATTTCAAGAAGGATGTAGAGCTGCTGGAACGAGTACAGAGAAGGGCAACAAGATTAGTAAATGGAACAAAGGGGTGCTCTTACGAAGAAAGGCTTAAGTTTTGCAAATTACGGTGTCTGGAGACTAGGCACCAGCGAGGTGATCTGATAGAGGCGTATAAAGCCTTGAATGGTTTGAGCATGCTCAATGCTGATGGGATTCTTCCTCTTGCTCAGAATAATCACCTGAGAGGGCATAAATTCAAATTGAGGAAAGACAGATGTAGGATAGACGTGCGGAAATTTGCCTTTAGCCAGCGAGTGGTTGGTTGGTGGAACAGACTTCCATCCCTTGTCGTGGAAGTTGATAGCCTAAATAAGTTTAAGGCTCAGCTGGACAGGTATTTCGAATGAACAGAGGGGTGAAGTGGTTATTTTTTATTTATTTATTTATTTTTTTTTTTGGCTGATGCTGCATAAGCTTGCTTTCTTGCATCAAATGCCTCTACTAATGCTAACTATGTATATGTCAGCCTGAAATTCTCTGCACAGATATGAGTGTATACTTCATATTAATTGTGCATATTTTATTATATTTGAAAATTGTCTGTACATTTCGTTAATTTTTCCTTTTCAACAGTACTGCATTCAATTGTAGCTTTTTATGCAATTTTTATGATGAGACTTTTTTTTTAACCAATGTTCAGTGATGACAGCAGCACGTTTAGATCAATTGGGGGGGGGGGGCATAGTACCCAAACGTTGTGATTCTATGCATGTGCCTATGCCTAAACGCTTCACTAATCATGCAAATAACCCTAGAGGCTGACATCTGGTGAGTATGGGTTTGGCACACCCAGGGTCCTGAGGTGGATATCATCATCATCTTCTCTTTCTTTTTTGGTGATTCCCTTCTTCTTCTGACTCCTGTTCTCTCTCTCTCTCTCTCACAGGATAATTCAGAATTTTTTTATTTTTTTGGCTGGTACAGCATAAGCCTCAGGCTTCCTCGCACCATATGGCTAATAATAATAATAATAATAATAATAATAATACATACATACATACATACAGTATTACAGACTTTAATGGAAAAGTCATTGAGAAGTCACAGCTTTTCCAATAAATACAGGATTAAAGAAACAAAATAACTTTGCAATTTTCAACTATTTCTGACATTTTATATCCAAAAAAAATTTATTGATGTACTTTGTGAACGACACATTTGCTACTGTGATTTTTATGACTGCTCCTTGGAAGGTTAAATGATATATTAAATTTGAAAATAGATGTGACCCATAGTTTCATATTTATATTCTATGTTTATAATGCCTTTTTTTTTTCCTAGAAAAATTAATAAAAGTTTTATTAAAATTTACGTGTGTTTTTGAGAATTAATAAACATTTTATTTCTTAGAAAATAGCAGCTGTAAAAATAATAAATATAAAAAAATATTTTTTCTAAGTATTTAAGTGTTAGATTCCATTAATAAACGGCCCAGCATTAGTATATACAGTACCAGGCAGAATTTAAAAAAATAATAATAATAACAGGCAAATGAATTTAAGAAACTGATAACAAAAACATCGATTTTTATGGGCGAACAGACGTCAATTGTTTCGCGCATCCCCTATTATATAACACGTAATTAGCGTGTCATATAATAAGCATATGTATTTAGCAAACTGATGACAAAAAAAAAACGAGCGAAGAGCAGCGACTTTTATGTGCCAACAGAGAACGTTTCCATTTTGCGCATTCGCCATATTGTGTATAGTGAAATGTAACATGTTTAACTTGTCTGTGATATAACAAGCAAATGAATTTAATAAGCTGATAACAGAAACCAGTACTAGAACATTTAGTTTTTGCGCATCCGCCATATTGCCCATTCATTCTACTAACGAGCGCATGCAACAAAAAAATATCCAGTGCTTTCAGCTACCATACACAGTGTATGAATAGCCTATGTGATATGCATGAAAAAAAAATTACTTAATGTGCACAGTGTGTTTCATTTTGGGTGCGCTTCAGCAAATAGTAATCTTTCATGTTAAAAAAAAAAAAGAAAGAGCAAAAAGCAAAGACTTTTATTGATCATCTATATATGATCAATAGTATGAAAAATTAGATAATAATTACCGGATATCTATTAGTCTCATTTTAATAAAATCTTGGAAGGCAGTGCATATCTTTCTAACAGAAAAAATATATAAATTTTCATAAAAATACATCCACTGAGAGTCGAATTATTACATGCGAACGGACGGACAGACAAAGAAATAATAATTGCAAGATTTCTATTGTTTCGATTTTACTAAAATTTTGAATTGGTCGACAAATCTTTCTAAAAGGCCCAAATATTAAATAACATGAAATTCCATACACTAGAAGCTAAGTTATTACATGCGGACGGACGGACGGACATGATCAACACAATAGACACATTAAGCATATATGCTAACGCGCCTATAATAGCCTAATTTCGATTGTTCTGATATTAATGAAGTTGGGAAAGGCTAAATAAATTGTTCTCAAAAAAGCAAAATATAAAACTTTCGTCTGCTGAAAGTCGACATGTAGATGGACAGAAATAATAATTGCCGCATTTCTATTGGTCTGATTTTAATGAAATACTGGGTCGCTTGACAACTATTTCTAAAAGAGCCAAATCCAAAATTTTATGAAAATCCATCTAACAGGAGTCTTTTATTACATGCGGACGGGCAGACATAGTGAAGACAATGGACGCTTTACGCATATATGCGTAATAAAACTAAATTCTTACAAATTTAACCTAACTGGACTTCAATAAAAATATTCAATTAAGTTTCTACCAACGCCCGATTGCAAAAATGTTTTAAATACATAATTGATTAAAAAAAAAAAAAAAAAAAGTTCAACGATAGAAGCTCAGCTCCGTTTATAGATACGCTACTACTCACCGAAGGCGAGTTAATCGGTGACTAATGTCACGTGCGCGCTGCGGTTTGGTGAATGTTGAAATACCTTGAATTTTGAACAAGTTTTACAAGGAAATGGGAATAAAAAGTAGGTGGCGTTAATATTAGTCGTTTGTCGATTTACTGCCGTTCACACCAAGTCGTTTGGTGATTTCTGATTTGTCTTCTCCTTTCGTTTTACCAAAAGTAAAATGAAAGGAGCGCTGTTAGTTTATTTGTCTGTCCGGCGTCCTGGCAATAAGCGTAAATTGATAAAATCAGTTCGAAAATGTCTTCTGAAACATTTGAAGTCCCATAAATATTGGTTTATCAAGAAATGACTATTTCCTGGTAAGTCTGATTATCTACCATTTTTCGTTATGTGTAGGCTAAATGAATATTCACGTCAACTTGAAAAATGAATAGGTGGGCGTTGCGTGAGAGAGGGTCTTTAATCTACCATACGGGAGGAAACGGGCGAAGAATTTTACGATAACTCCGAAACTCATCAGAGAAATAGATAAAGCGAAAATTAGAACCCATGTCATAGAAGATTTTCGTAGTCATATTTAGAAAGGAGTTGTAAGGAGGTGGGAGAACTAAAAGATCACAAATGGCTTCGATTTTGATAAGCTACGAGAAAGGGCTACTACCACTTTTGGGGGGATGTGGATTATACCTCGTTTCCATGGAAACCAAGAATGAGAAATGCTATGGTCGAAAATGGCAGCATTAGTATTATCATTTCAATAGTATCTTTTGTAAATCATTAATATAATTTCTTTGTAATAATAATATAATACTAGGGGGCTTCGCTCCCTGCTCGCCAACCCCCGCGCACACTTTTCTATATAAAATGTAGAGGTATGATGGAGTAAGTCAAATCTTTTCTACGTAAAAGACATCTGTCGAAACGCACTGATTTCTTCCTTCCCCTTTTTTACTCCCATCTTTCAGCTGTCTCCCTGACTCGTGCCTTTTTTTTCTTTTGTTCTCCATCAGGAAGCTCAGGTGACCCCTGATGGAGAGCAGCCAGAGTACTGTGGACAGCCTGGCTCACCCCCCAGTAGTGGTCGCAGGCAACGTGGAGTCCCACTAGGAGCTCTGCAGCCAAGAAGCCAGCACAAACAATAGAACCCAACTCTAAGATACATGTGTAACTCACAATAGTTTTCTGGCTTTTACAAAGGTTCAGTATTCTTGACAAGATGTACTGTTTACCCAAACACTATGCCACTACGATCGATATCTAATCAGGAAATGATCTATGTAATTATTTTCCTGTGCATTTGTAATGACATAATTTCCCCGCCCACTTGAACCATGTGATTCCTGCATTCCTTTTCTTCCATTGGCTACCCCACTTCCCACCATGTGGCATTCTCAAGGTCGAATAAATATCACTATGTAATTATTTACATAGGTCACTTAGGAAAAGGCCTTTTGCCTCGTGTTCATAGTGCATGAGGAATATTGTTGCATCCGAAAGAGCAGGACTAAAATATTACAGTACAAATATTTAAAACATTTACAAAATACTAAACTACAGTATTTACAAATTACAAACTATCGGATCCCTTCATCAGGTGACATTACTATGCTAGTTTATTGCCAATATATACTGATGGGTCCAAATCACATTCAGCCGTTGGAGCAGCAGCAGAATTTCCCCTCTACAATCATTTCTGCTTCCTTTCCACCTGAGTATAGCAGCTTCTCTGCTGAACTTTATGCAAAATGGGACATCAAATGATGCCGTGCATGGTCATGTATTACAGAGTGAAGCACGTGCACAAGGTTGGTGAACGTTAGGGACGCAGTTGACTTTCAATGGCAATATTGTAATTATTTACCTGTGCATTTGCAGTGACGTAATTGCCACGTCCTCTTCTCGCTCCCATTGTCTCGAATAAATATCACCAGGAGGAAAACTTTTTTAATGTATAAAGAGATAATATAAATCGGGGAAGGGGGAACCTCTGGCTCGCGAAGGTTCGTAAACCAGCCCGCGGTCGTTTTCAAAATATAAGTAATAAATGACCCGCGTTTATTATATATATTTTTGAATTAATGGAATTTCTGACATAAATTGTTTATATCAGGGGTTGTCCACCCCTGATATAAATAACAAATAATATATAATAATAAATAATATAAATATAATGATTTCTATTATATTAATTAAAGAAATTAATATAATATTTCTAATAAATACTTGGTTCTAATTAAATAATTAATAACTAATTAACTAATAAATAAAGTTTATATTTATTAGCTACTCATGTTTATAATAACTGTTTATAGAACTAACATATAAATAAATACACATTTATATATTTATTCTTAAATATATATATATATAAATCGTTAGTTATATTTATAAATAATTTATAATATAAATAAATATAAATTTTGGTAAAACTTTTAGAAGAGGGTGCCATACCCTCCATCATTAATTGCTTGACTTTATTTGAAGAAACAAAAATAAAAAAAACTGTGTGTCCTTCGCTTTTCAAATGCGCGTTTATGAAATTTTAGACAACCGAGGACAATGGGAACAACTTTCCAGGTGGAAAAGACCCGATTTCGAATCCAGTCGTTGACGTGAGCAATTTAATGGGCCTTTTTCGCAACGTGGCTGAATTAGTCGGTGTTAAGGGGGGAGGGGAATTTAATGTGTTTTCTCTCCCCCGGAAACTCAGGTTTTTCATCCATCAAATATTTTCTTACGACAATAATCCCAACCAGAAGAGCCACACACACACAACCTGCTGCTAACACCAAGATTCATTGCATAAATTCGAATTGAAAAACCAAATCGATTGATTTTAATTCATTATTTATGATTCGGGATATTTCTTTTACAGGGACATTAGCATCTGATGGAAATTGGAGTGTCTGCAGTTATTGGTTGGTCCTGCAATATGTACTAGGTGCGGTTCCTTTGAGATAAAGCAAAATAAGAGAAGTGACCGACACGAGGGTTGTAAATGAAATTTTGTCCACTATTCAACTTCGGCACGCAACATATGTTATCTTCTGTAAAATCAAGGGTCACGGTTATTAAAGATGCTTTTGATATGTGTTTGAAGGCCAGTTCAGATAAGACTTCAAATTTCCACTTCCGGAAACTCACTCAGTGAAACTGTTATCCGATGAAGAAAAAAGAAATATATTTACCCAGCGGAAATTCTCGAATTATGTTGGGTAAATTTAAAGGGAAGGAGGATTGGTATAATCAACCATTTTCCCCACATTGGGTGGAAAAGTCCTGTGTTCGAATCCCGTGAATAAGGCGGGGAATTTTTATCGGTCTTTTTCACAAAGTGGCCAAGTTAGTCGGTCTCAGGCGAGTGTAGCCTGGGTTTTACATCGTGAAACTTTGGCTTTTCGTCCATCGAACAGCAAATCGACCACAGAACTCTCATTTCACAGACATTATACATGGCGCAATATAGCCTAAGTTGCTGATGCGCCCAAAACCAATGGGAAACTCCTTCGGCCTCCTATTGTAGCTGTATACAATATAAATAGAAATTTATTTTTATTTAGTATAATGAAGTAATCGGCAAGTCGTAGAATAAGCATTGTTAGCGACGCCATCTTAAAAGGAGTAAAATAAATTATTATTATTATCAAGGATATGATGCAAGGAAGCCCCAGGTCTATGCTGCACCAACCAAAAAAATTCCTGAGCCACCCTGAGAGAGATGAAGAGAGAAAACAAGAGTCAGAAGCAGAAGGGAATCGCCAAGAAAGAAGAATGATGATATCCAGCTCAGGACCCTGGGTGTGCCAAGCCCATACTCACCAGATGTGGGGCCTTAGGGTGATGTTGGAAAGCTCACAAGTAAAAGGAGACAGGTCCGTCTCCTTCTACATGATGCACCCTCTTATAGTCGCTGGAATACATATTTTTATAGTTCTTAGCAGGAATATTTTTTGGTGCTCATTTACTGCACAAATACAGGATTATATCTGTTCTTTCTCACTGACAAAAAAAAAAATTGAAATCTTTTGCAATTGGCATCAGCAGATAAACGTACGGTATGCATATAAAAATTGTCACATGGTATGATCACACGTTCCTTGTTATCAGATAAATACTGTGGGTATTGCTGAAGCTCCTTACTCCATCCCATCGTGCGGAAGATAGTCATCTTTCTATTTTTTCAAAGAAAGGTGCTACGATTGGAGCACATTTATCAGGGCCACAATCGGCAAAAGAAAGGAAATCATTGGTATGTCGAGAGCGACATCTCAAAAGAAAGTATATATTGAGTGGAAGACAAAAGGAGAATGCAGCTCCAAAAGGAAGAAATGTGGCAAAAGTCATTACTCCAAAAACAAGTGGGCAGAAAATGGCTGAAAAATCCAATTTAGGCAAAGAAATACCCATTTCCATCTATTCAGTAGGAATTAGAGAATCTGTGATTCGCTAATCGTATGCCTATAGGAAACACTTTCTGTAAAAATCGAAAGATTTGTTGGAGCGATGTCACCAACACTGGACTGTTCAAGAGTGGAAAAAGATCATGCTCTGACGAGTCTCGATTTAAATTTTTATGCACCAATGTTATGGTAAAAAAGTGTGGCGTGAACCTTACGACACCATGCAACCAGTTTCTCGTGTCCACCACTCAAGCGGCTGGAGGTAGTATCATGATATGTAATATATCATTTTACTACTGACTTGATCCGCTCACACGTTAAAAGATTGTGTTACCTCCAATAAATATCTTTTTGTCCTATTGGACAAACTTCATCTGCAATGCTTCATTTTAACCTCGATTGCGATAGTTTGTTTCAAGACAACAAAGCAACTGTCCATCATTTAAAAAAATGTATCTCAATGGTCTGAAGAACCTTACCAAACTTTGCAACATATCTCCTGGTCGCTCAATTCTCCAGATCCAACGGAGAATGTCTGGGTTATGTTGAAATGGTCAGACTACAATACAGATATTTAAATGGAAGAATGGTCAAATCTGGAACTAGACTTTGACAGACAGTGGCATTCATTCCTTGACGTGTGCGGTCTGTAATTCGGGAAAAAGGTGGATCTACTAGTTATTGAATAAAGATATTCAAATTTTTTGACCAACGAGCTAAATTTCTAATATTTTGGCCATCTGCAGAACTTAAACCAACACCTACGCATACCAGTTTTCGCAAAGCATGATAGAAGGGTTACTTTAAGAAATTAATTTACTTTTAAATGTCCCATACACGATCCAAAACAATTAAAATAATTGATTTAAGGGTTAATTTTCATACGGATGATAATGGAGTAAACGTTTGTTACAGAAGGAATCTAACTTGATGTGAAGGACATTTAGCCTTGCTGAACGTATACAAGAAGCATACACGATCTGGCCAGAAATAAATGCACGTGTAACCATGCAGTAAAATATATATTGGAATTAATGCTGAAAGCAAAAGTAGGTCGCCATTTGTTGCCTTGACAACTTGTGTTAAATAACCTGCAAATTTATTTAATTAAAAGTCCTTGGAGGAAGCGATTCTAACTTTCTGCTCTAATGAGCTGTATCGGCAATGATTGTGACCACTGATATATAGCGAATTACGAAAATGTGTTCAAGATGTCTGCATTTGTCATTCGCGTGACGTATGTGGGTTATTCAGAGGTATTTCCACCAGCAGTTACACATGTGTTGCCTGTCGGTTGAGAAATTCTCTGAAGCAGCGCGTCTTAACTACTTCCCACCCTTTTACCTTTACAGAAATTTCAAGGTTCTCACGACGAGGATTTGTCCAAGAAATAATACAAAGTTTTAGGTACCATTACAGTACAAGGTGTCCACAAACCTCCTTTACAAAACAAACATTATTGTGTGAAGAGGGTACATGATACAAACATGAAATCACTTCCAGGTGATAGAGGATATCCTCACAAACCGGAGAAATACGCGTTGCAATAGATGGCAGCATAATCGCAAAACTGATCACGGCAAAATTTATAAATTCCGAGAAGGCACAGTGCGTACTTTGGTTCAACTATCTCATGTCTGCCATTGCTGTTTATGCGTAAATTTCGTACGCGGTTTAAAAATGGAACAAAGTAGATCTACAGTTCCACAATCGTACGGGAATTCATAAAGGATGCCTACTTGTGCAATCAATCCTGCTGAGGTGGTGGTGGTGGTGGTCGATTTAAAGTTGAAAACGAGGTCGAAGAAGCATTATGTGAAGCCCAGAAAAATCGTACGATGAGCCTGTTGTTGGCTTAACAAGTCAAAGTCTCAGGACGATTATGCTACTTTAAGCACATTTTATGGTTGGTGAATAAAAACTTCCTCTGTCACTTGGAAGATATCCTCAATCACCTGGAAATGTATGCGTGGCTACCGAAGTGGTTATAATCACCACCCAACTATAATGGATAGAAAATGCCAGGGCTCGAATTACGCGAGGAACTTTTATGGGCTTTCCACTCTGTGGCCGAGTTAATCGGTCTCGGGTGAGTACAGCAAACTTTCTTTCCCCAAGGACTTGGGGATTTGTGACTAGTAAACAAAAGACCGACCAGAGAACATTCAATTTACAAACAGTACACATGGGTAGAAGAGGTGATTCTCAGGTGGCCCTAATATGACAGTTTTTATCACCTGGAAGTAGTTTCACGTTTGTATCATGTACCCTATTCACACAGTGACATTTTAGTTTTGTAGTGGAGGTTTGTGGATACACTGTATATTATTTTCTTATTAAGATTTAAATGGAGCGTTCAATTAATTGCTGTAAATTGTTAATAAGACTGGCTACCAAGACACAAGAAAATGTCCTTTTGAAGAAAATGTAATAAATGTGAATTTCCAGAACTCTATAAAAACAATGCGATTGTCCTACCACACTGTTTGAAAAATGCTCGGATCCTAATCCCGTCCAGAAGGAGTGGAATTTTTATGGACTACTCCACAGCCTAAAGGAGTTAGCCAGTTTGTGTTTAAGGCTTCATCCATAAAAATGAGCAAGCTGACAGTGGCATACACGCAGTTGACACATACATGATGCACTGACGCCTTATGGCGTTGATGGAAAAAAAGTTAAGGAACCCATTGACAGTAACAAATGTCAGTCCCTGAAAAGGTTGCATGGGCATCTGTAACTTTGCTTCTGCACACACAAACTTTACCAAAAGTATTCGAACGTCATCACGTTTGTTGAAACATAATTTTAATGAACAAATTAATAAGGTGTACACCTCTTTTCGTCTCAAACATCAATACGCCGTGTAATGCTTTGGACTAGTTCCTTATAGCAGGCAGCAGGAATTTATGTCCTTTCTTATGTAGACCTGTCATGCATAGCACAGTTGATGGAACCGCCGTTTTCCCTTCACATGGTGGAAAAGATTTGAGGTTGAGTCCTGTCGATGACATGAGGAATTTTTACGGGCCTTTATTCACAACCTGACTAGTTAGTCGGTTTTAGGCGAGGGTAGCATGGAATTTTCTCCTGGAAACTCGGGTTTTTCATTCAGCAAACAGAAAAAAAAACCACGGAACCGTGCAATTTACAGACAGTATGCACAGAGCAATATGGTCTTATTCTCTGATGCTTTTAAAACCCAACAACAACAACAACTACAACATTCTCAAGCAGAGCAATTGCTCTAGTAGCGAGCATATTGGCCACCCCGTGATCTGACATTCAAATTATTCAGGCCGACCTTTCGAGTGTTGGTCTTCGTTTACCTCAAACCAATTTTTGTACTATTCCCTGTATGGAATGGATCATTTCCATAGAACTACTGGACTGTGAATTGTCCCAATGTCAATGTACGACTCATCGTTGATGATATTTGGTACCACAACAAAACGACCGAGAAACATCAGAAGCAGCTCCTCACCATGGCTTGCTTCCTCCGAACTTCATTTGAGTAGCACAATATACTGCGATAGATGACATTTCTCGGTCTCACACTCGCCTATCGGATCTGAAGGCTACTAAAGCAACTCATCATTCCACAGAATCAGCTTTCACTGTTGTCCAAGAACGTCTGGCATACGTTGGAGTGACGTGTAGCTGTTCTCATTGTAGTAGTAGTTGGGTTTTAGGCGCATCAGCGATTAAGGCCATATTGCTCCGCATATATTGTCTGTAAATTGCGTGTGTTCTTTGGTCGATTTTCTGTTTGCTGGACGAAAAACCCCAGTTTCCGGGATAAAAAACCGTTACCCTCACCTGAGACCCAAGACTAACTCAGCCACGTAGTGAAACGGCCCATAAAAATTCCTCCCGTCATCGACGGAACTCGAGCTGAGGTCTTTCCCAGGTAGGATTGCTATCCTTCCCTGTTTGGGAAGGATGGCAGTCCTACCAACTGACTTCCCACGAGCGAGGGCATTACGTGGGGCACGTAAGCAACAGCATTGCAATGAAAACCCATGTCATGCATCTTTCTACTGACATCCTGCGCTTCCGAAGTGTGCGCAGTGGTGTCATTGACAACTCCCCCGTGTATATCTGGATTTCTAACGTAACGTTATTGAAACACACCATGCTCCTCTTCGCACCTCATTTTGCTTGTGATATCTCTGCTATTACCAGCGCACTTTTAAATCTGTTCTTGGTTTACACATATCTTATTCGCACCATTCACAAAATTGTGGGAGGAGGGTATCCGAATACTTTTATTCGAATACCCCCATAATTATTTGCAATATATTATAGGTATAAGGAAAACCTAATGCGTTCTGTGAACTTATTTCCATCGGATTTATAATCAACTGGCCAAAGACTCAAAGCAATCAACCAACCTTTAATTTTATGAATACCCTGATAGCTTATAAAGAAAGCATTTTTTTTTCTTATTTGGAGAATGTTTTCTGTACAATAATTTATGTTATAAATAAAACTTAAGAATTATTAATGAAATTATTATTTTTTTACAGTGAGTTTGACAGAAAAACGATCGAGACTCAACTTCGCAACAAACTGACAGTTATAGGATTCTGGTGAAGCAACTGTTCCCAACGCAGTACACCAAAGAAGCATAAAATACCTAAAGATGTAATGCAGAGAATCATTTGATGATGGTTACGTAAAGACAAGCAATTGAATTATGCATTTGCATACCATAAATAATATACCACTTAAAACATTACTATACTGCCTGAAAGGCGTTATGTGGGATGGATACTCGGAAATTTAATAAAATGTATACACGACTCCAATTATTTATGCAGTTCTAAATGGTTTATTGAGTCCCTGAAGTAGAAATTAGACGAAGTCTTAAACCTATTTTCTACCAAAAGGCAAAACCTAATATGCCAAACAATATTGCAATCTTGTCAACATTTCAAATTACTGGGCATCCATTATCAAAAGTTGAGCACGTGACAAGTCTTCTTCAACTTTTATATACCCAGCTTTGCTTTCATAACATCAGTTACGAAATCCAAAACCTGAATCTGAAATGTCCACAAGATTGCAATATTGCTTAATGTACAGTCTTGCTCTTTGTCAAGAAATTGGTGTGACTGACCAATTTCTACTTCAGGGACTTAATAAACGATTTAAAAATGTATAAATAACGAGGGATGAGGTGAATATATTTTTTAAATTTTTGATGAGGTATGATATTTTGTAAATAAACATTTCCTTTTCGAAGGATTCTTAATCGATCATGTTTAAATTTGCTAAATTAAATTTGTAAAAGAAGATGAAGCCTGATTTTACTTTTTTGAGAAATGAAAAGATGGACCTCTCGGATGGCGTTCTCGCTGGTTCACTAGTATCTTCTTCTTCGAGAACTGTATAGTTACTACCCTTCAGTGCCTCATTGGATTTATATCGTTATTTTAAAATATAGGCTGTACCACATGCTATCCAATCATACAGACACTTGACGAAAATTAGTCACTTGTATTTTGGGCATTTAACAAATACATAACTTTTACTCTTGTTTGTTTATAATAGAGATTGGAGTATACGGTTAACCCATTTTCTCCATTTACAGGTACCTTCTTGTGTTGCACAGTTGGTATTATCACCATACTCTCCACACCTGGTGGAAAAGACTTAAGTTGGAATCCCGTCAATGAAGCGAGGAATTTTTATGGGTCTTTTTCACATCGTGGCTGAGTTAGTCGGTCTCAGGCAAGAGTATGTTGGTTTTTTTCTCTTGGAAATTCCCGTTTTTCGTCCAGCAAATGGCAAATCGTCTCACCACGAAAGATAGGACACAAAAATATGTTAGTGAGTAGCAAAAAGGAAAGATAGCCTTTGCAAGGTCTAAAAAACATCCTGTTAAAGAAGTAGCTACTGTTTCAGAAAGAACAGTAATAAGTATTTTTAAAGAATGGTGTAAGTCGAGATCAGAAATCGGAAGAATTGTGTGAGAGTCTGTGAGAAGTGATTGCGATGTGCAATGAATATCGCGTCTATAAACGAAAAATCATTTGAAATAAGAAAGAATTTCTAGAAACGGTTAACCAAGGATCTCAGTCACTTTTTGATTCATCACAGCGAGGAAATTGCATAACATTGGTATCTAGGGTAGGTCCTCCGAAAATAGACCAATCACATCTACGCATAAAAAAAACCCGGATTAATATGGATTAAGAGATTTGAAACTGGACTGTTGACGATTATAAACCTGTGATGTAGTCTGAGAAATCAAAATTTTGCCTATACTCCGTTACTCTAGTGATAGCAGGAAATGAGTTCACAGGAGGAAAAAACCATACTCTCCTCGCCTGAGACCAAATATGAAAAAGGTCCATAAAAATTCCTCGTGTCATTGACGGGATTTAAACTATAGTTTTTTCCACCAGATGTGGGGTGGACGGCAGTTACACCAACTGTGCTACCTACGAGAGCATTTTCTGGATGATCAGGTTATGTCTTTGCTGAACGTTTAAGACACATTCATGATTTCGATACTCCTCTATTCTAGGATGAAAAGTCCGGTTCTCAGGGCTTCTACTGTTTTAAACTGATACGAGGGCATAGTAGGGCAATTAAATTAGCCAGCCAAGTAATCAGATTTAAATCATATAGAGAACGTATGGGACCTTGAACGGAAAGTGAATACGCAACTACTGCCATGAAACCTGAATGACTTACGGGCTGAAATGTTTTCAGAACGGCCTCATATTGATATAACCTATTTAAGGAGTTTAGTTGAATCTTTATCAATGAGAATTAATTAAATAATTCGTGATACTCATTAATTGAAATATTACACACTAACTAACCTTTTTTCCGTGTCTGTATAACAGAAGTTATAAATAATTTCCGTGTCATATATCACCAATCACGCAGAAGCATTGTTTCTTCCTGAGTTGTTGGCAGTGGGAAGTATCTTGGTAGGATATAAGTATCCAAAGCAGCGAAAAACGGGAGGAGGCAATGTATGCGATGCACTCGAGAGGCTCGGTTATTGAAGGAGACCCAAAAAGTTCCTCAAACGGTTGTAAAATATAACAAAAGATAGAGAACCCCAAACCAAAAATGCTCAGACGTTTGAATACCATTGCACGCTCCTGTAAGTACTTCCTTGGAAGCGAATCATATCAATAACGAACCTTCTAAGGGGGGAGGCTAGAAGGTGGGCTTGTACTTGGACCATTTTGTACCGGATTCTACACATTCATGGTTGGATCCTGCCTACAACTACAAATATTTGTAAATAAACACATCCCTGCAGTTTTCAATAAATATGTAAATCAGTTGTAGTTTTCCCACTGCCGCTTCCTGTGAGAAGCATGCTGGGAACTTTCCATTCTTGTACCAACTGATAATGAAGAAAGTACTTGTCTCTACAAACAAAGCCGGTGATATCACATAATCTATGACGAGCTCAGAGTCAAGGTCGTAATATCACTAAACTGTGGATCAGTTAGCGAAGATATTCTTCGTCATTCAGTAGCGTCTCTGCAGTGAGGATTTCCGAAAAACGTAAGAGGAATCTTTTTCATTTGTAATCATTCTTAAATATCATTTTATAAAATGAGCATTGATATTTTGGTCATATTCTAGCAGACAAATACTTCTCAATGAATTAAGCCAACGAATAAAATCTTTAGTAGAATGCCATCACGTGTAGAATAGCATTTACGTCCAATATACTATTAACTAACTTTAACTAAAAAAACTAAAAGCTTACTTTACTTAGTTTAACTTTAAAATTAACAATAACAGTAAATTTACAATCTTTTATAAATTATTATTATTTTAGCCTAAAATTTTTTTACCTGGCGGTTGATCTGATGATAGTTGCAGATCGTCCGCTAGGATTAAAAAATAAATTATTTCTTATATGAGCAGTGTTACTTTTAAAAGAAACACTTCATAGCATTTTGATTACACTTCATAAAGTAATAATGTGTAGGATTTATTATTCAAATTATGTGAAAAAAAATCAGAAGTTAAATTGCTTTTGCTATGTAGAATTTATTTATTGAGAAGATTATTATTTATTTTCCATTTAATCAATCGAAAATTAACAGTAAATTAAAATGAAAGTAGGCTTAACAGAATTAAACAAATAATATAAACTACAGCTAAAATCTTACATTAAGAATTATATAAAATTCCATAATAAGTTTATGGCTTAAAACATCAAAATAAACATTTTTATAATTATTAGTTTGTGTTATTTTGAATGTGTTCTGACGTCAATATACTGCATACATTGAGTCTGCAAATCAGTATTCTGTGGTCGATCTGCTGGATTTTGAAGTTTACAACCGGAGTTTCTGGTTTGGAGTTAATGGGGGAAGGGGGAGGAGAAATCTTGGATTGGATTTTTAATCGTTTTGGCCATGAAGCGTCAGCATATTGTCTTTAAATTGCGTCTGTTCTATTCGAAGAAAGCAAGTTTCGAGAAGAAAGAAACATGTACGTTTCGCCAAGGTAGATTAATGTTCCGAAGTCTTTTCTGTAATAATGTAGGGCGCCTGCTGGGCAGCGTTTAATACGGATATCAAGACTCCCAGGCAGGTTTCCAGCACTAAAATGAGAAACCAGAAAGACTAGGATTTTATATGAGCGTCTAGCGTTAAATTAGGACAAGATTCTGTGCTCTAAAACTCACCCAGATGGACGTTGGGCAAGAATGCAGCAACGAGAATTGCGTTGTGATGATTAACTCTAAGGCCCTTTGTGTATTGGCCTTTGAGCCCGCCTTTAATGATAGTCTATTTAAATATATATATATGCTATCAAAAAGTGTGTATTTCGGAATAGTCCTGAAGAAAGATAGATCAACAAGCAAGGTATAGTTTATTATACATACATGGATTTGTGTATTTATTTACAGTAAAAGAATTAATAAGTACAACAGGGAATTAGAATTATATTATGTTGTAAGTGTTAGCTTTACTCAGGATAGTTTTACATTTTCTAGTTAATGGATAGTAATAACATGGCACCTTTCTGCCATACTGTCGACATTCTTCATGTAGTTTCGGTAAACAATCGTCGTTAATATACAATAAGTAGAAGAGCATCCAGCTATTCGAATTTATAGGCGAATGTGTAAGATTGACATATAGTTATGTTTGCCGTTACTGGAAACGCAGTATCCAGTAGTTGGTACAATAGATGACACATTCTGGCCTTAATATAGAAAATACATATGTGAATTTAGCTGGGAGGAGAGAGGTTAGTATGTGATATTAGGTGGGGAATATAATAGTAGCTGTGGTCGTTCAGTAATTCCAGATAACCGGTCGCTAAACTAAAGGACGAACTTACCCAAAAACTTTCCTCGCGACTTGCCAGGTACGACTTCTTCTTCGCTATATCTCATCATGGACGTTTTTAACTCTGTTTCCATCTTCATCTCCCCAAAAGACCCTCGGTTTTCCCATAGTCCCAATATATACATCCCTTTCCCCTTTGGATGGCCCCTTTCTTGATTGGTTAGGAGCTTATTCCTGTGGGGAAAAGCAAATCTAGGATCACCTGTCCTAGTAATTAGACACGTTTAATTTGAGAAATCTACCGTGAGAAAGGAGTAAATTATTAATTGATATACGATGATACTTCCGGGTTATACCAAGGTATTCTCTTCATACAAAGTCTATTTACCTCTGTCCATCATTTTCCGACAAGAGTCAATTCGCAGTAATCAGTTCGAATTTCTCTCAAGAATACCTTCCTCATTCCGATTTACTCACTGGCCCCCACAGATTTTGCCACTGTATATCTGAGTAATGCAAACGCAGCACTACTTAGCTGATCCTATCGAATGTCGGCTTCATGTAGTGGATTGACCGAACTATGGGAGTGAGATGGAAATTCGATTACTGCTTTCCTAAGAATAGAATCGGACAAAACAACTTTCAACACGGCCTTATTACTCTACACATATAGTGACTGGCAAAAGTAATGTGTGGCTATTTATGAGAATATTTTACGATATAAAAATGTTCACATTTTAATATTAACTACAAATCTCGCTACACTTGCAGCTGAATCTATAAATTACCCAGAACTGTTTTTAAACGATAATTGTGGCCTATAACTTAAGATAATTGTCGTTGTGGTTGTTGTTGTAGGGATTTAGGCGCATCGGCGTCTAAGACCATGTTACACCATTACAAGGAGTGTTTGAAAAGTTGTAGGACTACAATTATAAAATATCAAAATCTTAAGGAAAAAAATTATTATCATTTAATCTTCTAAGTACATCCTCTTAACTCGATACACCTCTTTGCACGGTCTTACAGCTTCTGTATAACTCTGTGGAACTGACCTTCTGGAACACTCTTTAACTTCCTCGTCACGCTGTTTTGGATCTCTGAAACGCTGTCAAAATGGTTCCACTTCAGGTAGGATTTCACTTTGGGGAAAAGAAAATAATCAGGTGCCAAATCTGTGAAATGGAAGGATGATTATGCATTACAATGTCCTTCCGTGCAAGAAACTGCTTGATGATGGTTGCATTGTGTGAAGGTGCCTTGTCGTGAAGCAAGAACAACTCACCTGCGTCTGGCCCAACACGCCGAATTGTTCTCAAGAGTCTGTCCATCACTTCTCTGTAAAATGCAGAGTTGACTGTCTATCCTTCTGGTACAAATTCTTTGTGCATAACTTGCCAATAAAAAAATATATATATTACCAACATCGTTTTGGTTTAACAATTTGGAACCGGAATTTCCTCCAACCCATGAAGCTGATTGTCATTTTGTTTCGTACGCAAAGCACCAGGATTCATGAACTGTTATGATTTTTTTTTTTATAAAAGTCTGGAACACTGTCGTCTCAATCAAATCCCGACATACAGCAAACTCGTTTCTCTCCTCTTCAGCCGTCAATGCATGCGGTACGAAGTGTGAGTATACTTTTCTTTTTTTTTTTAAATCTTCGGCAACAATTGAATGTACGATATTCTTGCTGATATATGAAGCTGGTCTGATATCTTTCTTTAACTTTTGGTCCAGCAAATCGACAACAGAACAATCACATGCAATATAAGATATATTGTATACGTCCCAATATGGCCAAAGATTCTGATGCGCTCAAAACCTTACAACCAACCTATGTGGAGCATTCACTTTATTCACTACCTATTAGCGAGTAAATCCCCTTTAGCCCTTAGAGTAGCCTGGATTCATTGTAGCATGGACTGGACGAGGTGTTGAAATCGTGCCACACTAATACAATCTCATTTTGACTCAATTGCTTTCCACACTTTTTTGCAAATTGGATGGTTGCTGATCTCTATTCCGAAGAGCCATGCTTCGTCCAGCAGGTACTGAATGGGATCGAGATCTGTTGCTTGGGGCAGCTACTGGCTGAATTCGCCCTCATCTTATTGGAACCAGTTCTGTACATTTTTTTTCGTGTGTCACTGATATCAAGGGATACATACAAATTTGTACAATGTGCACTACGAAAACACATCCCCACACTATTATGCCGCTAATAGAAGCCTACATTATTTATACTTGGCAGGATGAGCCCATGGGCTCATCCTGCCAATTCTTTCACTGTCCAGTATTGACGGTGTCTTTCACTGTCCAGCATCTCAATGACGAACACCAATATTGGTGTTCGTCATTGAGATGCTCCAGTGACAAGTTAATACGAATTGTGTGTTCTGAAATGCCAATTTGGTTACTACTATTGCACTGGGTTGTTATTTGATTGATTGTAGCCTTTCTGTTATCCTGAACAACTCTTATGGGCATCCATTGGTCTCTCGGATTAACGAGCTGTTGTCGACAACAGAATTTACATATTCTGAATGTTATTCGGCTATTGGACCAGTGTGTTTGTGCGCGTGTTTCTTAGGTGATGTGAGTGGTTTTCGAAAAACCGCATTGAACCAATATTGATACTCCCCACCGAACAGAGTCATACGTGAAAACTAGAGCTGCAATGGAGTATTCTGAAATAATTATACTGCTCCTTCTGGCGCCGCCTACCAAAATACGACCATAGTCACTTAAATCCTTGCCCATTCTCGTAAAGGATTGTGCCCATACAATATCCTTACATAGCCCTGACGTTTTCGTACCACATTACATAATGTGGTACGAAAACGTCATACTGTAACTGAAGGAGATGTAACCTTCCTTTATCAGATGTGCAGAATATTTTACATTAATTAATTTCTGAAGTCCCAAAACTTGCTAAACTCCAATATTTATTATTGGTCTGTAGTGTCTTTGGATGAATGGCTGTGAAGAGAAGAACCTATTTTGGTCAAAAGTATGTATCAAAGATTTATATGTACGAGAGGGGGAGTTGAAAATTTTTTAGCCCAATGTAGATCGCAAAGGTTTTTGTCAAAGACTATATGACCAGTCTGTGCTGTTACTCTTGTCGTGCGTTCACAGAAAATTTCAGGTTTGTAACTATATTCTTCTCCTTTTTAGAGGGCGTTGAATTGTGGAAGATGAATTAAGATGGCTACCGTTGAGAGATGAAGAACCTTCATTCGATGAAAGAAATTCATGAAGATATACAGTAAATATTAGGGTAACCTTGTTCTTCAATACGCCACGGTCAGAAACTGGTTTGCAGAATTTAAGCGTGGAAGAAACAGTGTTGAAGATGCGTCCTGTTACTTTCTCGACACTTGCAAATGTGGATGCCATTCATGACCTGGTTATGCAAGACCACAGAATAACACTGAAGCACTTTAAGACATCCAATACCACCCATGAGCGAGCTCACGATATTATGGTGAAGGTTTCAGAAATGAAGGCGGTTTCTTTTGAGGTGGGCCCCTAATGCACTGAATGCAGATCACAAGCGGGAAAGAGTGAGAGGTCGTCATGAGATTGTGCAGAATTTCAAAGTTAATGAAGCTCAGTTTTGGGGGAGGAAAGTCACTATGATCGAAACACGGGAGCACCACTTCGACCCTGAGACAAACGTGCAACGAAAAGGTGGAAGCATCCCTCTTCTCCATCCCTCTAAAAGTTTCGAGTGCAGAAATCGGCTGAGAAAGTCATGGCATCTGTCATGATCACTCATACATTCGGATGCAGAAAGAGTGATCATGGTTGATTTCCTTGAACGAGGGGCCACTATCAATGCCCAGTATTTTTCTAACCTACTGATACGTTTCCGTGAGGCATTGAAGCTCAACAGGCGCAGGAAATTGGCCAAAGGAGTCATCTTGCATCAAGACCGGAGCACACAGCATTTGTGACTTGGGCAACACTGAGTTCAAGCTATTGCAGCATCCGCACTATTCATCGGATCTGGCTCCATCGAACTATTTTCTATTTATAAATCTAAAAAAGGACTTGAATGGATAGAAATTGGACAGTAAAAATGTTGTGATGGATGCAGTCAACAATTGGTTTGAGTCAAAATCTTCTCTATTTTATTTCAGGGAGTTGTGAAAGCTAGTGGATCGTGCCAAGAAGTGTATTAATGGGTTTCATAACTTTCCAGCATCCCTTCTATGAGAGGCTGGAAGCTTTTCAACCTCCCACTTGTATGAATCAGTTTTCAATGAGGCACGACCATTTATAAAAAACGCGGTTCTCAACTTCTTGATCAACCACCATCCTGGATTATTTATATTGAGTGTTTTCTTTTGCTTACCCTTGTTTCGTAGTAAATGTCTATTGTTTCATATTATTACACGCAATGAAGGACATGTCCACAAGAAGATCCATTCATAACTTTCCACTGATTGTGCTTTAAGTCACAAAATGAGAAATAAAATCATTATGGAACAAATTATATTTTTTTCTTTTATTTTTATTCAGAATCATCTATGATGTCAGATGCTTCAGACGATCAGCAAGAAGAAAATCAAAATGAAGGAGCGTTAGATTCAAACGAAGAAACAAAAGAAGAAAAAGAAACGGAAAATGAAGAGGTCGACGATTGTCATAAGAATGTCCAGTTGGTGGTTGATCTCATGAATCGTTTGGCAAGATTTTATCTCGTTAAGCTTCACGAAGTATTAAATAGTAGTGAGTGGTTTAAAACCATTTGAATTACTTGTTATTTTATTTTTTATTTTTATAAACGATATATCTGACTCTTTTGCTTCCTTTTTGATCTCGCAGATCGGTTCGTAGGCAACAAATGCATAGAAATAGGATGTGGTCCCATGGTGTATTCTCTGGCATCGGCTAGTGCCCATTTTCGTCATCTCATTACCAGTGATAATTCCAATTCAAACAGGGATCTTCTGGAAAAGTGGATGCGGAAAGACGTAGATGCTTTTGACTATACCCCAGGCTTTAGATTCATTGCCAACCTGGAAGGCTACAGGTAAAGCCATACAACTGATATAGTGGTAAGAAGTCAGTTTTTAAAGTACATTGCTCGACAAAATTAACAGAATATATAGAAAATGTGGTGTACCCCTTGCAGCTTGCGATGAAGTGGGACAAAATTCGGACAGTTATAAGGGAGATTTTATAGGGGCTGTATAAACAATTACCAAAAAGGTCACATTACAAGTCGATACAAAATGCTCGAAAATATTGTCGGATGATATCAGTACGGCTTATGATCCCCTCCAACGGCTAAACAGGTCTGATAGCGGTAAACCATGCTCGATATAAGAGTGTCTTTTTAAATTCTGTGGCAACAAATCCCATTCTTCGACCAGCTCACCAAGTGACCGGGGAGTTGCCTGTCGGAGTGCAATGCGAAGCCCAAGGGCTTTCCACATATGTTCCATCGGATTTAAGTCTGCTGATCGTGCTGGCTACGACAGTCGTTGGATATCTTCAGTTTCAAGATTCACTTGAGCTCTATGTGCAGTGGCATTGTTATGGATGAAAAGAAAATCTGATTCAACCGCACTCCTAAAAAGTAGTACATAGCGTTCGAGGATCTGTTTGCGGTACCTCTGCACAGTTACGGTACCCCCTATTAAAAACATGAAGGGGGTGCAGCCATTGATCATTATTCCGCCCCACAGGAGAACACTGCCTCCACAGTAAGTGTCCCTTTCTCTGATGTTGGAAGGATTGCACCGCATTCCTCCTTGTCTCCAGATGAAATAACATCTAGAATCTCTTTGTAGGCTAAAACGGGACTCATCAGAGAAAGAATAGAGCTATACCTTATTTGTCAGGGCTCCAAGAGACATATTCATGACACCAGCTTCGACGAGTTCTGCGGTGGTTTGGGGTTAATGGAATTTAAGGTATTCTTGTTTTTTGAAGCGATCTCCAGGATTTCCCCTATGTACCACAGTAGCGTCTGAAAAGCAAACATGCCAAAGCCGGCAAGTGTGATAAGCCTTGGTATGTAAAGTGTATGTATGTGTTATGTTGAATGTTGTGTACCGGCGCCTGGCAACTTCGTAGCCAGAGGGCAGTGAACACCTCGTTCGTTGCCCCCTGACTCCCATCCCATGCCACGCGGAGGCGTGCCAGGGAACACCAACAGGTAAAGACTTTTAGTGGGATAACAAGAAAACTTGTTCCAATAAATAAGGAAAAATGAAAAGGAAGGAATATGGCGTGAGAAGTAGGGGATAAGGAATGGATGACAGAGAAGAAAAGCAAGGGAATGAAAGAAATAAGCATCCCCAGAAGAGGAAGAAAGCAAGCTCTGAGGTGGTTTGTGGTTAATGGAATACAAACCACTGGCTTCTTTGTGTAGGGTCCACTTAAATGGAAACTTCTTAACACAGTCCTGTTGGAAATGTTTTCACTTGTGGCCACAGCAACCTCAAGAGACAGTCGATGACAGGACATTGTAGAGTTTCGTCTTGCTGCTAGAGTTAGATAGCGGTCTGTTCTGGTTGACGTAGTCCTCGGGCGACCTTGGCCAACTCTTTTTTGTCTGTAAATTACGTGTGTTCTCTGGTCGATTTGCCTGTTTGCTGGATGAAAAAACCCCAGTTTCTGGTGTGAAAAAAACCTTGCTATTTACGCTTGAGACCGAATAACTCAGCCAAGAAGCGAAAAAAAAAAACCCCATAAAACTTCTCCGCGTCATCGACGGGATTCGAACCCAGGCCTTTTCTACCCGGTGTGGGGGTGATGGTGACATTACCACTGTGCTACCGCGCAGACAGACTGCTTTCATAGTGCCGGAACGACACTGCGTGACACATCAAGCCAACGTGTCACCTTCGCCTGCGACTGCCGGGCTTCAAGTCGTCCAACGACCCTCCATCTCAGAGAATCAACTAAATGACGATGACCTACCAGACTTTGTACTGGAGATGTGGTTATTCCATTGAGCAGGCCATTTGCTCAGTGGAAAGGCAAAAAATGGGAATGACGTGATGTGGTCGCAACCTATGTTTTCATGTGCATTAATAATTTGCATAATGTGCTACTCTGTAAGATGATAGAACGATTTCTATTGGAATTTTTTTGCCAAGATGCCTATTTTATAAAATAGTCGTCTTCGGCGACATCATTCACAATATAATACTCATGAAAAACATTCTGTTCTGTTAATTTTGTTGAGTAGTATATTTGGCTTTATATTTATTTTATCTTGGTCAAAAATTGTGCTCGCTATAACTATTTTCACTTGGACAACTTATAAATTTGCCTGTTTTCAACTTTCTAAGGGGCGGTTGAAGGTTGAAGGAAGATTGAAGTTTTCTTTTAATAATCCGTAACGCTTTCTCACATTAACATAATGGTAGCGAATTTCAGTTATGTATCATACATCAGAAACTTCAATTGTCCTAAACTAACCAAAAAATTTACAGCATTTCTGTAATGGTATAAATAATGGTTCTTATAATCCTCAGTGTCTAGTGCAGTGCTACGACTAACGAACTTGAAGGATACACTGCCCTTCCATGGATGGGGAAACATGTCCTATGCATGCAACACGTCACAGAACCTGCTATAAATATGCACACTGGGCTTCGAACAGACAATTGCAAAAGTGGGCATGCAAGATAAATGACACGTTCAACAGAATTACCTCAATAGTTCAACAGAACCGATCACCTCAACAAATCGCCGATTAACATTGTGTAAGGAGCCCGAATCGTGGGCTGTAGAGCAGTGAAAAACAGTCCTATGGACAGACGAGTCGAGGTTCGCACTCTACCAGTCTGATGGCCGTTCCTGGGTGTGGCGAATGCCAGAGGAACAGTTCCTTCCTGATTGTATCCTCCCAACAATGAAGTTTGGTGGAGGCAATGGCATGGTATGGGGCTCCATTCATGGTTTGGCTTGGACTCATTAGTCGTTATCGACAAAAACATGAATGATGTGCAATACCATGCCATCCTGGACAGTTGTGCACTTTCAACATTATGGCAATACTTCGGGGAAGGCCCATAACTGTATCAGTAAGACAACGCCCCACGCCATACTGCTCGGGTCGTAATAGAGTGGTTTGAGGACATGGGTGTGGAAAAGTTGGATTGGCCAGCCCAGAGTGCTGATCTGAACCCTATCGAGCATCTTTGGGATGTATTGGATCGTCGGGTACGTGCACGTCGAGATTGCCCAAAGAACAAGGTCGAACTGGTGGCTGCGTTAAAGGCCGAGTGGAGCAACATATCACCTGACATTTATAAAAAGGTGGTTGAGAGTATGCCGCGAAGATTGAAGGCGGTCAATAAAGCAAAAGGTTTCAGCACAAAATATTAAATGACACAATAAAAGCCCTTTTTTGTCTAAGGGCAGGTGTCCGGACATTAATGGCAGGGCAGTGTATATACATAATTGGAAGGAACTCTTTCGGAATGTTTCAAGCACGTTGCACGATTCTTTTCCTGGCAACTTGAGTTTTTCTTCCCACAAACAGAATAATAAATATATTTAATCTATGCACATAAAATACCTGAGAAATACGATTGACAAAGTCCAATTACAGGATTGCTAACTGACTACAATTCGTCCACCCTTTAACATCCATGTAACCATTTTCTCCTATAGTAACTCGGTGTACTGTATATACAAGTGTCCAGAAGTTTGTGTACGTGTGTGTGTTTTTGAATGTAATAGCTGAAATTTTAATTATGATGTCAGAATACAATCAAATATGATTGTATTCTGGCTTGAAACCCTATAATTGTAGCATGCCGAAACCAGGATCCTGCTGGGTAGGAAGGAACTCCACTCGCCCCATAACCATACCTGAACTCTTACATGAGGTGAAGATGAGTGTCGGCCTCTTAAAGGTCAAGATAGGATTATTCTTCAACGCAACAAACCTCGGTCCTAGTGCCAATAACATTATCGCAAGTGTCAATGCGATAATGTTATTGGCATTATCGCATTGACACTTGGAATTTGGGAGTACTATGGATAGAACGCACCAGGATGGCTCCAACATTACTCTTGCAACTGGGCTTCTGAACTCTAAGAGTGACCCTGCTTTAGAGTTCTATATTTTTCGACCTTTAAAAGAATTTTTTGGCAGGGCAGAAGCTTTTAAATAATAATAATAATAGGGGGATCTCCATAGAGGTATGACGGAGTAAGTCAAATATTCTATACCCCTCTCGTAATTATACTAACACACTATCATTATAACGCACTGATCGAAATCTAGTCAGGAAATCACCTATTTAATTATTTACCTGCGCATTTGTAGTGGCGTAATTGCCCCATCCACTTGTACCACGTCACCCGCATCCTTCTCCAATTGGCTTGAATAAATATCACCAGGAGGAAAACTTTTTTAATGTATAGAGAGATAATACATTAATGATAAAAATAAATCGATTAATGTTTATTAAAATTATTCATTAAATTAAGAAAATCATAAAGTTGGTAGTTTGAAATGCATCGTTTAATTATATCTCATATTGCGAAAACTTTCACGAGTAGCCATGGTATTGCACTGCTTTGAATAAATAACGCTTCACCAGTGGAGAAGGCTAATGTTACTTATTCTCGGCGGACACCACCACCCAGACTGTACCGTTTCGATGCTTATTGGCTCCTCATTGGTGGGTGGGCAGGTACCCTGTTGTTGCAATAGTGACAACCCAGTTATGACGTATAATTCCACAATATGAGAGATGCTTGGTGTGCTAAATTGTGGAGTTATATTTCATAACTGGGTTGTCATTATTGCAACAACAGGTACTTGCCCACCCATTGATGAGGAGCCAATAAGCTTCTAAACGGTGCACAATATGAGATATAATAAAATGATGCGTTCAAACTACCTTGGTAGTAGAAATGATGTATGTACAGTACCCGTGCATAAACAAACTCCTTTTTATTCTTAGCCAAGAAATATTTTTATAATAATAAAATTATTATTAATAATTAATGAAATTATTGTTTAATTTTTATTTTCTAGTGATTTGAATAAAGGAAAAGAGGAAATTGAATCTCGACTTCGGCGCCACTTGAAAGCGGCGGTTATCTGCAATATCCTATCTGAAAACGTTCTTCCCGATAAATATATGCAAGAGTATGATCTCATGATTTCAGCTCTGTGTTTGGAATCCACCTGTCCTGATTGGCCAGCATTTAGAAAAGCGGCCAAAAATTTAAATCGGTTATTACGTCTTGGAGGTGGGTTGATATTAATGGGCGTTTTGGGAGCCACATTCTGGGCTCTAAAAGATCAATCGTATCCATGTCTACCTTTGGATAAAGACCGTATGGAGGCTTCATTAACAGAAGCTGGATTTGGACACTACGATTGGAAGATTCAAAAAAGGGAAGATGACAGGAAGGAATGTGGAGACTTTGTTTCTGTGTTTTTCTTAACTACCGAGAAATTAAAATAATAAGTATCTTTCAGAATCTTATTTATCTCAGCAGGTTTCAACTACTGATGATTCGTTTTTATTTATTTATTTTATTTTATTAATCATGGAAATTATGTAATGGCAAACCAAAGTAGCTTCTGATTTACTAGGACAATGATATTCTCGTTGTTGGCATGGTAACAGTGAGATCATAGTATATTGTTTTTTTTGTTTTTTTTGCTTTTTCAAGATTGAAGGTTGAGAAGATGAAAGGATTTCCTGTTAATGGAAGAAGGCCATTAATATACAAGAGGAAGAGAATGAGAGAAAGAACTGAACCTCGGGGAACACCATAATTAGCGGAGAAGTTAGAAGACAGAGCTATCCATCATCCCCCCCCTCGCAATGAGTGGTCAGAGAGCAAACGGGATACCCAAGATCTTGACATTTCAAAGCCTTTGAAATGTCAAGAGGAACAACTGCTTGTGTTTCACCAAACTTTTTCATTGAATCTTTCCATAGATGGGCGACATTAGCTAGAATTTCGCCAGTGGATCAACACTAATGGAATCCATACTGGCGATCGTTGATCAGATGAAAGGTTTCTAGATAGTTTAAGAGTTGGCGGTTAATTCATTTCTGCATTATTTAGAAAGAACAGAAGTACGCACAATGAGATGATAATTGGATGAGAGGGATTGGTCACCCTTTTTAGGAACTGGCTGGATATGAGCAAATTTCCAAGCAGAAGGGAAAACACCTTTGGAATAGAAAAACTGAAAAAAAAAAAAGACGAAACAGAATAGGAGTAAGTTCAGAAGCGCAGGTTTTGAGAACAATTGGAGAAATACCATCTCGGCCTGGAGCTTTCGTAGCATCAAGATTCGTCAAAATCCTTCTGACATCCTTTTGACGGAAGACCACAGGAGGCATTGAATGCAGAGTGCTGGGAATGGTAGGAGGTGTTTTACCAAGATCTTTAACAGATGAATTTGAAGAAAAATGGAATGCTAGCAGGTCAGCTTTGTCTTAGGCTGAAGTGGCACTAGAACCATCTGGTCTTGAAAGAGGTGGGAATAGAATTTGGCAAGAGTTGCGACCAATAGCTTTGGCAAGAGACCAGAATGTTCAACTATCATTTGGACAAGAACCGAGTTTTCTTCTCTTAGCCTGTTCGAAATATGGTTTGGACTGATTAATAACTGCTTTACAATTGTTGTGAGCTTTGGTCTAGGCAGAAAATGAACCTGGATATTTGGATACAAGCCAATTGCGATATACAACGTGCTTATCTTGAACAGCCTTAGCACATTTATTGGAAAACCAAGGTTTTCCAATAAAGGATGAAATTTTAAACGGAGTATGGAATAAAGGATTTCATCTCTACAAGAATGAGTTCACTGATAGGATCTGAGCAAATTTGACATCAGATTTGAAACCGTAATCCGATCAAGGAAAAGAAGAAAAGAAATCTCGCAGATCATCGCAATTTGCATTCTTGTAATGCCAACACGAGGTTGGCAATGACCACGAGAGAAAGGCTCCATTGGAGAAGAGATCATCACCAAGTTATGATCTGAGGTGCCTAGAGGATCACTCATCTCGACCGTGTACTTAGAAGGGTTGTTTGTGAGAAAAAGATCAAGCGTATTAGTTGCGTGGTTAGGATTGTCTGGTATTCTGGTAGGTAAATGAACAATCTGTGCGAGGTCATAAATAATTACAAAAGCCTCAGCACGTCGACCAGATTAGTCCCTGTGAGTAGGAAAAGGAAGCCAGCTGGAGGTGTAAAGATTAAAATCACCAAGGAAAATTACCTCACTGTTAGGAAAGTTGGACTGGAGAAAGTCAAATTTCAAAGATAGGAAGTCAAAGAGTTCCATGTGATTAGTGGAGATGGGGGAACGATAGAGGCAACAGATGAATTTGGCAGAATGTGGTAAAGAGATTTTAAGCCAGAGAAGATTGAAAAGAGGAGATTCCAAATTACTAAGTTTCTGACAGGGAATATCAGGATGGACAAATACAAAAGTACTGTCTTTGAAGCGAAAGGAATCATACAGTGAATAATTCGGGCAACTGAAATGAGGAGTAGTTGAATTAATCGATAACTGGAATTCTGTTAGAAAACGTATATGGGATTTGGGTGATTGTAAATGGAAATGGATATCATTGAAATTGGAACTGAGACTACGTAAATTTGTGAAATCAACGAGGAAGTGTTTGAGAGGTTTAGATCTTTTTGCAGATAAGTTTGTTCTATTAGTTCGATAATTCATGATGTATTCATTAGTAAGAAAGAGTGGCAAGAACATGCTGTAAGAAGTAATAAAATTTTTGGATTGGTGTACACTTGGCAAGATTTTTACCTAGCTGCTTGACATAACTTGACCTCGACAACCCCCCCCCCCCCTCCATACACAGTTCTCGGTTCCCTCCAGTGACTAATGTGGCAGAGTAGATCCACCTACTCTGCCACATTAGTTACTGGAAATGGATATCATTGAAATTGGAACTGAGACTACGTAAATTTGTGAAATCAACGAGGAAGTGTTTGAGAGGTCGGTCCACCAGGACCGAACCTATTGGTAAACGTTTTAGAGCTGCCTCCTTAAAATATAAGGAAGCTTCGATCTCCATCATAACCTCAAAAAACTTAAATCATACTATATGATGGAAGAGATGGGGGGGGCGGTGCTAGAGCTTTGTTCTGGAGACTAAACAAGGGTTCCACCATTTCAAGCCCCCAGTAAGCAAAGTGGTGGTATTGCACCGGTTTATGAAAGTCATCTACCACCTAGTATTGCCTGGTAATGCAGAGATGCGGCATTTCGTCTGGTGGGGCGCTACACCTCGACCTCTGCTTATGCTGGTTCGCATCTGTGTGGTCACCTCCAGTATGGTAGGTACTATTTGTCAAGACTTGACCATGGGGATTATATGCAGGGTTACTAACACTCCCACCATTGAAGGTGCAAGCAGAGGATATGGCTGTCACAGACCGACTGGACTTCGCCGAGATTAGGTCCACTTGACTCGAGTGTTACCCAAATATCAGTTCCATCAGAGTTTTAGATTCCCATGTAACAAGCTCAGTTTGGTATACCTGAGAGACTGTCTGTGACAGCCTCAAGGACTTACCTAATGCCTTGTCCTCAAAGACTAGGGTTTAAGCAAGACTGTTGTAAACTTTTAACTGAATTCATATACAGAAAATCCACATATCAGTCATGTATTGCAGAGAATCGTTATAATGTGACAGTCTGTGCTGGTTCTACTTATTAAAATTTTAAGATATCACTTTACGAAAATAATTTATAAACATATCCACCCCATTCAACAACAAAAAAAGGAAAAAAGAAAAACACGAGTCAGAAAACAGATGTTGCGAAATATTTTTTCGAATATTATTCATATATATATATATATATATATTTGTAAATGAATACGTAATTTATAAAATAATAAAATTTTTATTATTTTATATTTTTATATATCGTATATTAATTTATTATATAAATATTTACTTTAAATATTTATAATATGTACTTTAAATGTTTTGTTTATTTTGGAATAAAATTAACCGTGGAAAGTTCCCAAAAAATAATACAAAAATATTTGTCAGCTTGAATTTATTATGGATTCGACAGGTGGCGCTAGGCGGTAATGGCTGACTTGGTTTGTACGTCTGTATCTTCTTTTTCAAAAGTATATGTTAATTTTATGTTAAATGTATCATATTGCTTGTAAGTATTTAGAGAATTGATATAGTCTTGTGTTGTACGTTTTCGATGTTCATCATATTTATTGAATGACTGATTTAGAGTATAAACTTCCCTTTGTAGCTATTAGTTGTGCAATTTAATAAATAATAATAATAATTTGTCATGAATTAATGTAATTTGATCAATTTTACAGATTATAAATAAATACTGATAACACATCAGGAGGAACTTCCCTTTTTTACAGAGAATCATAATCTATATAACTGATTACAATATTCCAAATTCTACTCTGTAATAATAATAATAATAATATCATCTAGTTGCAAACCTGAACACCCGTAGGATAGTCAGAGAGTTCCTCGACCAACAGCAATACCAGACATAACAACAACCACCCGGAGTACTTGGTAGCAATACCCGTCACGAGGTGGAACCCCCCAATCAGGGAGAAATAATATAAAGAGTAATAATAATAATAGGTACCAGTTGATCGACGAAAATGTATCGTACTAAAAGTACAATACATTAGGCAGTACTAGAGACCCCCAACCTACAAGCTGTACTGGGACTGCATCATAATAACGGATAGGACAACCCCGCACAACAGACCGGATATAACCCTTGTGAACAAGAAGGAAAGGCTATCTATCTGATTGACATAGCGGTACCCAACACTGGCAACCTGCAAAAAACCCATGGGGGAAAAAATAAGCAAGTACACGAACCTAAGACAGGAGATCAAAGAGATGTGGCATATGCAACAAGTTACAACCATCCCGATCATCGTGTCAACCACAGGTATGTTGCCAAAGACCCTACATAACAGCCTAGCAGCAATAGCGGACATCTCCAAGGACCTCCAGAAAGTCGCAATTCTGAACACCTGTAGGATAGTCAGAGAGTTCCTTGACCAACAGTAACACCACACATAACAACAACCACCCGTCATGAGGTGGAATCCCCAATCAGGGAGAAATAAGAGCAATAATAATGGGGCGCGATTAGCCCAGTGGCTACGACGTCGGACCACCAATATCATGTACTCGGGTGTGAATCCCACAACGCAAAATAAAAATAAAAAAAACTCGCGAAGGAGTAATAAATCGCGAAAGTCGCTTCATTAGAAAAACCTCCCAAGTTCGCTGTCAGAGAGTGAGCCATCTGGTTTCGCTTGCAAAACTACCATCCACCACTGGATGTCAGCTACACAGGCCGACCTCCATATCTGGCTCTCGTGGGTATTACAGTTGGTAGAATTGCCGTCCTCCCCCACACCGGGTGGAAAAGACCTGAGTTCGAATCCCGTTAATGACAGGAGGAATTTTTATTGGCCTTTTTCACAACATGCCTGAGTTAGTCGGTCTCAGGCGAGGGTAGCATGGTTTTTACTCCCGGAAAATCGGGTTTTTCGCACACTGAAAATCGACCACACAACACACGCAATTTACACTCGATATACATGGAGAAATATGGCCTTAGTTGCTGATGCTCCTATCGAGATTGGTCCGGTAACGAAATAACATCTGGCTAAAGTGATCCTGTGATCGGAAATAGCTTGTTGATGAGGAGACCAGCAGAGGCTGACCAGACCTGCACAGCGTAACAGAAAGGCTATTGTCAGTCAGATAACAACTCAGAAGTGGTAACCAAAGAGATTACGGATGAAGTATTGCAGAAGATGGCTGAACCATTTCAACTGCTGTTTAAATAAGTACAGTTTCAACGGGCTTAGGAACACCAACGGAAGATTAACTTCTTCCACTTAACGATCCCTTTATCCATAGCAGTAAAAAATGGTAAGCAACAGCTTACCATTTATCAATCCACTGCAGGATGGAAGCCACCTCAACAATTCATGTTGAGAATAATGGATCATAATCTGTATGGTTTCTGATTATATGAACTAAGCTGGTCCAGTGAGGGTTGGCATATCGACCGTTTTTAGCAGTCAGGGGCTTGAACCCCGATCTACTCAAAGAGCAAGTGCTACTGCACTCCCTTTCCTGACCGCTGGGCTACGAAGGCCTGAGTAGGTCATAGCAGTAATTTGTCCTTAATGCGACATTGCTCCAGTTTGTACAGCAATCTTTTATGTACAACAGTATCAAAAGCCTTCATGAAATCCAAGCATATGATATCAAAATAATTTTTTTTCATCTAGTTCCTTGGTTACTGCTTCACAGTAACTTATCCGATTGCTTATACAAGACCATCCCTTAAAAGAAATCCATGCTGTGATTGCAGTATAATTGCATGCTTGTCCAAATGGTCCTGGATTATGTCTTTAACCAGTGATGCCATTATTTTCCCTGGAGCAGACTTTAAGCTAACAGGTCTCTAATTACTCAAGGTGCCTTTTGTTCCCCCCCCCCCCTTTGTGAATTGGGGATATGTTCGCACTTCTCCAATCCACAGGGACCTCCCCGTTAAGTAAAACGAAGTTTCATTATAATTTACTATCCTAGTAAAACGAAGAAAGGAAAATATTTACATAATTAATTGTGCTAGAACCAGAAGGCATAAATTCAAACCCAGAGTGAAGAATAATGGATTTGATTACAGGAAGTGAATTATTCCATTGCTGGAATAATTTACCTACGTGTGTAGTTCAATTTGACAGATTGGTGAAATTCGAAGGTCAGCAGGATTAATTTTCATTAATTATATAAATTATGTAAATTAAAAAGAAACTTTTCATTAATTATATAAATTAAAAAGAAACTGCTCAATTAACATTTCTCTGATTAGCATTTTATTAACCTAAAGCAATTACACTGTGCTGCCACTTTATTAGGTACACCTACTTAGTAGCATGTTGAGCATTCTTTAGCCTTCAAAACGGCCTGAATTCGTCTAGACATGGATTGAACAAGATGCTGAAAACGGAGTACCATGCAGACATGAATGTGCCACGCAGTTCCTTGAGATTCGACGGAGGTGTACGCCTGCAGCGAACAACCCTTTCCAGCTCATCCCAAAATGTTCAATAGGATTGAGATGCGTGGACTGAGCGGGTCACTGCAGCAAAGAAAAGCCATTGTCATGGCTTTGTGCACGGGCGCATTATCCTGCTGAAAGTAACCATCTGACTGAGGATAAACTGTCAACATGAACGGATGTACTTCGTCAGCAACGATGTTTAGGTACGATGTGGCATTCACACATGAATCTATGGGTATCACCGGACCCAACGTGTGTGCCAAGAAAACATTCCCCACACCATAACACTGCCCCCACCACCTTGCACAGTAGTCGTCAGACATGACGGGTCCATGGATTCATGTTGGTTTCGCCAAATTCTGAGCCGTCCATCAACATGATGCACCAGGAACTTCGACTCGTCAGACCAAGCAACTGTTTTCCAGTCCTCGATAGTCCAATGCTGGTGTTGCTGTGCCCACAGGAGGCGTGCTCTCTTGTTCTTCATTGATAACGAAGGTTCGCGATGTGACTGTCGACTGTTGTAGCCCATTCGCGACAAAGTGCGACTAGTGGTCAGTTGCGATATTTTGTTCTGCGCACCAAGGTTGTATTCTGACGTGATGTGCGACATTGTGGCCCGTCTGTTTGCTTATACAATTCTAACCATCCTCCTCTGACCTCTCTCATCAACAAGCGATTGTCTTCCACGGGAGTGCCGTTGAGAGGATGTTTTCAGTTCGTTGCACCATTCTCGATACACCCTTGAAACTGTGGTGCGTGAAAAGTTCAGGAGAACTGCCGTTTCAGAGATGCTTTGTCCAGCACGTCTTGCACCTACAACCATGCCACGTTCGAAGTCCGTTAGATCATTCCTTTCCCCCATTCTTGCTATGGTTTGTACGCTTAACTGATACTAGAAAGGTTGTTCTGCTGAATTTATATCCACAACCGTGGTTATGTGACTTGAAACATTGTGGGACAAACCATTGTGTGCACAGCAGGGGTGTACCTAATAAAGCAGCAGCACAGGTATATGCATTGTGGGAAGTTATTTTATACTCCTTCTGTAGAGTGTAATAAAAGGTGTCCAGGAAGAATTTGTCAAACTTCGGTTTTGATTCCTTAAGAATGATTTTGAGCAAAACAATTCATAAGGGATCCAACTCCGGACGGGTGGGGAGTGCAGCCATTTTACTATTTGGCTACTGGTGACTGTAGCCCTGACTGATAGTGCACGTTCTCGGAGTTTGTGAACACTGCTTAGTTGTGGGTTTTGCTAGTATTGAGCATTTATGAGCTAACGATAAGGCCAGCTCAGCGGTCTAATTCAGGAATTAATGTTGAGAAAAATGAGAGCAAGAGGAGTTCTTGTTGAATTGAGAGGGGGGATCCTTTATTGAAATTTGGGACCTTTTCAGTCATTGGGTATTCATTGCACCCGCTTCACTCCCTTTAGGACCGCCCCTATCTGGTGATAACCTTCATACAGCAGTTGAAACTAAATTTTCAACGGTAAATATACAATGTAGAGTAGTTTGAGAATCATTTAATCGGACCACAGATGTTCAAGGATTGTCTCAGTGGTGAAACATCCCTTAATTTTTTGAATAATGACATGAGGGTATTTTGGACGATGTCCCAATATTGGCGTGATGACGTATTCATTTCCAGTGTAATGGAACTCCACCCATTTTTCTAGAGGTTTCTTATTATCTGACTACCATGTTTGCAAATATTGGTTGTCCGAGAGGGAATTCTAGTTGTCCACCTTTGGACAACTAGAATTCCCAATCTTAACTATTTACACCATTGCGTCTGGGGTCACATGAAAGCATCAGTGTATGCAAAAGATAACGTCTATTTCTTAAAATACCCGATTTTCATATTTTAAGGGTAACTTGTCGGGTGACTTTAAAAGATTTTGGAACCTTCTACACTGTCCGGTCAATACATAATGATCACTCCATGTTTTAGAAATAGGCCGTTTCTTCCAGCAAGGTGGAATACTTGCGAGAACCGGTAAATGTGATCGACATGAGCAAGGGACTTGATCTGACAGCCTTAAAGAAAGGGATGATTGTCAGTACCGGTTGAAGGGTGAGAATATTATGGAAACTGCCAATTTTGTGTGCTGTTCGCGGAGTGCTGTAGTTAAGGTATTTCAAGAGAGGACGGATAGTAGACAGATCAGCAGTCGCAGGGCCAATGAAGAGACGCGCCTCATCGATGATCGTGGTGAACGTAGGCTGTTCCACTTTGTGTGAACCGATAGACAGAAAACGGTGGAACTACCAACAGTGGAGGCGCCTCCGTAGCCAGGTGGGCAGGAGCAGCAGTGCGTAGCACACGCTTCTTGATTAGACTGGGGTTCGAGCCCGTGACCACTAAATACGGAGGATGCGGAAAGGTCAGGGAATGACCACCGCATATTCCAGGAGCAATATGGCCTTAGTTGCTAATGCTCCTAAAAACCAAATAACAACATCATAACAAGAGCTTGGTGCATGTGGACAGGTAGAAGATACTAAGCTCATTCTGAGGCACTGCTCTCAGTATGAGGATCTGAGAGAAAGTTTTGAAAGAATTGGCATTTTTGGTAGGCCTATATCGACTTTTGTGGCTGCTGTGAGGTTTTTGTGGATTTAGAGAAATACCGGGCCTTCATGGACTTGGAGTTTGTGTTTGATATTCAAATTATTTTATTAGAGTCATGCAGAATTATTTCTGTATACCCGTTAATGTAATGTGTCTGTAAATTATGTTTTCTGGTCGAAAAAACCCATTTTCTGGGGGAAAAAACCTTGCCATTCATGCTGAGATCGAGTAACTCAGCCATGGAGTGAAAAAAGCCCATAAAAATTCCTCCCGTCATCGACAGGATTCGAACCCGGGCCTTTTCCACCCGATGTGGGGGAGAACGGTGATATTGCGAATGCATATAAACACAATATAGAGTTAAGTAAATCCTTCGATGACATATTTTAAGTTTAATGGTTAGAGACCAGAGATCCGCCTCCACGTGGCAGGGGAGGTAACATACTCCGTTAGATCTGAATTGTCAGATGGAGGAGTATAATTCAATATTAGAGATCTTAAATGTGGATGAGCTTTTAGCTGTGGAAGCATGTAGGCTTGGATGCAATGAGAAGTTGATAATGACCACTGCCGACCGTCATCAAAGTCTCGAAGATATCGTACACAGGCAACCTAAGACACAGAATGGTGTTAGGTGGCCTCCAGCTATGAATAACAGCCGATGATCGCCGCATACACGTGTGAAAACAACCTGGCGAACGCACTGATCTAAGAGCCATAGTGAGGAGTGATCAGTTTTGTCTTGTCTGACCAATTTGATTGGATACTATGATGTGGTCACAAAGGATCTGGATGTACGGAATAACTTTGATATCATATATTTGGATCTTAGAAAGTAATTTGATACTGTTGCACATGGAAGACTGCTGCACAAATTGGAGCTGTGTGACATTGGAGGCAAATTGCGGCTATGGATAAAGGGATGGTTGAGTGGGGGAAGACAGATAGTGGTAATCAATGGGCACTGCTCATCGTGGACTAATGTTATTAGTGGAGTCCCTCAGGGTTCAGTGTTGGGTCCATTGTTGTTTTCTGTATTTACAAATTATTATTATTATTAAAATCAGTTTATTTCCCAAGAAACTTTGGGTCACCCCGGGACGGCTCTGTGCCAGAAGGGTGTGAATATAGACTAAGGTGCGAGGAACACAATGTACAATAAACAAGGGTACATTCGTGCTCGACCCGAGACTTTTACAGGATTAAATAAACAATAATGTACAAAATATACAGTAGTATACATGATTACATGAAGACAGAAAGTCTTTGTCATATACAAATAGGCAAGTTAAAAAAAAAAAAAAAAAAAAAAAAAGGTCTGTCCAGGAGCGCGGTGAGTATTATAGGTTCATAATCTGGTAACAGTTCTTGAGGATTTCCTTCCTGTAGGGCTTGTCTTCACAGAACCTATCAGGGTGGATCCTAAATTTATTGAAGATCCGAAGACAATTGGCTGGAAACATGTTCCTCAGGGAATCAATGTTTGACAGAGTAAGACGTAGAGGGAGACAGGAGTCGGGGTGCTTCCCTCTTGCCCTCCTCGGGCCAGAGATTAATGCGGATACTGATGGAGCATCAATTCGCCTCGTTATAAGCCGTGCAAGCGTGAGAACATTTTTTGTCATGATGATATGTCTCCAGGGAGTGGTGCCCAGATTTGCTTGTAGGATAGATCTGGAGATAGTTAGGGGGTGGCCTACCACCCTGTTCATCCATCTAAGCAACCAGTACTCTAAACTAAGATACTTCTGAAGGTATGAGGCAGGGGCAGAGGACCAAATTTCTGAAGCATAGAGAGGAATCGGCGTAATACACCTCAGGATGTGCCGAACAAGCAGCGCTGGCTGATGCACACCAACGAGCTCTTGACGCACTGCCCAAAGAGCAGCGTACGTCTTCTGCCTCATCCTGGCAAAGTGAGGCTGAAAAGTGAGTCCAACATCCCAGGTGAGGCCAAGATCAGTATGAGAGGTCACCTTTTGCACCGGTTCCCCACTCACAAAGATTTGGATATCATTTTTGACTTTCTTCTTGGTTATCGTCAGTTGTGCTGATTTGGAAGGGCTCAGATGCAGCCCTATTGTGGCAAGATAACTTTCCAAGCTCAATATCTGCCTAGAAGCTTGTTGGTTGATATCATGAATCTGATGATTATGATCTGAGCTCACGTAGAACTTCAGATCGTCGGCATAAGAAACAAAGTTCGGATTCTGAGCAAGGAAAGGCTCCAAAACTGCTGCAAATAGGATAGCTGACAGTACGCTTCCTTGTGGGATGCCTCTTGAGACGTCAATAGTTACTTGAAAGTCATTGTGGGTCACAGACAGATGTCTAGGAAGTAAAATAGACTTCAAAATTTGAAGTAAGGTATCCGCCAGGCCGAAGTAATGTTTCAGAATGGTAAAAAGAGCTGGGAGGTGTATTTTGTCATAAGCCGATTTTATGTCGAGGAATATGATATCAATCTGTAATTTGTTGTTAAGGGTGTGCTGAATTCTGAAGAGGGTATCAAGAAGATTGGTAGTTGTCGATCTCCTTTGTAGAACGGTATGGAGGTACTCGGGCCTGTGTGCAAAGCAATGCTGGGCAATTGTTGGCTGAATTAATTTTTCGAAAATTTTGAGTAAAGAACAGCTGATGGATATTGGTCTCAGGTCTTTAGGAGATTTGGGTTTCTTGATCTTTGGAATGGGCTTAACATGGTAAGTTTTCCAAATTGAAGGAACTATTCCAGATTGCAGGATTTGTCTGAAAAGGTGAAGGAGAAGGTCGACTATATATGGGCTGCAAATTTTGATAATAAAGAGTGGGAAACCATCCGGACCTACAGTGGCTTTGTTGGGTAGTTTATTGATGACATCAATTAGGGTCTCTCTAGTTATTTCTATTTCAGACAAGTGTGCCCTAGGTAACCAGTCCTCCTGTGAGAGAAAGGAATCAGAGTCAGGAAAATCTGCCTGCTGTAAGTTGAACTGTGCCCATTCCTGGACAAGCTTTTTGTCAATGGCTAGATGATGATGATGATTCGAAAGGATCCTTCTACCACTCTTCAACCTATTGAGAACAGCTTGGTTAAGGACCAGCCTTTTCTTTTTCAAGAAGCAAGCTCTTTCTTTCTTAAAGATGGCATGATTGATGATGGTATATCAAGCTTAATGTCCAAGTTTGCAGACGATACGAAGGTTGGCAGGGTTGTTAAGGACACTAATGACAGTAAGCTGCTGCAACAGGATCTAGAAAAGTTAAGCAGATGGGCTGAGAGGTGACAAATGAAGTTTAACCTTGACAAATGTAAAGTACTACCTATTGGAAGCAATAACCCGAGAGTACCGTATCAACTCTGCGGTAATACACTGACAGTGGTAGAGAATGAAAAGGACTTGGGTGTAATTGTGCAAGCAGATATGAAGTTTTCTGAGCAGTGCAGACGGTCTGCAAGAGTAGCTCATAGTGTCTTGTCAATGATATACAGGAATTTTTCTAGCAGGAATAAGGAGGTAATTATCCCCTTGTATAAGGAAATGGTCAGTCCACACCTTGAGTACTGTATACAGTTCTGGGGGCCTCATTTTAAGAAGGATGTAGAGCTGCTGGAACGAGTACAGAGAAGGGCAACAAGATTAGTGAATGGAACGAAGGGTTGCTCTTACGAAGAAAGGCTTAAGTGTTGCAGATTACAATGTATGGAGACCTGGCACCTACGAGGTGATCTGATTGAGGTGTATAAGGCCTTGAATGGTTTGAGAATGCTCAATGCTGATGGGATTCTTCCTCATGTTCGTAATAATCACCTGAGAGGGCATAAATTCAAATTGAGTAAGGATAGTTGTAGAATAGATGTGCGGAGGTTTGCCTTTAGACAGCGGATAGTGGATTGGTGGAACAGACTTCCATCTATTGTTGTGGAAGTTGATAGCCTAAATAAATTTAAGGCTTAGCTGGACAGGTATTTGGAACGAATGGAGGGGTGAAATGGGAGCGGTTTTTTTTTTGGCTGATGCTGCATAAGCTTGCTTTCTTGCATCGTATGCCTCTGCTAATGCTAGTTTTGATAATCGGTCATTGTCTGCGTTCGTCATCGGCAGTTTGCTTGCTTGCTGCTATATTACTGAGACTCTGGAATCCATCGCTCTTCCCTTTGTCACCGCGGTTCTTGACGCCATTTTTCAACAGAACACCATCCGAACACATACCGCAAGGGTTTCCTCTGAGTGGTTTCGTGATGTGGATGTCGTGTGTCGCGTAGTGTGTGTGTGTGTGGGGGGGGGGGGGAACCGTGGACCAGCCAGGTCCACGGTTTTTTTTCCAGTCGAGCACGTGTGCGAAATGATTGTACGCCATCTACGGAACCAACTGCAGCCAGCATAGACTATGGATGTTCTGTGTTACCAAGTTTAAGGGGATTGTTGGGAAATATAGAAGAAAGCTACTCAACACCTGCACGACTCAATACAGAATAGTTTAGCTCAATGTATTCCCAATCATGGTGGATTTTCACCAACTGACCTCTCCATTGTAAGCATAATTTTGTGTTATTAAATGATGACAATTAATGACACACTCATTAGCGGCTGCAATTTTTATCATGTGTTTATTAAATCTTTGGCTAACATTAAGCATAATCTCTGTGTTCCTGTTCCATCAGGGTGCTGCAATTCCAGTGTCACAGTGCATCAAAGGTGAACTAGAAGATGCCTTCCATTCCAATACACGGGAGCAATGTTACAAATTATGTTTGATGCAGTCCCTGTATGCGAAGTGAACTCCACTTGTCTTGACTTCTTCGTTGTGGATTCCTTCTCCAAAAGTGCTCTTAGGTAGTGTATAAGTGAGATAAATGCCTAAAAATATTATACTATTAATATTTTATTATCATTTCATTAAAACTAATCTTATTTTAAATTCTGTATGCAAACATTGCCATGTTTTAAGATGATAATGCTTCAATACACACAGACAGATATGTCCAATCTTGGTTTGAGGATCATGAAACTCAGGCTTAGCATAACCCCCATGAAAATGTACAGTCACTAGCCTTAAACGTTATTGAGCCACTGTGAGGTTATTTGGAGAGTAGAGTTAGAAGCAGATATCCTCCACTTTCAACACTCAAGTAGTTTGAATTGTTCCTCCATGAAAAATGGCCCAATATTCCTCTTAAGAGAGTTCAAGATTAATTTGAATCTATTCGCGTAGAATACAAGTTTTAAAAGAAAAGTGTGGCCCAATACCATATTAGTGCATACCTTAACTCTTATCACATGTGTTTCCATTATTTTTCCACCCTTCGTGTCTTTGAAGTTAAAGTTCTTGAAGTCAAAGTTAACAATTAAGTTTTCTTCTATATCTTAATGAGTAACTTTCAGGTATATTCAATGTAGGTTCCTGGTCAGTGTCTTTGCGATGTACTTTGTACATCCCTTTTAATAATTAAATTTTAATCTGTATATCAAATAAATCAATGGCAGGCCCTTAAAATTTTATAAAATGCAACCCATCTGAACAAAATTAAAAAAACAAAAAACAAATCAGTCTCCCCTTTAAGTTGGTTGCGACCTCCCGGGAGGTGGAGACCCCTGCCATATGCAAAAAATTGGACTTTCCATGGTCCTTTACAAGTGCTTTCTGGAATATATGGATACTTAAAAATATCAAAAACATGCATGATGGCACTAAAGTAAATTTGAATTCAACTTTGATAAGAAACTGAGTTTATGGATGGTTTGGATCTTAAATGCAGGGTCATCTGTCAGTATTTAGAGCGGTTGTTTTAATGTAAAAGTAGATAATTGATCAGGCTTGGAAGTTCAATTTATTCCAACTAATAAATAAATTTCCTATTGAATGGATTTTATTAATTAACACTGTTTTTATCTCATTTTATTTTGATCTACAGGCAGAATCAAATTTTTACAAATTAAATGTATTATTACCAAAATATCGCTGTAAGAATTGTTTACCAAAAAAACTTCTCAATATTAAAAGAGGTGTTTACCAAAAGATCTGCTAGATATATGACTTTGTAGTAGGATTTTTGCAATTCTTTTTTTTTAAGGGGGGAGTCAGGGGTATAGCTTACCAGGTATACACAGGGATGGGGGTTAACATGTTATATCATATAAAGGTCCTTAAGAATAGTCTAAAGAAAATTTTGAAACTTTGAATTGGCCTGATCTCTTCCCAGGGCCCATGAAAACATTATGAAAATTTGGTGTTGATTGGACTCTTTCTTTTCAGTAATACCCAAACACTGGTTAAAACAACCGTCCCCGCCCCACATGGTAGAAGAGCCCATGTTCAAATCCCTCAATGACTCGAGGAATTTTAGGGATTTTTTCATAACGTGGCTGCGTTAGTCGGTCTCAGGTTTGGACAGCAAGTTTTTTTCCCCCACTGAAACTCTTCGTGTAAATTGAAATATATTTCCTATGTTTGGGTATTACTGTCCTGTTTTCATAATTAGGGCCACCCGAGGACCCACTCATCTTCTCATGTGTCCATAAATACTGATTTTTCATCCAGCAAAACAAGCATATCAACAACAGAAACGCACAGTTAAAGGATGTATTGCCATGAGCAGAAGAGTTGGATCTTGGGTGGCCATGATCCCAAAATACGACACTAACACCCAAACGTATGAAATATATTTCACTTTATATGTAGAAATAACTCAACAGAATTTGTGCCTAAAAAACAGTAAAACATTAAAGATCCCATATTTCAGCTAAAGGTGAAGGATTTTGACCTAATATCGCAAAAGTTATCCAAAATTCCTTGAAAATTCGTGGCCCACTCTGTGTGGCATAGTGTATATTATAATTAATTATGGTATGGTCTATTATAAGTAAATCTTGTCACATTTTACATGTAAAAATTTCTAGAGCTTGTTCGCGGCTACAAATAAAAACGATTTATAATCTGCCACATCAAATTTGTCATCCTTGCGATCCTGAAACTTCCAAGTCAGATTTCCGAATCCGGCATTGACCAATACCTCCTCTATGTGAGCCTTGTCCATGCTCAGAACTGGGATTACTTTGTCTCCTAACTTAAACCAAGTACATTGCAATGCTCCAATCAAAATGAAGCCTCCTCCTTGAGTAAGTAGGGAAGCGATGTTCTTTATGGTTTTTCCAAATGTTTTCCAGTCGGAACATGCAATTTCTAGACACAGAGAACAAATAATGAGGTCATACTGATTCTTATGGTCTCCTGGTATTATTTGATCTGCCAGAACATCGCCAAGCACGCAGCCTTTAAAGTTTTTTCGCATGCGGGTTTCAATATCCTTCCTTCCCTTCTCAAGGTCACTAGAAAATAAAAATTTAAAAAAATATATATATAAATATGCATAAATAACAATAAGAAACAATGTACTGTACCCTAAACACTCATCAGCAACTGTATGGGTACAAGAAAACCTAATCAATTTACATTCATCAATGGAAGTTATTTTGTACTCTTCCTGAACAGGGAAAAATTACATTTTCCTAGCGAAAGATCATTCTGGAAGTATTTATTTTATTGTTTTCTTCATAATATAAGTAATACAAGGTGTCCCAGAAGAATCTTCCAAATTTCGGAGATGTATTTCTTAAATAATTTTAAACAAGTTCACATCAATATGGGTCCAACTTCGGTGGGGTGGGGCCAATTCACGATTTGGCCACTGGGAATTGGAGCGCTGCCTGACTATGCACGTGATCTAGTTAATAGTCAAGGTCTGTCAATCATTCTCAGCGCTTGTAAACAGTGGTGGGTTGTGAGTTCTTGGGTTGATAATGTCGTACTATGTGAACTTACCAAAATCGTCCCCTGAAATTTGATAGATTTCTTCTGGGACAAGATGAAATCCGAGAAAAATTCCATTTCTTTATTATGTTTATTACCAATTTTATGGATAACAGAATCACTGCTGTAGCGATATTTCTTTTTATAAAATTACTAATTTAGGATTAAAAAGAATCACCTGTTGCCTTCTAGTTTAGCCACCAAGTTCAAGTACGGTGTCTCATCTAACATTCCTGGTTCCATTCTCATCCACTTCTCCACTTGTTTAAGGTTCGAATCCAAAATATCGCTGAACTCTAGGTGATTAAAGTAAGCACTGGCTGATGCCATATTATACACAACGCATCCACACCCAAGGTCAAGACATTTGGATCCTTTGAACCTTCCTAATAAAAAAACAAAACAAAACAACCAGAATTATCATTAATCCTGCTGAGCAAGGAAGCCAAGTTAAAGTCGCACTGGGAAAAATAAATACACTGTAATAACAATACATATACAGTACATTAAAAAATTAATAATTGAGCTGAAATTCATCAACTTTTTGCCCAAGTTACAGCCTGTACACGTTATGGTATACATTCTACTAGGTGTCTGAGAAGAGTCTATTCACATAGGACCATTTTTTCAGCTGGTTAATGTCAACTGTTTGCTGTTTGTGGAGAGAACTGCAAAGCCAACTGTCCTTTCCAATGTGTTCCAGACATTCTCAGTTGGATTCAGTTCTGTAGAATTAGGCGGTCAGGGCAGATATTGGAAATTTTAGGAATATTCCTCGAACCATTCAGGTTCAATTTTTGCACGGTGGACATTGTGGCGTAACTAAGGTTGATGGAAACTATTGAAAACTATTTATTTGGAATTTTTGCATTTTTTTAACCATAAAAAGGCATCTACAAAATTTGGCGCCCAGGACACGTGCATCACCTGTCTCACCCTAGTTACACCACTTGGTGGACAGTTGTGTTGTCATATTGAAACAATCCACCGCAATCCGGATGCCTTCATAGGTAGCACAGTTGGTAGGATGGCCGTCCTCGCCACACCGAGCGGAAAAGACCTGAGTTCGAGTCCCTTCGATGACGGGAAGAATTTTTATGGGCCTTTTTCACAACATCGCTGAGTTAGTCGGTCTCGGGCGAGGACTGCATGACGTTTTCTGCTGGAAACTACGGTTTTTCATCCAGCAAACAGAAAATCAACCTTAGAAAACACGTAACTTACAGAAAATATACATGGAGCAATATGGCCTTAGTCGCTGATGCTCCTAAACCTGACACCACCACCAACAACAACAATCCTGAAAACAAAATTAAGCATTCTAGGGTGAAGTTCTTCCGATACAAGCAGGATATTAATTGCAAGTAACCCTACCCATTAGCGGTATGTACGACCAATAAAACATACAGTACTCGGTAACATGATACCCAACCTCTAGCTTCTTGAGTGGTGGACACCAGACAGTCTGAATAAATGACTTCACGAGGTTCACGCCATACTTTTACCCTGCCATTGATGAAAAGAAGTGTAAATCCAGACTGGTAAGTCTGAAGGCTCTTTTTGACTGTTCCACATTCAAGACTTGGCGTTTTGGCAACATCACTCCATTCGAATCTTCCGACCTCCAACCCAGGTGCATTTCTTACGTTTCACTTCAACAATTTCTCTTCTACTTTGCTTCCAGTTATTACAAAATCAATTAGATCCCTGCTAAAGTTTCATGAACTTCTGCCATCGCCACCCTTAAGGAATTACTCATGAGTGAATGAAAATGCAAAATGCTCGTTCAGTTTGTGAGTAGTCTGAGCACGATCATTCACAGTCGAACCATCGATATCAAGTGGACCAATCTGATTCATCCCTTTCCTTCTAGAGTTTACATAAGTAAAGAAATCTTTACTGTTTTTCTTTGCATCCTTTGCCAAAGATTTCTCGCAATCCGCCTTTGCTTGCCTAACCTTCTTCGCAACTTGATTACAGACTAGTTTATATGTACCATAGGCTTCTGTGTCGCCTGATAATTTATATGCATACCATCAGTTTTATTCTCTGCCACGAGTCTCATTACTTCATTTGACATCCATTTACGCCTAAACCTTGAACAGCATTTCTTAATTGCATATGGAAAGCCTAGTAGCTTCCAAGATTAAATCATTGAATGCTTCCCATTTAGAATTTTCTGTTGGTAACATCATCAATTGGTATTGCATGGATTTCAAAATTTGTCTGAAACCACCATAGTCCCTTTTACAAAAGCAAAAACCCTTTCCTTTATCCCTGATAGTAATTGCATCTTTCAGTAAATCCCATGTCAGCACACTATGATGACTGCCACCTAGTGGTTACTTTATCTGCAGATTCTTAATGCATGAATAATCACTGGTGACAATCAGATCAAGGGTATTCTGCCCCTGGTTGCCTGCTGTTGAAAACAATCCTCCAATAAATCCACAAAAGTCTTGCTAGCGTGCGAGTGACCAATCCACAAGTTCCAGACAATATCTGGGAAGTTAAAATCCCCCATTCTCTCCAATCTCTACAGACAGATGGCGTTGTAAAACCTAAATAGATACCTTAAACTACGAATACCATCAGAGGTAAAGGGAAGGGTTTTTGTTTTCGTAAAGGCGACTATGATGGTCTGAGACAGTATTTAAATTCTATACAGTGGGACCAACTGATGATGTTACCAACAGCAAACTCAAAATGGGAAGCATTCAAGGAACTAATCTTGGAGGCTACCAGGCTTTACATACCAACTAAGAAATATTGTTCAAGGTTTAGGCCTAAATGGTTGTCAGATGAACTAATGAGACATGTGGCAGAGAAGAAAAATGCATGGGATACATACAAATTAATGGGTGACATGGAAGCCTATGATAGATATAAGTTGGTCTGTAACCAAGTCACAAAGGAGATTAGGCAGGCAAAGGCAGACTATGAAAAATCCTTGGCAAAGGATGCAAAGAAAAACAGAAAAGAGTTCTTTACATTCTTGAACTCGAAAAGGAAAGGGATGAATCAGATTGGTCCACTGGATATTGATGGTTCAACAGTTGAGGATCCTGCTCAGGTGGCTAACAATCTAAACGAGTATTTTGCATCTACATTCACGCATGAGGAGTTATTCAGGAAGGAGAATGATGTAGGTAAAGTAAACATTGGCAGTGAGCTGGATGATTTTGTAATAACTGAGAGGAAAGTGGAGGAGAGATTGTTGAGGATAAACATAAAAAAGGCACCTGGGGTGGATGGGATCTATCCAGTTATATTAAAGGAGGCAGCAAAGGAAGTATGCAAACCTCTAGCCATAATTATGAGAGCTTCTTTGGACTCAGGGGAGGTACCCATAGACTGGAGATGTGCAAATGTAACCCCAATTCACAAAGGAGGATCAAAGGCTGACACAAGTAATTATAGACCTGTTAGTTTAACTTCTGTTCCAGGTAAATTAATGGAGGCACTGGTTAAAGAAGCACTGCAGGATCATCTAGACAAGAATTCAGTTATAGCTCAGACGCAGCATGGTTTTGTTAAGGGCAGGTCTTGTCTGACCAATTTGATTGGATACTATGATGTAGTCACAAAAGAACTGGATGTAGGGAATAACTTTGATATTATATATTTGGATCTTAGAAAGGCTTTTGATACTGTTGCACATGGAAGACTGCTGCACAAATTGGAGCAGTGTGGCATTGGAGGCAAATTGCTGCTATGGATAAGGGGATGGTTGAGTGGCAGAAGACAGAGAGTGGTAATCAATGGACACTGCTCAACGTGGACTAATGTTATTAGTGGAGTTCCTCAAGGTTCAGTGTTGGGTCCGTTGTTGTTTTCGGTGTTTATGAATGACATTGATGATGGGATATCAAGTTTAATGTCCAAGTTTGCAGATGATACAAAGGTTGGCAGGGTCGTTAAGGACAATACTGACGCTATGCTGCTGCAACAGGATCTGGAAAGGTTGAACAGATGGGCTGAGAGGTGGCAAATGAGGTTTAACATCGACAAATGTAAAGTGCTGCATATGGGAAACAGTAACCCCAGAGTAACGTATCAACTCTGCGGTACTACACTGACAGTGGTGGAGAATGAAAAGGACCTGGGGGTAATTGTGCAGGCAGATATGAAGTTCTCTGAGCAGTGCAGACGAGCTGCAAGAGTAGCTCATGGTGTCTTGTCAATGATATACAGGAATTTTTCTAGCAGGGATAAGGATGTGATTATTCCCTTGTATAAGGCAATGGTAAGGCCACATCTTGAGTACTGTATACAGGTCTGGAGGCCTCATTTCAAGAAGGATGTAGAGCTGCTGTAACGGGTACAGAGAAGGGCAACAAGATTAGTAAATGGAACAAAGGGTTGCTCTTACGAAGAAAGGCTTAAGTTTTGCAAATTACAGATTTTGGGACTAGGCACCGGCGAGGTGATCTGATAGAGGTGTATAAGGCTTTGAATGGTTTGAGCATGCTCAATGCCAATGGGATTCTTCATCTTTCTCAGAATAATCACCTCAGAGGGCATAAATTCAAATTGAGGAAGGACGGATGTCGGATAGATGTGCGGAAATTTGCCTTTGGCCAGCGGGTGGTTGGTTGGTGGAACCGACTTCCATCACTTGTTGTTGAAGTTGATAGCCTAAACAAATTTAAAGCTCAACTGGACAGGTATTTCGAACGAACGGAGGGGTGAAATGGGAGTGGGTTTTTTTTTTTTTTTTTTTTTGGCTGATGCTGAATAAGCTTGCTTTCTTGCATCATATGCCAATGCTAATGCTAATGCTAATGCTAATGCTAAAAGAAAACGTAATGCTTACTGGTCTTAATTATTTCATGAATACTTGTAAGAAAAAACGTGAGATTGGTATCGAGAAAGTCTGCGACCAATTGTAAGTAGGCTTCACAGGCTGCGGATTCTTCATCTTCTTGTTTGTTATATTTCGTGGACATCTTCAGCCGAAGAATCTGCAAATGAAATGAAGATGCACTAATTTTAACTGCGTTTGCTTCTTGGATTAATTTAGTGATAAAAATATAATATAGATTAACAAACAGAAAAAGCGAATATACATCTAAACACAAATAAAAATTCAGCATTCCATCTACAGAAGGTTTCCTGAGATAGCTAGTTTTATGCGACCTGTTCTATTGGCTCAAATGTACAAAGAGTTCATTTGAATTGGAGCTGAGTTACTGTATCATCTGGATCCAGAAGCTATTGGCCATAATCCTCTTCACTAACCAGTCTTAAATCTGATTGTGGTTTATTGGTGTGCAGTTGGAATCATTGTCCAGTCTTTGTATATTATCAGAGAGCATTAAACCAAATATCTCTCATTATGGTTTAGACATAAATGCAATAAACGTTTTCGATCGATTTACGTTTTTGTGTGTTTCTTAACTTTTTTACAACCAGTGTAGGTCATCAGAACAGATGGATTTTGTGTTCATCGAAACAGCATGACGTTGTTATCAAATATAGTTCTTAAGTCAACGGAACCATTTTTTACGCATATCTGAAAACAAATAGAGCAAACTCACTATTCTCTAATTACATTGGGCTACCTCACCCCTCAGAAGTAATAGCAAATTCCAAAAGTCATATGACTGGTGGTCGTTGTGATAGGTTTTTGGAGCATCGGCAACTAAGGCCATATTGCTCCTTGTATACTGTCTGTAAATTTCTTGTGCTCTGTGGTCGATTTTCTATTTGCTGAATAAAAAGTTCAAGTTCCTGCGAGAAAAAATCCACGCTACCCACGCCTGAGACCGACTAACTCGGCCATGATTTTAAAAAAGGCCCATAAAAGTTCCTCGTCCAGTAAACAGAAAATTGACTTCAGAACACAAATTTACAGACAGTATCTAGGAGCAACATGGCCTTAGTCGCCGATGCTCCTAAAACCCAACAACGAGAACAACAGACGCAATATACTTATGCCTCACAGCCTTATTTGCTTAGCTCCTTCATCATGTTTCATCTTTGTAATGACAATTAGCCCCCTAATTCAAAAGCTTGACAGCCCTACACTAGATCCCTTTGTTTTGGCCCCTTATGACCTAAACGGCAAAGGCGCATCCAACCAACTCTCGATCCCACATCCTAACCCAAAATTTTAATTTTTTTTCACATTTCAATTATTTTAAAATTAGAAAAAAATTATATTTAAATTATTTTAAATTTCTCGGTTATAATATAACCAGTTTTTACTATCATCTTATCAGTGGCTTATTATTATTATTTTTTAAATAAATAGTTCATTATCATGCTTTTTTATTTATTTATTTTAATATTCTAAAATTTCTGATTTAAGCATTTAGTAAGAGGGCGCTTTGTCGAAGCAACTTGTTCAGAAGCTTTCCATCTTTTGGTTTTCCAATTTAAAATAGAGAAGTGAACGTTCTTACAAGTGGCTTTTCATCCCTCAAAACAAACCGCCCATCCTGAACAAATCACAATTTACAGATATAACATATTGATGGAAACGGGAAGCATTCTAGACTTCGGGCTGTTACAGAATCGAATTCAGACCTCCAAAATAGGTAAGATTTCAAACCAAACGCTTGACAAGGATTATTTCTTCATTTTAAAGATCATTTGATTGATCAAAATTAAGTTGATAAATCTATTGATAAATGAAAGAAAGAAAATAAATAGTAGAAAGGTACACTACTAAAAAAAAGTTAAAAGTAATAGTGAATAAACAAACTTACCTTGTGTAGTTGTCGTCTGCTAAAAATTTCGTCTATGGTGGTTATGCGGAAATATCTATTCTTAAATAGATAATTTTTTTTTTAAATTTATACTCAATTAAAATAATTATCGGTTGTTTAAGATATATGAACGTTGCCATAATATTTGCTATATCGGACTCAAGGTTAATTGTAAAGGTGCGAGAAGTTTTTATTAATATTTTTACCTTTTATTATATATATTATATATATTATTATATATATTTATTTTTTTTATTTATGTTTTATTTTTATATTTATTATATTTTTACGAAGTTTTTATTATTAAAGAAAGAAATTATGAAGTCGTCTGTTCGAAATTATGTAGAAATTATGGTGTCGTCTGCTAGGAATTACGTCTGTTAGAAATTATTATGTCGTCTGCTAGAAATTACGTCTGTTGGAAATTATTATGTCGTCTGTTAGGCTTGGTTTAGCGGAAACGTATCGCAAATAAATAAATAAATAAAATATATTTTTTTATTTTATTTATTTTTTGAATTGAAATGGATTGGAAAATTGCCAAAAGAATTTTGCAACGCTGTATACTGCGTCTGTACATTTAAGTACCAAAAATATGACTTGGAGATAATTAAAAATATAATTAATCAGAACTCTCCAAATACCTAAGCAATAAAATGGACAATAAAGAATAACTAGTTCTTGCAATAAAAAATTTAGGAAGTAGTGGATAATTAATACAGTATTTTCTTGGTAATAATTTCCTGGTTCTTGATGTTAACGAGAAACTCGATAAACGCGCAAGAAATTTATATTTTACATAATGTCGTCTAAAAAGAAGCCAACAAGTAAGATTCAGCTGCAGGAGAGCATTGTAAGAGTGTGGTACCACGAAATTGGGCAACTGTATATCCAGAAGTTGATTAACTCTATGCTAGATCGTTGCAAGGCTGTGATTGCAGCTGGAGGAGGAACAACAAATATTGAAATCATGACAACCAAAATATGTTTGGTTGTCATGATTTCCATTTGCATGAGTTCTCTTATTTCCATTAATTAAGCATTTTACCCTTTGGGAAAGTATTTATGGCAATTAGGTACATCAGGTGGAGTCTTTTTTATTGGATTTCATTCACAGAGATATCTATCCCATCTAACAAATACATTTCGAACATTTCTGCAACCCACAATGCAGCGCAAAAGACATATTTGCAAAATTCACAAGCGATGCAGGTTTTTTTTTTTTTTTTTTTTTTGTCCACCACTGTACATGAGAGTTTTGAAGTTCCAGAATCATTTCCGTTGTTGGTTTTAAGATTTTATGAACATTAAAACTGTGATTCATTGTGACGTTAAATTCGTTAAATTAATTAAAATTAATTAATTGTTTCGTTAAATTAATTAAAAAATTAATTTAAAGAAAAAATTACAAAACGATTTTCCTTCCTGAAGCTGCCAACGCTTTTCGACCGTATGTTGTGATCACAGGAATGAAAATTACCGAATAGGGGTGAGCTTGAAACTTAAATAGGGATTATTTGTCTTCGCGCATGCGCGTAAAAGACCACGAATCGGAGATTAGATATGATCGGCGAATATTAACAGAATTCTCGTGTAATTTAATTTCGACGGTTTCTGAAATTAATAGTGTCGTATGATTAGGTTGGACAATAAGTATTCTGGCCTCGTTAAATAAAAAAGTGTTTTTCTTTAACGGCATGAAAGGCTAATTCTGACGTTGCTGAACGAGAAGCTCAAACTGAGGCCACGTGTTGAGTAACACGAAAATTCAGAGGAAACTGCGTAGAACCTTGATAAGACAGAAATAAAGTCTTTTTTGATATTACGATTGTTGGTTGGTGAGCCCAAAGCAGATTCCATCGTTGAATGTTTATAGGCATTGAGAAATTGATTAAAGATAATCGATCTTTTGTAGAAGAACGGGTGATAGCCGTTATAATTTAGAAGCATGCCGGTGTTCGTAGGTTTACGATAGATGTTAAATTGGATTTTATTCGAGTCCCGAGTAAGTGTGAAATTTAGAAAATTTAAGGACTTAGTATCCATATATAATGCTATATACATATGTGGTCAAGGAAGGACACCACCAGAACTGGAGCCTGTGGCTTAATTTGACTCAACATGGGAAAACTTACATTGGAAAAGGAGAATATGGATACTAAGTCATTAAATTTTCTAACTTTCACACTTACTCGGCACTCGGAGATGGCGCTGCGGTCGCGGAGGTGTACGGAGGCATTTGCACGAAGCGCCACTTGCTGTAAACGGCGGACGGCGATTGACGACAACTTACGCGATCTTCAATTAATTCAAGTATTACCACATGGATGTTTCAGGTTTGAAGAGTATCACAGATGAAGATAAATAAATTAAGTCCGGTAAGAATAGCTTTTGTGATTATATTGCCTATTTTCCCTCTTTAGAGAGTGCTTTTGCTCAGCGCGATCGCTAGAGCATCAGCGGTAGCAAGCCCACTGGCATAGCCGCTGATGAATTTGCTGCTGAGTTCCTGTTGAACAGAGCAACAAAAAACAAAAGGAATGGTTTTTGACAAACATTTTAACAAAAACAGTAAACCTGTCTATCCCACGGAAAAAAACCGAGGAAGCAGGCAGTCCCCTGGTGGTGCCCCAAACTGACTATACTCAGAATTGTACACCAGGCAAGGAGACATTTTCAAAGAGCCGAACATCTTGGCCACTGAGAGATTCTTATAGATCTCTTAGGAATCAGTATACAGCCCTCAAAAGAGACATTTTTATTAGCAAGCGGTTCCTACCTCATAAGAGAATAAGAGACAAGAAAAAGGAATGCTGGAGGCACTTGGTGGGAACAATAACCCTTGAGAAGTTGTCTACAGAATAGTGACCAACAAGCTGCCAAGAGGAGATTTCTTGGAAACCTCTGTCAAACCAGATGAAAACCCCAACCCTGTGTTTGAAAGAATGATCCACAGTTAATGTCTACTTACCAAAAGGTTTCTGTCACGGGTGCCAATGGTCAGTCCAAAGCCACCTAAGTGGTATGCTCCTGGACTTTTTTACAACATTCATATTGACAGGTCACGGCTCCCTAAAGGCAAAACTAACCTCCAGAAAAAACCAAAAAAAAAACTTCTAAAAGGCAATTTGGACATTAGAAGACTTTCACAAATCAAGATTAACACAACCACTATAAAAATGGTAACATAACTAAAATATCTTGGAGTGGTCTTTGATTCAAAATTAACTTTTTACTCCCATTTGACCAACTTGGCGAGTGAGAAATTATGCAGGTATGATTGCCAGGGCATACCCACAGAATTTCTGGGGATAGCCCTTGATACAGCCAATACCTTCAACGCTGAAAGAAATAGAACAACCACAAAGCTCCATGAGCTATGGCAAACAAAATGGAAGCAGGAAACCAGACGTCTAGTTACCAAAAGGTTTCTGTCACGGGTGTCAATGGTCAGCCCAAAGCCACCTAAGTGGTATACCCCTGGACTTTTTACAACATTCATATTAAGAGGTCACGGCTCCCTAAAGGCAAAACTAACCTCCTTAGGGCTGACCGATGACCCAAATTGCATCTGTGGCGAGAGTGAACACTGGATGCACACTAGGAACACAGCAATTAGTACATTTTTGCCCCCTTCCAAGGGGAGAAGCACATCTATTCATTATAGAAGAGGAAAATTATAGTCTCTACAACATTCACACAGAAAGTATTCGAAATGCGCAGAACTGTCCAAAGAAGGGCAATTCAGCCTCCCAGCAATTAAACAATAATCAATAGTTAAAATTGCCCACGTCTCCCACCACGGCCAGACGATGACCTAATAACTGTCAGGACAGCAGTATTCTGCACCCTGACATGACAAAACCTGATTGACCTGGGTACCCCCCATGACTACCCAGCCATGTCTAGGGGGCCCTACACCAAATAATTACTTATTTAGGGGAAGGAGATTAGATGTAGAGGGGATGTAGCTGAAAAATATCAGTAAGCTGGTAGCAAGGGGATTCAAAGTACGATGAAAGAAGAATGAACGACAGAATGAATAGACTGGTCACTGAGTGAAAGAGTGAATTAGGAATTATGGTAAAAGGGAATAAATGTCAGTTTTGGTGAAAGAAAGTGACCCAGCACGAGGGAAAGAGAGTGAATGAGTGTTAATGGGAATGAGTGGAGGAGCAAATGTAATTAGCCGAAAGAATACAAAGTTAATATACTAACGTACATTTACTAACAAGGCAAACACAATCACTGCATTCTCCTCTGGCCTGTAAAAAACGTGCGGCTAGGCTTGCACCACAACTGAAGAATAAAGTAAGTTGAGGTGCCCAGAGAGTGTAGTGCAGAAAGCAAGAGCCAAACTAATGAAATGAAAGCTAGAATAATGAATAAGAGTGTGTGTGAGAAAAAGAACACAAACCATAAATGCTACAGTTCCGTACACACTAACACTAGTTTTAGTCTTTTATATTCTTTCTAATTTAGCTTAATTATTAAGCGTTAGTATTTAAATTACATTACGCACCTTTGCATCTGCCCTGGTGTGGGAGAAAAAGATGAGTGCGTGAGGAAAAAATATATTATAAACTATAAGAAAAAAAGTATAAAAATAGAATGCAAATAGAGTAAGAATGCGGATTATGAATGAAGTAAATGTGTATCCATCCCACCCCCCCTTCGCCTTGTGGGTTCCCCACTGCCAGCTAAAATATCCCACAGCGGGAGTGGGATGGGCAGTTTGACCTTCCCACCGGATTCGACAAGAGATGGACCTGAAGATGAAGACATTTGCAGCTTTGCTGCCGACATACGCCATTGGCGATCTGAACTGGGTACTCTAACCTGTTCTCTTTAAAACCCTATCCCCAGGCAGAAGAGGGAGGAGACGAGTTTCTGTCTCCTCCCCTCCCTGTCTTCCCCATACTTCGCCTGGTGGTGCTCGTCCTCACTGACCCCATTGGGAATGCCTACTCTATCGTCCCCATCTTTCTGCCCAGACACCATAGGAGGGAGTACACGATGAGAGCCTTGTCAATCAATGCGGCCCTGGAGGGAATGTGCCAGGGCTCAAGGAGTAGAATTTTTTTCAGCCTGGTCTGTGCTTGTTAACAGGAGAGACTGCTTCTACAGGGATGAGATACACTTAAATAGAAAGGGTGCAAGAATATTTGCTGATGCTATCAAGGCAGTGTTAGGTGGGTCGGAAAACTGCTAGATTGGGGGAGATTCAGAGACTAAAAGGTTAAAAGTAGCCGCAGACAGAGGTGAAGGTGATTCTTGCATAACTTCTATTAGAATAAGTAGCTACCTAGAGCGAGGGATGCTGGGGGTTTCAGGGACTGATGGCAGTCATCGTGAAACAGGTGGGTATATGGGATGTGTTAGGGTAACTAATAATAAGGATAGGTACATGTATACCAATGCTAGAAGTATAGTAAATAAATTTGATGAATTTGAAGTGTTGGTCAAGGCATCAAAGGTAGATATTGTTGGGATAGCAGAGACGTGGTGTCACACAGATATAAGGAATGCTGAACTGGAATTTGGGGAGTACAATGTGTACAGAAAGGATAGGCAGGATAGAAAGGGAGGAGGTGTTATGCTGTTAATTAAAAAAACATAAAATCAAAAGAAGTGCATCCAGTTGATATAGATGAACAGTGCACTGTTGAGTCAGTTTGGTGTGACATAAGCACTGCGAAAGCAAAAATAAGAGTAGGAGTGTGTTATAGGCCTAATGACTTGAATGAGTACAATGAACAATTGTACAGAGAAATAGAGTGGGCTAGTAAATCGGAATGTCTTATAATGGGGGATTTCAACTTCCCAGATATTGACTGGAACTTGTGGGTTGGGCACTCACACACTAGTCAGACTTTTGTGGATTTATTGGATGATTGTTTTCTGCAGCAGCATGTTCGAGAGGCAAACAGAGAAAGTAATACTCTTGATCTGGTTATTAGCAGTGATCATTCGTGTATTAAGAATTTGCAGTTAAAGGAACCACTAGGTGGCAGTGAACACAATGTACTGATGTGGGATTTACTTAAAGATTTAATTACCATCAGGGGTAAAGGAAAGGGTTCTTGCTTAGGTAAAGGTGAGTACAGTGGTCTCAAACAGTTTTTAAATTCTGTACAGTGGGATCAACTGACGATGTTACCAACAGTAAATTCTAAGTGGGAGGCATTCAAGGAATTAATCGTGGAAGCTACTAAAAGGTTCATACCTATTAAGAAATATTGTTCAAGGTTGAAGCCTAAATGGTTATCAAATGAACTAATGAGACTCGTAACAGAGAAGAAAAATTCTTGGGATGCATATAAATTATCAAGCGACTCAGAAGCCTATGGCAGATATAAGCTAGTCTGTAATCAGGTCACAAAGGAGGTTCGGCAGGCGAAGGCGGATTACGAGAAATCTTTGGCAAAAGATGCTAAGAAAAACAGCAAGCATTTCTTTACTTATATAAACTCTAAAAGGAAGGGAATGAATCTGATTGGTCCACTTGATATCGATGGTTCGACTATTGATGATCCTGCTCAGATAGCAAACAAACTGAATGAGTATTTTGCATCTACATTCACACGTGAGGAATCATTACAGTTTGAAAATGGCAGAAGGTTATCAAATTGTAGCAGGGTGCTTAATGATTTTGTAATAACTGAGAGCAAAGTGGGGAAGAAATTGTGGAAGTTAAATATAAGAAAGGCACCTGGGGTGGATGGGATCTATCCAGTTATATTAAAGGAGGCGGCAAAGGAAGTAAGCAAACCTTTAGTCATAATTATGAGAGCATCCTCGGACTCAGGTGAGGTTTCCACTGACTAGAGATGTGCAAATGTATCCCCAATTCACAAAGGGGGATCGAAGGGTGACACGAGTAATTACAGACCAGTTAGTTTGACTTCTGTTTAGGGTAAAATAATGGAGTCGCTGGTTAAAGATGCATTGCAGGATCATCTAGACAAGACTGCAGCAATAATTCAAACACAGCATGGGTTTGTTAAGGGAAAGCCTTGTCTGACAAATTTGATAGAATATTATGATGTGTTTACAAAGGAACTGGATGCAAAAAATATTGATATCATATACTTGGATTTCAGGAAAGCTTTTGACACTGTTGCGGATGGAACACTATTGTACAAATTGGAGCAGAATGGTATTAAGGGTAAGTTGCTACAGTGGATAAAAGGATGGTTGAGTGGGAGAAGACAGAGGATGGTAATTAATGGGTGCTGCTCTTCGTGGACTAATGTTATTTGTGGATCCCACAGGGTTCGGTGTTGGGTCCTCTGTTGTTTTGTATATTTATCAATGATATTGATGAAGGTATATCAGGCTTGGTGTCGAAGTTTGCTGATGATACAAAGGTTGGCAGGGTTGTTAATGACAGTAATAGCAGTGTGCTACTGCAACAGGATCTAGATAATTTGGGCAGATGGGCTAAGAAGTGGCAAATGCAAAGTACTGCATATGGGTAGAAGTAACCCCAGAGAAACGTACCAACTGTGTGGTACTACACTTAAGGTGGTAGAAAATGAAAAAGACCTGGGAGTAATTGTGCAGTCAGATATGAAGTTTTCTGAGCAGTGCAGACAGGCTGCTAGGGCGGGTCATGGGGTTTTGTCAATGATATATAGGAATTTTGCTAGCAGGGAAAAGGAGGTGATTATCCCTCTGTATAAGGCAATGGTCACGCCACGCCTTGAGTACTGCGTACAGGTCTGGAGGCCTCATTTTAGGAATTATGTAGATTTACTTGAGGGTGCACAGAGAAGGGCAACAAGATTGGTGAGGGGAATGAAGGGATCCTCTTACCAAGAGAGGCTTAAGTTCTGCAAATTGCAGTGGCTGGAGACTAGGCACCTGCGCGGTGATCTGATTGAGGTGTATAAGGCCCTGAATGGGTTGAGCACGATGAATTCTGATGGGATCCTTCCACTTGTTCAGATTACGAACCTAAGGGGGCATATATTCAAATTAAGAAAAGACAGATGTAGAATAGATGTGCGGAAATTTGCCTTTAGCCAGCGGGTGGTTAATTGCTGGAACAAACTTCCATCTGTCATTGTGGAAATTGATCGGTTAAATAAATTTAAGGAGGAACTGGACAGGCATTTGGAGGGAATGGTGTGATTTTTTTTTTTCTTTTTGGCTGCTGTTGCATAAGCTCATACACTTGCTTTCTTGCATCACATGCCACTACTACTACTATGCTACTACTACCTGTTTCCCCCAGTGTCCAGTCACCCCTCTCTAACTAAATCGACTGAGTATGCCCCTAACAATGCCTTTTTTATAGGTTCTTGGGGAAAATAGGTAGCGGTGCCACCTATTTTCTATTCTACCATTACCAGATTACTAAAATGATCTACTGTGTCCCTGACCTGCCTCCTCGTGGCAAAGTGTGGGCAATGGTGGGTCCCAATATGGGCCCAATGGCTAAACGGTCAGAGAAACAACAGAACATAACACTACACAGCAAACTACTCCTCACACACTTTTGAACTCTCTGGCCTTCACAGAGTTCTGTGTCACTCACAAAGAATACAACGCGGAGATGGTGAACCCGCGTCAATTAACCTTGAGTTCAATTAACTTCAATTAACCTTGAGAAATACGCAGCCACACCCTGTAGCCTCGATTGGAGAAAAAAAAAAACAACTCATTTTGCAATCGTTCAGCTGCAGCATAAGAGTGAAGTGGTGCAGCCAGTTCCCAGTTGACATACATGCTCAAAAGGTCAATGCCAACATCTCACAAGAACATATATATACCAGCATGTAATTCCGCGAATCTTTTAAAATCAAGGTCCTCTTCTGAAGATGTCCAAATCAGCTTCTGGTAGCGTTTACGAAGAATGGAGGAAGCCGTACGAAGGGAATTACTTTAAATCGGGAGGATATATTGATCTGTTGAAGAAATTTATGGATTCAATCCTAAAGTTCTGCGTGGAGAGCGTCCATGAAGCCCTTCAGAGTCGTAATTATTAGAAATATTAATATTATCTTGTAATTATACTAAACGACTTGAAAGTCTTAAAACTTTTGGCACCCTCTCATATTTAGAAATATTCAAACCTCTTATATATAATCAATTTATTTGCCAAAAAATATATTTACAGCAATATTAGGTAAGGGCTTCACTAATGGGTTTTACAATTGGCAGGAGTGTAAAATACAAGGGGGAGGGGGTGGTCAAAAAGATGTGAAAACAGGGTTTATGAAAGATAATTTGATGCTTGATAGTTCGATGATATCTACATGAGCATTGTACAGCAACCATTTTTATCAAGGAGGGTAGAAATGCTAAAGAAATTCAACAAGATTGTTGTCAGAGCTCAAAAGAGGCCAGCAATCAGTTTAGGGAGATCCAATATCAGGTCCGAAATCTAAAGCAGTCAGTTCTGTACGATTGTAATCGTCGAAGAAATTATTTTAGGAAACTGAATTTAAATATGCCAAGTTGAAAAAGTAAAATTTCCCATTGAAGTAATTTAATAATAAATGTGAGCATTTAGGAATGACCAAAGGTTTTGTAAGATGAGCTCCCGGACGCCTTCACAACACTGAAAAACATCACAGGGTGGAGTCACCAAAAGAGAATTTAAAATTGACTTTTATAATCCAGAGAGATTTTTATCCCGTTTAGTAACTGGCGATGGAATTTGGCCACATTTTTGTGATCCTGAATCCAAATAGAAAAAATGCAGTGGAAGCGCAAAGGATCTCCAACTCGAAAAACTTTCGAACCCTGCTATAAGCTGGAAAAGTGTTGACCTCAGTTTTCTTGGACACGAAAGAATTGAAAATTGATTGCCTTGCCTAAAACTGCAATAACAAGGATATATTATACCAGCTATAGTAAAATGCTGTACTTCTACAAAGTTTTGCGATCCAAACTGCATACTGAGGACAATCAAGCATCATACATATTGATCTCCTCCTCCTCCTCTTCACCGATAAATCTAGTATTTTCTATAAGGCCTAATTGACATAATTTCAATGCCAGTCCATGTCCAGTTGTTAGGAAAGTTGCGTGCGTACTAAACTGGAGCCATTGTCTTTTCTTTTCATCAATGATATCTACTCTAGGCAAAAAGATAAAAGAGAAAGCCTTTCAAAGACTTATGCGAAACCAGGTAATAAAGCGATTAGATGATACAATCCGGGTTCACTAGCTGTTATTTTAAATAACATATCCAGAAACCTTTAAAGAACATACCTTAAAACAATATATACTGTAGATATATTGTTTTAAGCACTACAACTTCCATCGTATCCAGACCGGGTGATTTAACCTACTTAGCACAGTCCACTGCTTCTGCAGTTTCATCAGATGTAAATAAGCATTCTATTCTACCATTACCAAAATTTTCATTTTGACCATTGAAGGCTAGAATTCATGAATGTGGATTTGCAGAATTAAATCATCCTCGGTTAATCCAGATATGGTCCATTGAAGAACAGCTAAAAGCAGCTGTGAAACTTTGATGACCAATTTGAAGAATTCATTTCAGTTTAAACTCTTTGCATTGAATACAATAAGTATATTGAACTTTGGAGTGAATAATTAAAAAAAGTAGGATTTTGTACCAATGTCTTTGATCCCTAACTTATACTGCCTTCTGAGAAGGGAGTATAAGTTAGGGATCAATTAAGAGAATGGACATTAAGTACTGACGTGTGATATCATTGAAAAACGACTACAAAGGATGAAGACAGATTCGGGTAATCCAACGCATATAAAATGAGGTTTTATTTAGTACAAATTTTGAATATGTTGAATATCTCCGTAGTTAACATCTGTTCTTCGTTACCAGGTCGATTCACGGGATCCAAGTGTTTAGAAATTGGCTGTGGTCGGACGATCCACCAAATTATGAATGCGAGTGCATACTTCGACTATCTGGTCCTCAGCGATTTTTCAGTCTCCAACAGGAAGTATATCAACAGATGGCTTAAAGGAGAACCAATTGAATCAGACTATGGCCCATTCTTTGAAATGGTATCCAAACTTGAAGGATTCAGGTAAGGATAAGCCTAAATAGAATTCAACCGCTTAAAATCTATTGAACATTAAAAATATTAAAACAAAATAACTTTTATTACAAAATTATTTCATGTTTAAACTCAAGGAGGATATCGAATAGGGAAAACAAAATGCCAATAGAGCTTCCCAAGACTAAACTTGCACAATTTAGAATTTTGAAGGGGCCTTTGACTCCCTATGGTAGGAGTCTGGCCTTGGGGCAGACATCAGTGCAAACGCTCCATGCAAATCCCTACCATAGGGAAGAGTTGCATGGGGCAATCAGCAACTAAGGTTGCTGATTGCCCCATGCAACTATGTGGTGGTAAAATCACAATATTATAACGTTAAAAAGCAAATAGTACAAGGGTGTACGCAAGGATCGGTGCTGGGACCCCTTATTTAGTACATAGTATTGAATAATTGGTTAGTTCAGTCTTTCCCAAATGTAATGATAATTGCTTTTACAGATGACTCAACAACAATAATTGCTAGTAGATCAAGAGTTATTGGAGAATTTTGCTAACATGGTATTGAATAATTTGTACTCCTGGGAATGCTTTTTAAAAATAGATTGGATTTTAATTGATCTCCGAAAATCAAGCTTAATTGACGACAAATACCATTTGTGATGGAAACTAAATATTTGGGCTTGGTTATTGATCATAAATTAACGATTGTACCTGATTTAAATTATCTTAGTAATAAAGTCACGTTATAAAATATCATGTGATTGGTTGATTTTGTACATATTCATTGAACGTTGGCTCCACTATGCATGTTTCATTATAAATAAAATAAAATTAAATCAAAATAATCAAACTTAATTACAAAATAAAGAAATGCTAACCATGTTGATGTTTTATATTTTCCAGTGACTTGGACAGTGGAAAGAAATTAATCGAGTCAAGACTTCGACGTAGTTTGAGAGCCGTGGTGCCCTGTGATATATTGGCAGACAAAATACTTCCAGCAGAATACATCCAGGAATATGATTTGGTTATTACTTCTATGTGCTTGGAAAATGCTTGTCACGATTGGAAGGCATTGGAAAAGCATTGAAAAGTATTGCTTCTTTGATATGCCGCGGAGGAGGACTGTATTGGGTGTCTTCCTTTGGCGCTACATGGTGGAGACTTGAAGATCGGGACTTCAAGAGCTTAAGTTTGACTCATCAAGGTGTTGAAAAAGCTCTCTCTGAAGGTGGATTCTGAAATTTTCAGTGGAAAAAAGAATTCCGAAAAGACAACTTGTATGACATAACCTATTATGAATATATGGCTTTAGTAGCAGCAGAAAAGCTGTAAAAGATCATTAAGTGTAATCAAATTAAGGTATTAAGGGCTTTTAATTATATTTATTTTATTAACTAACATAAATAATAATACTAGGGTTATATAAATTTTTAAGATCACATTTAAATGGCTGCCAGTTTTGGTCCTTTTTTACCAAATAAGAATAACAATGATACCATTTTGATTTATTACGGTATGGTGTATTAGTCTGCGCGGTAGTACAATGGTATTGTCACTATCCTCCCCACACCGGGTGGGAAATTCCCGGGTTCGAATCCCGTCGTTGACGCGAAGAACTTTAATGGGCTTTTTTCCACTCCGTGGCTGAGTTAGTTGGTCTCAGGCGTTGCAAGGTTTTTTACACCAGAAACTGGGGTTTATTCTTCAAGAAAAGCATGCAAATCGACCAGAGAACACGCAATATTAGTGGCCCTAATATAATAATTTGTATTTGTATGGTGTATTCTCTTTATTTGTTAATAAATTATATTTTGATATATTTAAGGATTCTGTTTGTTTATTGCTCTTCTCAACCGTTTCATAACAGCGAAATAGGCATCTCCAATCAGGTAGTCGTAGGTAATCAACCCTGGTACTACTGGTGATACATTTACTTTTTCCTGATGGTACTCCAATCGATAAGACCAAATTAGTTAATAATAAATAGAAATAAACACTGACATAATTTATGATTTATTGCTTTGGTAGTAAAATAACTTTCTGAAGAATTCTTTCCATGTCTCAGTAAAAATGGGCCATGATTTTCTCGATGGAGAGTCGAGTCCTCAATGTTTTGGGCGATGGTGTTGGCTCATGTTTCTATTGCATATTCTTCTCTTTTCAAACTGCTTATGAAAAAGATCGGCGTTAATCCTTTAATACAAAACAAATGGATGAAGAATATGGTATTTTCTTTTTTCTCTCATTTCTAATTCCCCAGAATTTCTCTTCTTTCCTGAACCTTTTTACTTAAAAAAAAAGCTGTATTCAGTGTCTAGCATGGCTATCTTTTGCCCAAATTACATCCCGTACGTATAGTGCTATGAATTCAAATGCCTCGAGGGGAGTCTAGCTCCACATTTAATCATCCTTCCATCAGGATATATGTCAGCTGCTGTATCGTGGGTGGTAGAGAACTGTGCAGCCGACTTGGCTTTTACAGCATATCCTAGGCATTTTCAATTGGATTCATATCTGGTGTATTTATTGGCCAGAGTAGACGTTGAAAATCTTGGAATGTTCCTCGAACTATTCAGATACAATTTTCGCAAGGTGGACAGTTCCATTGTCGTCTTCAAAGAATTCATCACAATCCGGGAAAACCTGCATCATTGCATGGCGAAGTTGCCCCGATGCAACAAAGATATTCATTGGAAGTGACACGACATTCCAAAGCTATAAGTGTACCCAATCCATACCAACAGAACATACCATGATACTACCTCCTCTGTTTCTTTGACAGATGGACACGACGCAGTCTGTATTCATGGTTTCTTGAGGTTCGAGCAACACTTTCACCCTACCATTGGTGGAAAGAAGTGCAAATTGAGACTAGTCAGATGGTCTTTTTCCACTGTTCCACAGTAGAGTCATGGGCCTAGCCGCACCACTCTAGGTGGAGGGGGCTTTCGTATATGCACACGACTACTAAATCGCAGATTCTTCAACTCTCGTCTCATAGTTCGTTTGGAAAGGGATCATTATTTTTCGAAATTGAATTTTTCAATGATTTTCTGCACACTGGACATTCTATACTGCTCACAATTCGATTTAAATTACTGCGCTGGTCTCGTATTTACAGTTAATGCCGCATTTCTTCTTTATAGAGCTGTATTCTTCTTCAGCTCGTTGTATGTTTTTTCAGACGGTTGCCTTCAAGACACAATGATTTCCTTTATTTTCCTAATTTTGGTTCCTTCTAAACGTGTTCCACCACAAACAATAACACCTTTCTGAAAATCGGACCGATCAGTTCTCTTCAACACGACCAAATCGAATAAGAAGAGACAAGAACGCCTACAGCATTTATCAGAAACCACGGAACTCGTTTCATATCTATCAAAATATCAGGGTACATTATTAGGTATCGTACCATATGACAACTTATTGCATACCACCTTTTTACTATATGTTGATGCAAATTACAAAATGCCCTTGCGGTTAGCATCGTTGGTAGAATAGTCGTCCTGCCTTCCTCATGTAGAAGAAAATTGATTGGTTTTTATGAGACTTTTTTGCAAAGTGGGAGTTAGGTGGCCTCTGGCGTGAATTGAATGGGATTCTCGTCTTTTTGTTCAGCAAACAGACACAACCAAAAGAGAGCAATTTATAGACGAAATACATTCAGTTATCACTGAATTATGACCACCTAACTAATATCATGGTGGGGCATCGTTCGCAAGGAACAGCCACTATTAGCCTAGGCATTCACTCCACTAGATATCTGAAAGCATTCGTAGCGATCTCCAGCCACGCTGCCTGCAAGGCTTACGACGTGTCGGCATAGGGGATGTCCATCCGACTCAATTCGCGTTTCACAACATCCAACAGGTATTCAATTTTATTGAGGTCAGCAAATCTAGAGGCCAATCAAGACGGATGATATCTTCACTCTGTTCCTGGAACCATTCGTGTATTGTGTCCACTCGATGACAAGGTGCATTGTGGTCATGGAAGATACAGTTCTACCCGGAAAAAAATGTAACATGGCAGGGTGCACAAGTGTTACATGGCAGGGTGCACAAGTGTTACATGGCAGGGTGCAGCTCTCTCCCAAGAGCTGCCGGTAGACCTCACCAGTTAAACGTTGATCCATTCACACCAGGAGTCCTAGTTCTTGCCAGCAAAGCATGTCACATGTTAAGCATCGGTCGCCACCTGCTTGGACAGTGGGCACTGTGCATGATGGGTCCATGGACTCGTGTCGCTTGTGCTATACACGAAGCCATCCGTGGTCGTGTTGTACCAGGTATTTAAACTCATGCGACCAGCACACTCGTTTCCATTCCTCCAGTGTCTAACCAGCGTTTTGTTGACACCACATTTGCCATTGATGATGATTAGCAGTAAGGAGAGGGTGTCTCTTGGATCGTTTGCTGTGGAACCCCGTTGCACTCTTCGCTTACCACGAACTTCCATCCTGAGTAATCCTTTACAGTTCTTTCTCAGTAGAAGTTGTTTGACCGGTTCGACACCATTCTTTGTATACCTTAACCACAGCGTGCCTTGAGCAACCGAAAAGACTTTCCGTTTCCGATATGGAAGCAACCGATACACTAGCTACAACAGTCTTTCCCTTTTGAAACTTCCCGGTATCTTTATTACTTTGACTTGACGACCAAATGCAAATGACCATTTCTATAGCGTATACGAAGCTCTTCACTGTTTTATTCTGTGAGCTATGCGACGTAGTCTATTACAGATGGTGTGGTCATAATTCAGTTATCACTGAGTGTGTATTACATGCAGTACAATATGGATCGAAGACCTTAAAAAACTCTACAGCGTTGCAAAAATTTTCTAGGTCTTTAGCCAGTGAGTCCTAAAATGAATAAAAAAAGGACGTATCAGTTTGATAAATTATTAGGCCTTTTCCAAAGATGTCCAAAGAAACTTCTGGCACTTTCTCTGAAAAACGGAGGTTCCACTTCCAATTATTATGATAATGAACAGATAGACACTACACTGTTATATCAATGGAAGATTAAGTAATTTATTATGAAATGGTACAATATTAAAGGAATTGAACCACCTCAATGCCAAATGGAAGCAGTTCAGGAGGAAGGAACTATTACAAGAAGAGCTGGCTAAGGTTGCCCGACTGCTACATCAACCAGAACAGATCGCTATCTGGCTCTAACAGCAAAACGGGACCCTATGAAGTCCAGTCATCAACAGTCTCTTGAGGTTGCTGGCCACAGGTGAAAACACTTCCAACGGAACTGTGTTAAGAAGGTTCAATTCAAGTTGACTCTGCTCAAGGAAGCCAGTGGTTTGTATTCTATTAAACCCAAACCACTGACGATCTCGTCGAAATTGTTGCCACGAACATATAACTTGGATACCTGACAAATTCGGTACAGTTCTGTTCTCTGATGAGTCTCGTTTTAGCCTACAAACAGATTCTTCTGGGCTGCCACAATTACAAAGGGGAGAACAGACCTTTTTTTTAAGGAAAAAGACGCTGATGGTATAAACTTTCTTGTGATCCTGTCTTTGGAAGAAGACTACCCATAGTGACAAATGGGCCTGGAGTACTGGGGTCCATAGTTTAATAATTTCAAATAGATATTTACAGTATACCCAGTTATAAAATATAAAAATATAAAACTGGGTATACTGGGTATACTGTAAATATCTATTTGAAATTATTAAGACTACCCATCTTTCTAGAGTTGGACTCTGGAAAAATCGGTGGCATTCAGCAACGAGTCTTTTCGATTTTAGGATCTCAGTAGATATTGAGAGTTATGTCTAAAAAGTCAACGGAATTGCCATGACTAAGGAAATAGCCAAAACCTCGATAAGTGACTTGGAGGTCAGAAGTTAAGCAACCATTTAAAAGCAATCTGAGCTGCGGCTGTTGAAACAGTGCGACAGGAACGACTCATCATTAAGAGCATACGTCTTTAGATGGAGAAGAGTTCCCCTTGGATAACAAATTTCTTAGTACCAAATCCAGGCGTCAGCGCCATAAGTACAAATCGAAAAAAACACCACTTTTTAAAAAAGTCGAAGGGTACGGTGGCTAATACCTTAGAATTGATGCAATAAATTGACACGGCTAGAAGTATAAGTCACCATTTTATCACGAAGGTGCAAGACATATTTCTGAAAGTTTAATTTGCAGTCTTCAATAATACCCAGAAATTTATGAGTCAACTATGAAGAGAGAAGGATCAAAATATTTAACAGTCGGAGGCTTGGAAATGTTAAGGGCGTAGTCTCCAGATGCTCCAGTTTACAGAACTGAAGCCTTTATCGGTATCAGTATAATCAATATCACCCTCATGTTCCATTCACCAATATCATTTCCGTTAGCTGCACGCTTTCCAGCCTTAGTGCCACACTGCTTCAGTTTGTACAGCAGTCATTTAAGTGCAACAGTATCAAACACCTTAGTGAAATCCAAATATATGATATCAAAATTATTTTTTGCATCCAGTTCCCTTGTTACTGGATCACCGTATCCAATCAGATTTGTTAGACAAGACAACTCTAAAATTCATGCATGCAGGGAGTACAGTATAAATGCTTGCTATAGATGGCCTGGCATTACTTCTGAAACCAATGGTTCAATTATTTTTCCTAGAATTGAAATTGTGCTAACAAGTTAGTAATTACTCAACTCACCTTTTGATTCTCCTTTGACCACTGGGGATTAATTTTCATGTCTTCAACCCATTGGGAACGCCCCTGAATCCAAGACCGCTCTCACAATTATGGCTAAAGGTTTGCTTATCTCATCTGCTGCTGCACGTAAGGCAATTGGATAGACCTCATCCACCCCAGTTACCTTTCTTATGTTCGTTTTCAACAGTTTATTTTCTGTTTTCCTTTCAGTTATCACAAAATCATTCAGCTATCCGAGTTTGATAAACGTCTCGTATCCCTTTCCCTAAAGAACTCCTCAGTGAATGTAAATGCAAAATACGTATTCAGTGTGTGAGGAAACTGAGCAGGGCGAACAACAATAAAACCATTGATATCAAGTGGCCCCCAATGTAATTAAGCCCCTTCCTTCTACTGTTAATATGAGCATAGAAGTCTTCGTTGTTTTTTTTTGCCTTCATTACCAGAGAATTCTCTTAATCTGCCTTAGTTTACCTAACCACCTTGGTAACATGATTACAGACCCATTTATATCTACCAAAGGGTTCTGTATCTCTTGATAATTTATGTGCATCCCACACACTTTTTTATTCCCTGCACAAGTCTCATCAGTTCATTTTACATCCATTTAAGGATGAAATGGTACGCTCAGAACCCTTACTCCGGCCACAAATATTTAAAATCTGGCACACTTGGGGATTGGGAAGTTTTGGATTTTAAAATTTTCCTTATAATAGAGAAGTACCTAGTGGCTGAACAGTCCTGAGTGATAAACTGAGCGAACAATTTCGATAATCGAAACATGATAAGAATACTGATAACGTAATCATCTCCCCAGGATTCAGCCCTTTTCAACTTAGCTACCAAACTGAAAGCTACTACATGCACATCTCTGAGATAATTGTTTGTTTTGTTTCATAATATGACTGGATCTTTGCAGAATTTCCTACCAAAGTACTAAAACGAAATCATTTTTCTTTTTCTTTCATAAACGAAACTCAAAGTTTGGTTTCGAAACGCCTTCATCAAAATAGAGCGAGCGTATCAAGGAGGTAAGTACATGGACAATTCATTCATTTATTAGCGTATTAAAATGTAATTTAATTATATTCGATACTCAATGCATTTTCAATTCAAAAATATAAATTTACCTAGAGCGACGTGTCCATTATGTAAGATCATCGAAGTGATCTTGCATTGTGGTGATTCCATCAAAATTTCAATCTTTGGATTCGATTTTCTTACTGGCTTGTTAAAACCAGCAAAAAAATCGAATCCAAAAATTGCCAAATTGCGTATCCAAAGACCGGCCTGAGATCAACTTCTGAGGCGTGTCTTTTTTGATGATATTCGCTGAGACTTCAGCACTCTTGGGACCATGGCACACGATATAAAGCGCATTATCTTACACGCTGTTTATTTTGCATTTCATCTAAATATTATTTTATGGAGTAAAATAAAAAAAATTATAAAACTGTAAAATTAACTATACAACGTTAGAACTCCAAAATTACAAAATAATTAATGTAATTCGGCCTTTTTGAAATTATATGGCTTGTTGAGGACTGTATTATCCTTTTGTGTGCTTTTATGTCCAGCAGGATTTAAGCTGTTTGGTTAATCCAATGGTTTTATAAATCATAGTAGCCAGATTCCGAATTTAAACTGGACAGCCAACTAACACCAGTACATGGGCAACAAGGACATTGGTTTTTTTAGGACTAATATTTGATTATGGACTGGTCCCCGTGGAAGATGTTAAATCTTTCAGAACCAAAAACCTTTACCGTCTCAAAGGCCACAAAGCAGTGGTATATATTTGTTGAATTAATATGGTGGTGGTATGGGAGAATGGTGAAATCTGGTACCATATGCATCTAAAAATCAAAACAATTGCTTCGATATTTGATATTGCCTTACTTGCAAACGAATGGCTAATCTAAGATTTTTTTTGAAAGATGGAACGTTGCTGTGGCAGCCTCTTTCAAGACTTACCGATCCTTATTGGGGCGGAGAGAGGTATGTTTAAAATACAGAACGGTAAAACAGAAAAAAAAACATTTTTAAATTACATTTTTTCGCAAATTAATGGGAATTCTATACTCACTTGACAAAAAATTAGAGACCTTTATTCAGTATCTAGCAGGGCGATTAATTTCCCGAATTACAAGAGATTAATTTCCGAAAGTCCAGTCCCTTACAAGTGTGTGAGTGAGTCCATCTCCACGTATAATCATTCTTCCATCAGGATATTCGTCAGCTGATGTATATTGGACAGTAGAGAAATGTGAAACTTCACTGTCATTTCTAACATATCGCAGACGTTCTCAATTGGATTTAGATTTGGAGAATTAGGTGGATAGGATAGATGTTGGATGTCTTGGAATGTTGCTCGAACCATTCAAATACAATTTTTGCAAGACAGATAGCTGCGTTGTCTTCAAAGAATCCGCATAAAAATGAAGCACTGTAGAGTGAAGTTGGTTCAACACGATGGAAATATATTCACCGGAGTGGACCCAGTCGATACCAACAAAACATAACCATGGTACCACAGTCAACCGCTTGAGTGTCGATCACAAGACAGTCTGGAGGAATGCCTTCATGAAGTTTCGCCTTCCATTGGTGCAAAAAAAGTGCAAATCGAGAGTCGTCAGACCAGTTGACATTTTTTCACTGTTCCACAGTACAGCGTTGGCGTTGACGGCACCATCCCAGTCGAATCTTTCCACTTTTTTACAAGAAGATATGCACACAAGACTACCAAATTCCAGATTCTTTGACTCCACCACATAGTTCAGTTGGAAATGGACTTTTCTTTGCTTAAACTGATTTTTTCAGCCATTTTCACACAGACCTTCTATTCTGAAGAATAATTCGCTTTAAATTCCTGCAGTGCTCTTGGAGCACCGACTATCTTCTACATTTCTTCTTTTAGCGCTGCATTCTCCTTTCATTTCCACTCATTGTATACTTTTGAGACGGTTTCTGATAATTCTAATCTGTCTAGTTGCAGATAATTCTAATCTGTCTATGGCAGATTAGAATTATCTGCAGAATAAGTTTGTGGCAGATTATAACAACCATAACATATTCTTGCTCATCGAGTCTGATATATTTCTAAAAGAACAAAAAGTCACTTTTGTTGTGTTAAAAAAACAAACAAAAGACTTTACTCTCTTTTGTTCTTTGCTGATAACCTGGAAAATGTTGCTTTTATTTAAATTGATAAACCTATCTGCACGTTATCTCTCTTTCATGCACAGATTTTATCTCTTCTTATTGAATTCTCTATCTCTATCTTCTTTTCATCTGCATAGCATGTGGAAAAACATGTTTTTGTAAGGGGCGGCTACTAGAACGTCAATTCAACTTCAACTCGTATCTCTGTGAAGAACATTACCACTGTGAAAGGGCCAGATATATGAGTAATATTGGTTTTTGTGAGAAGTGTGCATGTTCTGGCCACTTGGCTACCCAGAAGCATCACTCAATTGGAGAGATGATTCTGGGTACTTGTCCATACCACGGGAAAGTGGACCAGTCCCAGTAAGCCTCGTACCGTTTCAATTCGAGACTCTGACTCATCTGATGTTTCCAAAAGATGGGCCATGTTCCTTCTGGGGCCCTCTCCAATGGTGGAAAAAATTCCATGGTTTAAATAGAAAAATAAAAGGAAAAAAACCATATCATTGGGAATCGTAGAATAACAGATTCGATCTCCTTAGTCTAGCTAAGTTCAAAGCAGAATGCGGACATTACCATAAAAATTCCTCACGTCATCGACGGGACTCACTTAGGTCTTTTCTACTCGGTGTGGACAATTCTCAGCTGGCTTATAACACGCGTGTTAATCTGCTGCTCGATACCAGCATTATATTCAGGCAGCACCATCTTCTAAATACACGTAGACAAACTATGTTATATCCTCTCATTAAACCAACAGTGTTTTTGTCTGGCAGCACCGGGAGTTCCCCAAACTCATTAAACTAACAATTCAATAAAGTTCATCTTTTATTCTGTCTCTCTTCAGGTATAAAAAATGGCTTGGAGTAACGCGGGTTCCTGGAAAATCATCTCACCAGGGAATCCAACACTGGATGAAGAGTGGAATAAATACAAGGTAAAAAATAATAATTAAATAAATTATAAGATAGTTATTTGGCAAACTTTAGTACTCTCAGAAAGTGTACTCCAGAACGCCACTAATAAGTTTTCGTTTCAAAATGTGCTCCTTGGTGAAGTACCACCAAGACTTCTTTACTTATGTAAACTCTAGAAGAAAGGGTATGAATAAAATTGGTCCACTGGTATCGATAGTTCGACTATTGATGGTTCTGCTCCGATAGCTGACAAATTGAATGCGTATTTTGCATCTACATTCACACATGAGGAATCCTTTAGGTAATCGGAGGCCACTTGATCGAACAATAACAGAAGATCTGTTGAATATGTACTTCGCAAAGACCTTAACAGTGGAATGGCCATTCGTTCTACGAGAAATCAGTGACCAAGAGTCAGATTACTGTAAATTAAGGTACATCAATCTTGGAGAAGAGTAGGTGGGAAAATTATTGAATCTGAACGAAGGTAAGGCCTCAGTAATTGATGATACTACACATCCTGTTATACTAAAAAATGCTGCATATGAGTGCACCATACCGTTGACGATGTTAATGAGATAATCATTAAAGTCCGGGAGATTCCCCTGCACTGGAGAAGAGTTAATGTCTTCCTATCTACAAAGCAGGTGCGAAAGAAATGATGGGCAACTATAACCCAGTGAGCCAGAGACTCCATGATTATCAGAGAATCCATGATCTTGCAATCATGTAGTTTCTGATTAAGCACGCAATTCAGGATCATCTCGATAGGAGTTGAATCATTAATGGATCACAACATGGGCCCGTGACAGGGAAGTTTTTGTGGAAAGACAAATAACAAAGACAAAGCAGACAAGCAATAATTAAATTAGTTTATCAATTCAGCAGAATTTAATTAAGAAAACGCAATTGGTTGGTTGATGGTTTTATGAGCATCAGCAACTCAGACCATATAGCGCCGGTCCCCATTTGGATGTGCATTTGGTCGTCCATTTGCCGATCTCACCATGCCTGTCTTTGGACCCTTTCAAGAAGCTCAATGTCTTTTTTCAGATGAGATCTTCATACTGTAATGCAGTATTCCAAATGAAGTCTTACAGCTGCATTTTATGGGAGTATGTTCTCATCTCTACAGGACATTGTTCGATAAGGTTTCGATAGGATACCATGAGCTTTCATGGCATCCTTTTTATACTTATCAGAAAACTTCATATCTGCCCGTATCGTAATTCCCAAATCCATTTCTGTTTTGAACCCCACCAAGTGCATCAGTTATCTTGGGGTTGCTGTTCATTTTGAATTCATCTTGAATTTTGCTGCATTAAAACATATCTGCCACTTTTCTGACCATTCTTGAAGCCTGTTCAAGTCGTCCTTCATTACCACTGACTGGCAGAGTTGTTGTAAATGCACTGATCATTAACAACTCACCCCCACTCCCTCGTTCTTTACGTCGTGAAAATTTTGACATCACGCCCTTTATCTCTTCATTGATGTCATTTATGAAAATGAAAAACAACAGTGGCCCAACAACTCATTGGTGGATTCCACTTCTGACGTTACACAATTACACACAGACTAGCCGATCTGTAGTTACCGACTTCACTCTCAGAACTGCCCTTATGTATTGGCTCTACGCTGGCACTTCTCCAATCCAAAAGGAATCCCTCCCGAGTCCAAAGATACCGTCATATTTACGAGGTGAATGTCCCATTGTACCTTGTAAATTGGGACACATCTTTAGGCCACATCTTGAGTACTGAATACAGGTCAGGAAACTGCATTTTAAGAAGGATGTGGATTTGTTGGAACGAGTACAGAGAAGAGCAACCAGACTGGTGAGGGGCGCAAAAGGGTGGACTTACCAGGAAAGGCTTCAGTTCTGGAAATTGTAGCGTTGGAGACTGCGTATCTGCGAATTGATCTGATCGAGGTGTTTATGTCTTTTAATGGACGGAGTAATCTCAATGCTGATGAAATCTCTCCTTATGCTCAGACTACATATATGAGGTGGCATAAATTCAAATTGAGGAAGGATTATTTTAGGATAGATCTACGGAATTTTTCATTCAGCAATGTGTGCTTGATTGTTGAAAAAACTTCCATTTACTGTTGTGTAAGTGTGTAGTTTAAGTAAATTCAAGGAAGAACTAGAGAAACTGTTAGAAGGCTTATGTGGAATGTGGATTTTTCTTTTGTCCATGCTGTAGAAGCGCGTATAAGTCTGCTTTCTTGAATTGTTGTTGTTGTTATTTGATTTTTAGGAGCATAAGCAACTAAAGCCATATTGCTCCAAGGATATGCAGTGGTTATTCCCTGACCTTTCCGCATCCTCCGTATTTGGTGGTCACGAGATCGAACCCCGGTCTTTTCTTGAATTATTTGTAACTACTAATACTACTAGCCCATCTACCAAGTTACTAGCAGATAAAATAAATCCCACTCTACAGACTCTATAAACTGAAATCATGGCATTTTGTCAAAGACTCGGACAATGCCAATTCACGGTGTCTTATTACAAAACTCTCCATGGAGATTTTCTCAACGCGAGTATAATACACACAGAAGAATTTCTTAACTGGTTTGTTGTTGTGATTTTAGGCTCATCAGCAACTGTAGGCCGCATTTCCCCGTCTATTATATGCCTTAAAATTCTACAAACGATTTGCTGTTTGCTGGATGAAAAACCAAATGTCCCAGGAGGAGAAACCTTGCTATCATTTGTGACCGATTAAATTTGGCACGTTGTGAAAAGATCTCACGTCATTGACGGATTCGAACTCAAGTATTTTCCACTCGGTGTGAGGAGGACCGCGATTCTATCAGCTGTTTTACCCACGAGGTTTCTCTCTGTATTGGTGCCCCCTGTGGATAGCGTAGTTGGTAGGATCGTCGTCCTCCCCACACCAGGTGGAAAAGACCTGAGTTCGAATCCCTTCAATGGAGGAAAGAATTTTTATGGATTTTTTTCACAATGTGGCTGAGTTACTCGGTCTCAGGGGAGGGTAGCATGGTTTTTCCTTCCGAAACTCGGTATTTTCATCCAGCAAAACAGAAAATCGTGGCTACGTGGTCTTAGTCGTTGATGTTCCTAAAATCCAACAACAACCACTCCATATTGGTAGGAATATTATTGTTAAATTAGTAATTTATACAACTGAATAATATCGGGTTTTGTTGTTTCTTTTTACCAGAATGACTTTAAAAAGAAATATGATGGTAAAGATCAAGAACATGAAGCACGATGTATTTGGGAGGCAAACCGTGTCCTCATACAACGGCACAATTGTCAGAAGCAGCACTCCTACACTATAGGACTCAATAAATTCTCCGATGTGGTAAGTTTGCTTACAAACGTTTCAGTTTTGTTTGTTTGTATCTATCGGCGGAATTACTTAGCAAGTACAGGTCACTGTTGAAAAAAAGCCGTGAATTAGGGTTGAATTTGAAAGTGTCTGCAATTCTGCCAGACACGATAGGAGGGAGTATATGATGAGAGCCTTGTCGATCAATTCGGCCCTGGAAAGATTGTGCACTCAAGGGGTAGAATTTTTTCAGCCTGGACTGTACTCGTTAACTTGTTGAAGTGGGATTTACTCAAGGAGGTAACTACCATCAGAGGTAAAGGGAAGGGTTTTTGTTTCCGTAAAGGCGACTATGATGGTCTGAGACAGTATTTAAATTCTATACAGTGGGACCAACTGATGATGTTACCAACAGCAAACTCAAAATGGGAAGCATTCAAGGAACTAATCTTGGAGGCTACCAGGCTTTACATACCAACTAAGAAATATTGTTCAAGGTTTAGGCCAAAATTGATGTCAGATGAACTAATGAGGCATATGGCAGAGAAGAAAAATGCATGGGATACATACAAATTAATGGGTGACATGGAAGCCTATGATAGATATAAGTTGGTCTGTAACCAAGTCACAAAGGAGATTAGGCAGGCAAAGGCAGACTACGAAAAATCCTTGGCAAAGGATGCAAAGAAAAACAGAAAAGAGTTCTTTACCTATTTAAATTCGAGAAGGAAAGGGATGAATCAGATTGGTCCACTGGATATTGATGGTTCAACAGTTGAGGATCCTGCTCAGGTGGCTAACAATCTAAACGAGTATTTTGCATCTACATTCACGCATGAGGAGTTATTCAGGAAGGAGAATGATGTAGGTAAAGCAAACATTGGCAGTGAGCTGGATGATTTTGTAATAACTGAGAGGAAAGTGGAGGAGAGATTGTTGAGGATAAACATAAAAAAGGCACCTGGGGTGGATGGGATCTATCCAGTTATATTAAAGGAGGCAGCAAAGGAGGTAAGCAAACCCCTAGCCATAATTATGAGAGCTTCTTTGGACTCAGGGGAGGTACCCATAGACTGGAGATGTGCAAATGTAACCCCAATTCACAAAGGAGGATCAAAGGCTGACACAAGTAATTATAGACCTGTTAGTTTAACTTCTGTTCCAGGTAAATTAATGGAGGCACTGGTTAAAGAAGCACTGCAGGATCATCTAGACAAGAATTCAGTTATAGCTCAGACGCAGCATGGTTTTGTTAAGGGTAGGTCTTGCCTGACCAATTTGATTGGATACTATGATGTAGTCACAAAAGAACTGGATGCAGGGAATAACTTTGATATTATATATTTGGATCTTAGAAAGGCTTTTGATACTGTTGCACATGGAAGACTGCTGCACAAATTGGAGCAGTGTGGCATTGGAGGCAAATTGCTGCTATGGATAAGGGGATGGTCGAGTGGCAGAAGACAGAGAGTGGTAATCAATGGACACTGCTCAACGTGGACTAATGTTATTAGTGGAGTTCCTCAGGGTTCAGTGTTGGGTCCGTTATTGTTTTCGGTGTTTATGAATGATATTGATGATGGGATATCAAGTTTAATGTCCAAATTTGCAGATGATACAAAGGTTGGCATGGTTGTTAAGGACACTACTGACGCTATGCTGCTGCAACAGGATCTGGAAAGGTTCAACAGATGGGCTGAGAGGTGGCAAATGAGGTTTAACATCGACAAATGTAAAGTGCTGCAAATGGGAAACAGTAACCCCAGAGCAACGTATCAACTCTGCGGTACTACACTGACAGTGGTGGAGAATGAAAAGGACCTGGGGGTAATTGTGCAGGCAGATATGAAGTTCTCTGAGCAGTGCAGACGAGCTGCAAGAGTAGCTCATGGTGTCTTGTCAATGATATACAGGGATTTTTCTATCAGGGATAAGGAGGTGATTATTCCCTTGTATAAGGCAATGGTTAGGCCACATCTTGAGTACTGTATACAGGTCTGGAGGCCTCATTTCAAGAAGGATGTAGAGCTGCTGGAACGGGTACAGAGAAGGGCAACAAGATTAGTGAATGGAACAAAGGGTTGCTCTTACGTAGAAAGGCTTAAGTTTTGCAAATTACAGAGTCTGGAGACTAGGCACCGGCGAGGTGATCTGATAGAGGTGTATAAGGCTTTGAATGGTTTGAGCATGCTCAATGCCAATGGGATTCTTCATCTTGCTCAAAATAATCACCTGAGAAGGCATAAATTCAAATTGAGGAAAGACGGATTTTGGATAGATGTGCGGAAATTTGCCTTTGGCCAGCGGGTGGTTGGTTGGTGGAACCGAGTTCCATCACTTGTTGTTGAAGTTGATAGCCTAAACAAATTTAAAGCTCAACTGGACAGGTATTTCGAACGAACGGAGGGGTGAAATGGGAGAGGTTTTTTTTTTTTTTTTTTTTTGGCTGATGCTGCATAAGCTTGCTTTCTTGCATCATATGCCTCTACTAATGCTAATGCTAATCTTCGATTGTAAAAACACTTTCCTAAACAAAGCAACAAATTCATTAATACTTTCAAAAATCCTAAGGAAAAATGATCACGGTGGTGAATTATGGGTACAGAACATTGATCCGTGCACCAAAGTTTGAAAAACAGCAATTGATCTGCTTCTATGGAGACATTTCATGTTGCTGTAATTGAAACAGTTTTCTGGGATGCCGATAAAGCAATGCCTTTTTGTCTTTTTGGGAGAGAGAGAATCTCTCAATAGAAGAAAGTACTGGTAGGTTCAGTCTCCCAAATGTTCGAATATTAGGGTGGAAATTTTATTGGCAGGTTTTCTTCCCTAAATCTCGGGGTTTCATCAGACTAAAATACACTGTTTAGTCAAAGTATTCTGACCACCTAACTAATAGTGGCTACGTCCTCCTCTTGCCATCAATACCGCTGCCACATGGCAAGCCATTGACTCTATAAGATCTTTTTTATTTATTGTATTAGGCCACTCCAGTCAAAGTTTGCCAACACCGCTTGCATAAGACCTCCGAACATTGCAGGAGGCATGTTACCAGGATTGAGTCTCGTAAATCTGCAATAGTCTATGATGGAGGAGCCAATCGCCGGATCTGTCGATCACGCAAACCGTGAAATATTCAATGGGATTCATATCGGTAAGTTCCACGGCCAAGGACAACCTGCAAATGACTTTTGTGTTTGGTGAACCACTGTCGAATAATTCCAGCAATGTGGCAGGGTACATTTTTCTGCTGGAACGCACCTATGCCATCCGGAAAGGTAGTCATCATGAAGGGGTGAACTGAACCCGATCAGCCACAATGGACAAGTAGTTTTTAGCTTTAAGAGCGTGGTATTGGAGTATAAGCCCCAAGAAATTCCCAGGAAATAATAAATATCTCACTTAGGTCACTCAGAACGTGTGTTTTGTGGTCGATTTGCATGTTTTGATGGAAGAAAAACCCTAGTTTTGGGGGTAAAAACCTTGCAATCTAAAGAACGTTTGTTCAAATTTGCCATTGTACTGTGTGATCCTACAGAACTCTGCAAACATCCAGAATTGTGTGAAATATTATGTTTGTGCAGTGTACCTGTTGTTGTTGTGTTATTTAGTTGTTTCTGTCCACGTTGCCATTAGGAAGGGCTCACATGGAAAGCATGCCCAGTACCCATCAACACTAAGGAGATGGGCAAGTACTGTTCATATTAGTGGCGAAAACTACAGGAATCCCGCATCTGCTGGAGGCAGTGCAATACCACTGGATGCCAGCGATATCTCGTACTGGAAGCCTAACCCAGGGTACCAGCATGAAATTCCACTCCTAGAAAAACTAAAGGCCATCAACGTCTTGATAATTAAAAAAATATATGATTCTGGTGATGGTAACAATAATTATAATATGTACTTTTATATATTTAGCCTTCCAAGGGTGTCTCCAAACTGCATGGATATCTAATGAAGGCAAATGGACAAAAAGGAAAAGGAGCATCGAAAATAAAGGTAAGCTCTGAGACGGTTTCTTCTGTTATGAATCCACCAAAATTAATTTATTATTTTGATGGTCTTACATTATACATAATAAAATGTATAAATACTTTAAAGTGAATCTTTTTTTTTCTTTTATAATTCTTTCTCAAGGGACTCTGTAAATCGTGTCCAGTATATGCTCAAGCTAGACATACGGAAGTTCGAAAGAATGAAATGAAAAATACCAGTTCTGGAGGTAAAAGCGTACCATTCCTTTTTGAAGTTTGGTTTCACTCTAAGATTCAACCTTATTAAAATTTAAATACCGATTTTCCTCTTCATTCTTTGAGAGCAATACAAAAGATTTGCAGAGTAGATTTAATTGGAGAGAAGCATGGCATGGTGCATCAACGACTTGGATTAGACTGCATTGTATAGGATGTCTGTAAATTGCTTGTGTCCTGTGGTTTATTTGCTTTTTTTAGAAGGAAAACACGCGTTTCCGGGATAAAAGACCACACTACTCTGATCTGAGACCAAACTGAGCCGCGTTGTGTAAAAGACCCATAAAAATTCCTTGCATCATTACTGGATTCGAACTCAGGTCTTTTACATTCGGTGTGGGGGTAAGAAGGTAAGCATACCAACTGTGTTATCCAATAAGGTCAAAAAATGATGGAAGATGGTTAAACATGGTTTTTCTACTGATGCAAGGTATATTTCTGAAATGGGATCGTGAATTTAAAATGCCATGGGATGATGTAAATCTGTTCTATTGCCCTCAAATCTTAAATAAAAATTTCTAGAAATGTGAATATTACCAACTACATAAGTTTGTTACAATTTGATTTTTACAAATATATGCAAATTTGTTTTGGAATAATCTTAATTTGAAAACGAAGTACACTTTGGAAGAAAGAAATCTTATTTTATTTGTTTATTTTTTCTTGTTCTTTTTTATATTTGTCGTGCAGCATTTAACGGAAACAAAATACATAAGATTTTTTCTGATGAAGAAGAGTTAAGAAGAGAAACCAAAAGTAGATACCCATCCACTTTAGAGGTAAGTTTAATGATCAAGAACATATTTTTATCAAACTTATATCTCTTTCATCGCTTGAACTAATCTATCCAGGACTGGATGAATCAATTTTATTTGCATGTATCATTTGAGTATTTATATACCCGTAAAAGACTATCTTTCCGACATAAGTTTCCCAATAGTACTTCAACGATTCCCACAGTCCAGTGAACATTTTTGAAGCTCAGGTCAAGGAAACTGGCGAGCTGTATGAAATAGCAAGGTAAATCATCCAGGCAAACAAGTTTTACAGATGGCTGTTCGTTCTAACTACCGGCTGGTTTGTTCCACCGAATCCTTAACAAAACTCAATGACTCCTAGGAAGGTACAATGTCTAGGAAATTATGATGGAGGAGCTTAGGCAAGGAAAAGTAGCAGGCACTAAAAAGAGGAATTTGATCGACTATTTTAAGAGTAATGGACAGAGGTAGTTCAGAGGAAATGGAATGGCAGCCTGGCTCCTGAGAGGGTGAGTACATTAACACAAATTCGTGCGTCTAATGATGCAATGAGGAAGGGCAGAAGGTTGAGTGCCTCGGTAGCCTGGTGGAGTGCAGAATTAGCACGCATTCAGAACAGTGTCCTGAAGATCAGGCGCCGATTTCAAAGGGCAAGGAGGAATAATTTAAGTGAGCAGATAGATGAATATAAAAGAGAATATATGGAGATGAAGAGAAAATATGTGAATAAGATAAAGAATGGTAAAGAATTAAATGGTAAAAAAATTACTATGGAAAAATTAAAGGTAGAAAATGCATTAAGTACTATATGGTACAATGATCAGGCGACGCTTGGCTGGAAGGACACCATGCAAAAGATTTTAAGAGCATGTTCCGAGATGAAAATATTGATGAGGAAATCGAGGCACAAGCTGATATTAAAAGGAGGAATGAGGAATACATTAATGATGTAAATATGAGTGTTTTCATGGTGCAGGAACTAGTGACTGCTGTTGAGAATTATAAGAATAAGAAGGCAACCGGCAAGGATAAGATTGTCGTGGAAGTTGTGAAACATATGATGAAGAAAAGACCAGAACTCTTTCTTGAAATGTACAATGGGTGCTGATGTGAGTATCTTTTTAAATGGTGTTGGAAAGAGGCTGAAATCAGGTTGTTATTAAAGAATGTGGATAAAGATCCAGGGGATCCGCTTTCGTATAGACCATTGGCGTTCGCTCTTGTCTGTTCTGGGCAAGGCTGGGCAAGGTGTATGAACAGTTACTAGTTTTTAGACTAAATAGCGTATACATAGAAGTGGTTTTCCGTCTGGAAGTTTGAGTTCAAAAAGGGCAAATCGGCCAAAGACGCGATTTATGAAGTCGTGGTGAAAACCAGGCTTTCTTTAGAGGTGTTTCTGGATTTCCAGGGAGTTTTCGATGGTCTTTGGTGGATAAAGATCAAAGGGATCTTTATCCACCAAAGACCATCGAAATGGCTTAGACAAACAAAATGTCCTAACAACTTGTATCGCATAATTAGAGATTATCTACGATATCGCGAGGTCATAGTGAGAAAAAAATTCTACAGAAAAAAGCAGTGTTACTAGTGGAGCTCCACAGGCTCTATAATGGGGCCTTATAGAGCCTGCAGAGAGGCCTTTATAGACGTGGGACAGTATTAGATACCCCAGCTGAGGTTGCAGATGAACTCAGCGGTTGCTTTGCATCGATATTTACAGAAGAAAAGCCCTTTGTGTCAATGAGAAATTATGGGAGTGAAGTTGAAAAAAATGTAATTAATGATGTTGAAATTTCACACGTTTATTTAATGAAAAAACTTTCGAGCCTACAGGCCACTAAGGCTACTGGGGTTGATGGCATATACCCCATAATCTTAAGGGAGGCGGCACTTGGGTGCATTGAACCATTGAAGCTAATAATAATTATTATTATCCTTTATTAACCAAAAGAACCTGTGGGTCACCCCGGGACGGCACGGTGCCAGGAGGGTGTGAGATTTACATTCTGAGGTGTGAGGAACCACATGTACAAGAGTACATGCGTGCGCGACCCGAGATGTTTACAGAATTGAGCTTACATAGGTGATCGTCACAGGTTCAATAGTTGGTAACAGTTCTTGAGGCATTCCTTTCTGTAGAACCTGTCCTCACAGAACTTATCAGGGTTGATTCCCAGTTTATTGTAGATTTGGAGGCAGTTGGCCGGAAACATGCCCCCTAAGGGAATCAATGTTTCAAGTGTAAACCACAGAGGGTGGCAGGAGTCGGGGCGTTCACCTCTTGTCTTTTTTGGGCCAGAGATTAACGGGGATACAGATGGATCATCTATTCGGCCTGTGATAAGCCAAGCTAGCATGAGTGCATTTCTTTTCGGGATGAGAAGTCTCCAGGGGGTAGTCCCTAGATTAGCTTGGAGGATGGATCTGGAGATAGTAAAAGGGTGGCCCACCACCCTGTTCATCCATCTGAGCAACCAATATTCCAGATTGAGATACTTTTTTAGGTGGGAGGTAGAAGCAGATGACCAAATTTCAGGTGCCAAGAGAGAGAGGGACAAAGGTAATTCACCTCAGGACGTATCGACAAAGCAGCGCTGGCTGATGCACACTGCCCAAAGTGCTGCGTTCGTCTTCTGTCTCATCCTGACACAGTGAGACTGGAAGGTGAGTCCAACATTCCAGGTGGGGGCCTAGGTTTGTGTGGAAAGTTACCCTTTGCGCCATTTTCCTGCCAACGAAGATTTGAACATAATTTTTAACTTTTTTTTTTTTGGTTATCGGTGGTTGAGCAGATTTGAAAGGGTTCAGATGCAACCCAATTATGGCTAGATAGTTTCCAATTTCATTATCTGTGTAGAGGCCTGTTGATTAATATCATGGATCTGATCAGGATGGTTTGAACTCATGTAGAACTTCAGATCATCGGCATAAGAGACAAAGTTAGAATTTCATGCTAGGAAAGGTTCCAAAACTTCTGCGAAGAGGATTGTTGAAAGCACACTCCCTTGCGGGATGCCTTTTGTGACGTCGAAAGTTACCTGGAAGTCGTTGACAATGACAGACAGAAGTCTGAGAAGTAGGATGGACTTCAAGATTTGTTGCAAGGTATCTGCCAGACCGAAGTAGTGCTTCAGAATAGTAAAGAGAGCTGGAAGGTATATTCTATCGTATGCCAATTTAATGTCCAGGAAGAGGATGTCAATCTGGGATTTTTTATTGATGGCCTGTTGGATTCTGAAGAGGGTATCTAGAAGATTGGTAGTTGTTGATCTCTTGTGCAGAACGGTATGAAGGCACTCGGGCCTGTGACCAAAGCAGTGCTGGGCAATTGCTGGCTGAATCGCTTTTTCAAAGATTTTAAGTAAATAGCAACTGATGGAAATTGGTAGCAGATCTTTCGGAGATTTAGGTTTCCTAATCTTTGGAATAAGCTTCACATGGTAAGATCTCCAAATTGATAGAACGATTCCAGATTGTAAGATTCGTCTGAAAATGTGGAGTAGAAGGTCAAAAATGTATGTGCTGCATATTTTCACTATGAATAATGGGAAACCGTCTGGTTCTACAATAGTTTTGTTAGGTAATTTGTTGATGACATCAATCAGGGTCTTTAAATATTTCTATGTCGTTCATCTGTGCTCTTGATAACCAGTCTTCCTGTGAGGGAGAGGAATCTGGATCTGGAAAATCTGCCTGCAGGAGGTTGCACTGTACCCATTGCTGGACAAACTTTTGATCAATAATATAATGGTTTGTCTGGTGTGATAGAATCCTTCTGCCCCTCTTCAACCTATCAAGAACAGCTTGGTTGAGGACTTGTCTTTTCTTTTTTAGGAAGTAAGATCTTTCTTTCTTAAATATAGCGAGGTCTGAGGAAGGTTGAGATTTCTGCCATTTCCGGTAGGCCTTCTGCTCCCTGATGAAGGCCAATTTGGTTTCCTTATTAAAACATCGATTCGACTTGCTACAAATTCTAACTTTCTGGGATGCAACACAGAGTGCAATTAACTTCAATTGTTTGGACAAGGCCATAGTGGCATCCTCTATCGACTCAGAATAGAGGCATCCCCCAGTCAAATCCGCTCAAGCACTGTAAAATGATATCCATCTTGAGACATTTAGTAGAGAAGGCAACCCTAGGCAGTTCAGCAGCATATTCATCAGGTAACCCAGGGGAATTGCCATGCATGAATAACTGGCATGCAATTTGGCAGATGATCCGATTGAGATTGGAAATTGCTAGGCAGGAGCTTGATGTCTGGTAGGTTATGAAATATTTGGTCAAGAGCTTGGCCTCCTCTAGTAGCCGGCGCTAAGAACCATGTAAGGTCAAAGGTCCAAAGAGTGACCTCAAGGCCCACAAGAGCATCTTGTGGCTTACTTAGGGATCGGCAAGTTGAAATCACCCACAACTACAGTTGAAATTCTAGGTACTAAATTTGTTGCCAACCAGGTGAGCAGCTTAGATCTAGAGTCTTCATTGTGATCTGGGGGGGGGGGATGTAAACTAGGCAGCTCTGAATTTGAATAAGACGACTCCTTAGCGTTGTACAGATTACATCAAAGTTGTTCGACTGGCTTACTCTTGTCCTTATTGGCTGAAAACGACCGTTAAAAAAGAATTGTACCCCACCACCCCATCTGGTGTTTCTTGAATTCCCAATGTGTTTGTAGGGAGTATTAAGAGACACAAGATTAAGCTGCCTATCCGCCAATGGCCATGTTTCAGTAAAGTCACTTAGTCTTCTCGACTAAGTGACCTCTCCAACCGGTTTTGGTCACTTAGTCTTCTCGACTAAATGACCAAAACCGGTTGGAGAGGGGCAGAAACTTTTGTCTCTGTATTGGTAACCTGTTCCCTTGGGGTTCCACTGCCAAAATGACTTTGGTGGAAATAGCTATTTGGGGGTTACGGATGTAAGATTGTGCTTGAGAGTTCGATTGATGAAGATGACTTGAGGCAACCACATGAGCCAAGGTCTGTGCATCCCTGTTTTGGCGTGGGGGTCTCTCATCTCCATCGTATTACCCTGGTTGGGATGATTCGAAACCAGGCAACCATGCTTCTTTTGTTGTAATCTGTAAGGTTGATACGAGTTAGGTTCACCCAGATTCCAACATTGATCCTGGATACGTTGACCATCAGCAACCATGGGCAGGTCAAGCTCAAAGGGGTGAGAATGCGAGGAATGCATATCCATTGGGTTCAGCTCAACGGCAGGAGTGACGATCTGTTGAGTCAACCTGTCTGCAGCTAGAGGTGAACTCTGTGAATTTTTTGGATCAGTTGTCCCTTGCTGGGATCGAACAGTTTGGGCTGAGGATCGCGGAAGGGCCTCATCCACTTCACGTAAACGATCCTGAGGTTCCCGATCGTCCATTACTGACGTCTGACTAGAAGGAAGACAGCATTCACTCACAAAGATTTTCAGATCTTTGAGTTGATCGTTCAGCAAGAGAACTTGATCCAGGATTTCTGTATTTTGGGCTCTGAACTTTCGATTCTCAGCATTAAGGCAAGCAAGAGAATCCATTATTGGAGACAGGACCTCCCCTAAGCTGATCTTGAAACCCTCAGGGAGGTCATTGAGTGTAGCAGTGTTGTCACTTAAAATGTTTCTTAATTTCCAAAATTTCTAAGGGGATGTTCACTGGAGAGTCCATCGCGGAGACGGCAAGAGCGAAATCGTATTCCCTTTCCAAAAAGACATCATCTGTCCCAACGCGTAAGCTTGCATCACGAGACGTTCTCGATGCAGGCGATGATGTAGAGCTTTCGACATTCGAACAGAGCACCTGAAACAGCCCCGAGGACGCGGAAGGAGTTAACATCCGGGCCTTGAGACAAGCAAAGGCGACAAATATGAATACAGTACAGGCAAGAAACAAATCACATAAAAACAATAATTGCCTAACGTTTCGTGGTATTCATCTTCACCAAGGATGCAGAGGATAACTCAGGAAGTCACCATATGAAAATATTACTGAAACTCGCTAAAAAAAACACTGAAAACTTGAGGAGCTCAAGATTAAGCAGCCGTCACAACCAACGCGCACGCGCATTCCTGATTACGAGAGCATCACTGGACTCGGGAGTGATTCCGTTGGATTGGAAAAGTGTCAATGTATCTCCAATACATAAGTGCGGTTCTAAGAGTGAAGTGGGAAATTATTGGCCGGTTAGTCTAACTTCAGTAGTGGGGAAAATCATGGAGACAATGATCAAAGTTGGAATTCAGGTTCATTTAGATAGAAATGGAATTCTGAAGGATTCTCAGCATGGTTTTGTAAAGGGAAAATCTTGTTTAACTAATCTGGTTAGCTATTTTGACAGGGTCACTCAAGGGAATAATTTCGATATTGTTCATTTGGATTTCAGCAAAGCATTTGACTCAGTTCCACACGAGCGGTTACTTTATAAGCTGACCAGGTTGGAGTCTCAGGGAAAATCCTTAGATGGATGGCTTCAGGGCAGGAGGCAGAGGGTTGTGATAAATGGTTATTCTTCAGATTGGGTTATATGTAAGAAGTGAGGTGCCCCATGGATCAGTAATGGAACTGTTGTTTTTGATTTTCATAAATGACATCGATGAAGGGATAGAAGGCGTGATGTCTAAATTTGCAGATGTTGTAAAGATTGGTAGAGTAGTTAAGGATCACCGCCAAGCATGACCTTCTTCAGAATGACCTAGATAGACTTCAGAGATGATCAGAAAAATGGCAGATATACTTTAATCCAGCAAAGTGTAAGGTATTACACCTGGAACACAGTAACCTCAAAATAACTTATATATTTGGGGGAGTTCAACTAAAGCAGTAGTGGAGGAAAGGGACTTGGATATTACGATACGGTCAGACATGAAATCCTCGGAGCATTGTAGACTGGTTGCAAGTAGGCCCATGGTGTCCTATCGATGATTTATCGAACAATCGCTAGTAGAGATAAGGACATCATAATCCCATTATGTAAGGCTATTGTTAGACCACACTTGGAATACTGTGTTCAAGTATGGAGAACGCAACCAAAGAAAGACATTGTTCTTCTTGAAAGGGTTCAAAGACGAGTAACTCGCCTGGTGAGATCGGCAAAAGGGCGTCCATATGAGGAAAGACTTCAAATATGTGGGTTGCAGAGCTTGGAAACTAGGCTCCTTATAGGAGACTTTATTGAGGTGTTTAAGACTCTGAGAGGCATCAGTAAAATGAATGAGGACGAAGTTTTCAAGATTATAAATGATGCTAGAACTAGGGGACATAAATTCAAGTTACGGGGGGGAGATGTTTAGATTGGACTGCAGGAAGTTTTATTTTAGCCAGCGAGTTATAAATTATTGGAGTAAGTTGCCTACATGGGTGGTAGAGGCTGACAGTTTGGGGAAATTCAAAGGTCAGCAGGACAATTACCTTAGGGAGGAGGGAAACGCTTAGGTTGTCCCTTTCCTTTTCTTTTATTTATTAATTATTATTATATATTTTTTTAATTTTCTTCTTATTATTATTATTATTTTATTCTTATCATTTTATTTTATTTATTTTTTGTTATTTATTATTATTTAAAAAAAAATTTTTTTTTTGGCCTATAAGCCATAGGATCCTTGCCCCATGAGGCCATTGCTAATGCTAATACTAATATGTTGGAATTATGTATTGGATGGATTGCTCCAGGAGAACTGGGAAAACTGTGACCTCGAGGTATATGCTGATGATGTAGTTGTTCTTGCGTATGCGAACTCAAGACTTGTTTTAGAACAAAAGGCCAGATGAGTACTGAATAACGAAATTGAATGGACGAATATCCATAAACCGATAATCTCTCCTACAAAGACAAAGCCCTGATGATGAAGGTTATATCTGATGGAAGCAGATGCCCTGTGATCAAGTTGGAAGAGAAGTGGTTTGGCTTCATTTCAGAGATGAGATATCTCGGCGTCGTATTTGGTGAAAGGAAGTTTTGTTCCACACGTTGAGTTTTAACGAAATAATGTAAAAGTACTGTATGATAAGATGAAGCGAATAGTAAGAGTAAAATGGAGACTTCCAGGAAGAACGCTGGACGTCCTCTGTAAATATGTTTTCATCCCCATTACACCTGATGTGATCATGTGGCTCAGCGGTACAGAACTCACGTGTAAATGAAAGCTGATATTGGCCAAGAGATTTCCTCTACTAGCCCTGTCAAGGGCTAGTAGAACTGTATCCAATGATGCATTGCAGGTGATTACGGGTCGAGAACCTGTAGATTTGGTTATAGCTATGAGAAGTCTACAATATACCCAGGAAGGGACCATTCAAGGATGATCCTGAGAATAAAGTCATGTCCTCTAATTTCGAAGGAATATACAAAGATGGACATTAATGAAGAAAGGAAGAGGTTTTATAAAGGGATTACCAAGATCTGGCAAGATCGTTGGGATGGATCAGACCTTGGTACAATTACTCATAGATTTATTCCAAAGGTGGATACCATGAAAGGTATAAAAAAATGGCCAGATTTGGGTCTAGAGCAGTCGAAGATCGTCACTGGGCATGGTATGAGATTGCGTCTGATTGAACAAGTTTTAGAAGAGGAGGCGAGGCAGGGGCGAATTTCCAAATCGGCAGAAGTGGACCAATTGCTTAGCCCTCATCCGATTTATTCCTATAGGCTTTTTCTTCTATGGGATACTCTTCAACACCTCGCTGTTTAAACGATCTTAAAATTAAATATTATATTAATTGTATTAATTGTAAAGGATTTTAAAGCAATATCAGTATATTTTTATAAATTGCAGAAACAAAGTGAATTCTCTAAAAGCAGTGGACTTTCATCTGTTAAAAGAAACACTGAAGACAATTCAAATGCTAAAAAAAGAACTGATGGCTGTCCAAATCAGATTGATTGGAGAACTCAAGGAATGGTCACTCCTGTAAAAGATCAGGTAAGTTATCAGATAGTTTCTTTTGTTATAGACTAATCAAATCATTTCATTGGATAATAATTCCACTGAACTTTGATTAACAAATAAAAATAAGTAAAATATATTGTTTAGTAACGTCTTAACTGCTTTCTTTCTTTTGTAATTAATGATAAAGGGTGAATGTGGGTCGTGTTGGGCATTTGCTGCCATTGGTGCTCTGGAAGGGCAATTTATGAAGAAGGCTGGCTATCTGGAATCCTTTAGCATACAGAAGTTGGTGGACTGTTCAAGATGTCAAGGTAATAGCGAATATTTCATTTTGAACGTGATTGTAGGGATTGGTAGATTAAATTTTGATTTTCCGAAATAGAATTATGTAAATTCCTTTGGAAGATACTTAAATTAATAACCAAGGATACTTTGGGAGGAAAAAAAGTCCCCGTGTTTTAATATTTTTATATTCTTTTTTACTGTTCTCCAGGTAACATGGGATGTGATGGAGGTAGAGTAGATTGGGCCTTTATTTATTCAGAGAAGTCAGGTCTAATTAGAGAAGAGGATTATCATTATACAGGACAGGTGAGGTTTGCGCTACGAACATGGTTCATCGGTCTTATATTTTTTACATTTGAGCAAAGGAAGTGGGTGAATATGTTCAGCATACATTAGTCTTTTTAACCTATAAACACAGGGTCATCGGAAAAGGTGTTCGTGATTTCATGATAAAATAACAACGCCAATACTTACATCAATCAATTGATTTATTTGTTAATATCTACAGGAGTATCTCAAGTTTTACTTCATTCCTTAATATGTTTCAATATGAGCACCATAAGTTGATCGGCAAACATCCAAGCGGTAGTCGATCTCTGTCCATGTGAGCTCAATCATTAACGGTTGCAGCTGTGATCTCGCTCTTAAATGATGCAGATCACCAATGCTTTCTGCTTAGACGATGTTCTTTAGGTAGCCCCACAAGAAGGAGTGTAATGGTGTCAGGTTAGAACTTCTTGGTGGCCAAGGCTGACACTGACCGAGTGACTTCTTGGTGGCCATGTTACTGACACTGTCTTTGGTGGTCAGCGTAGGAGTCATTCTGCGCACACTGGGGCGCAGCCAAGGTCATTGTTGAGGTGTCAAATAAAACTTAGTGAGTTACCACACTGTTTGCTGCTACGATCACAGCAATCGATCAAATATTTCCGAAGATAATTAAAAGGGAAATCACCGATACCTTTTTCGATGACCATGTATGATAGAACTTATTTGTAGTAACCCACCTCAACGCAAGTGCAAGCACTGGCGTTAAGGTGGGGACCCGAGAGCTTCATAGGCATCCTTCTAGGGCATCGGGCCTTTTCTTCAAGCTCTCATAAAGGCACATAACAGCCCTGAGTTGACCTAATATCCTTACACTATTTACATCGAAAACATACAAAGACATCCCCTTTAGCAACAGCATGTCCCGTTACAGAGGCCCCACGTACAACAAACAAGCAAAACATTTCATAAGGCCAAGTTTCAAAGAAAAAAGACCAACCTCAGTTCTCCCCCGAATAACAGAACTCCTAATTCTTTAGCACTATCATTAACACTAGTAACGGAAAATGATGCAAGATAGCAAGCTAAAGGAAACACATCTCCCATTTCACCAACTGACAAAATCCAGTGAGCTATCCTGGTAATCTGTCTGCATTGTTACCCCAGGTCTTTTTCATTTTCCATTATCCTGAGTGCAGTATCACAATTGGCACTTTACTCTGAGATTACTAATACAAATGCAGTAATTTCCATTTGTCATTAACACTAGCAGAACCCACTCGCGCTTAAGTAGATGTACCTAATAAGACGATCACTCAGCGTATAGCTGTGCCAAAAAAGTGACTGATCGGTAGAGGGACAGTTAGTTGGTTAGAGTGTGAAAAGGGCTCCTGCTCTTGAGATAATTTTATGTGTTTCTAAGCCATACCCTGTCATAAAAATGTGAGTTTCTTGAACATGAAGTGTTGGTGAGTTGTTGGGTAAACTTTCTGGTGTTGGGACTGTTTTTTTGCTGAAATCATTGAGTGATCAGTTTTTCAGTTGCATTATTTGAATACAATGGTATTATCTATCCATTTCTCAGCCCATCTACCTAACTATTCTAGATCCTGTTGCAGTAGCAGCCGTCATTCCTGTCATTCACTACCCTGCCAACCTTTGAATCATCTGCAAACTTAAGTCTGATATGCTTTCATTAATATAATTGATGAAATCAGTGATCATAAATATGATTGGTATTAGTGGAGTTCCCCACCAAACCCTCCGACACTCCACTAATAACATTAGTCCACGATGAGCAGTGTCCATTGATTACCACTTTGTCTTCTCCCCTTCAACCACCCCTTTATCCATAGCAGCAATTTGCCTCCAATGCCACACTGCTCCAATTTGTGCAACAGTCTTCCATGTGCAACAGTATCAAAAGTCTTTCTAAGATCCAAGTATATAATATCAAAGTTATTCCCTGCATCCAGTTCTTTTGTGACCACATCGTATATCCAATCAAATTGGTTAGACAAGGCTTCCGCTTAACAAACCCATGCTGTCCGAACTATAACTGAAGTCTTGTCCAGAAGATCCTGCAGTGTTTCTTTAACTAGTGCCTCCAGTAAGTTCCCTGGAGCTGAAGTTAAACTAACAAGTCTGTAATTACTTGTGTAACTCTTTGATCCTCCTTAGTGGATTGGGGTCACATTTGCACTTCTCCAGTCTATGGGGACCTCCCCTGAGTCCAAGAAACCCTCTAGGTGCCCTTCTTATGTTTAACTTCAACAATTTCTGCTCCACTTTGCTCTCAGTTATAAAAAAATCAATTAGCTCTCTGCCAGAGTTTGATAAACTTCATTAGTTTTTTCTTTGAAAAAAGTGGCTTCCGAATAGGCAGACTGCCAATGCCCAATTTCTTCAATGGTACGGTTGAAATGTCAGTTCAGATGTTATTTAGTATACTCTGGATGCCCTTCTTTTCATAGAAGCCTTCTTAGAGTACTGCAGCTGCGCTCTTCAAGTGTTCTTTTTCTGCCACAATGATTTTGAGATGTTGAAGAACCGCATGCTTTCCGGTCATTAAAAACCTTCTAGATGGATGCTTTTCAGAAACCAGATGTGTTTTTAGTTTCTTGAATTGTTGCTTCTGCTAAACGTGCACCCACGATAAGACTTTTTTCAAGGTCTGATAGATCAGGCGTTTTCTCCATTCCTGCAGTCGAACAGCTTGTGCAATGTTTATTCTCAACGAGGCAACACGTCATCACCGCACGTCTAAATTTTATTTAATCTCTTTGCATTTATTTTCAATGTACGTATAGCCTAGGAGAAGGAGTGGATGGATGGAATGTGTGCTCCCAATTACTAAGTGGCCAGATGAACAACAAAGAACATGCCAACACGCAACTCGCGGTACCCAACACAACTCACACTCTCTGGCTTTGCAGTCTTGCATCCTCACAGTGCTACTAAGTGCGGTTTTGTGGGATGTGGAAGAACCACGGGAACCGCGTTACAAACACATTATTTCCGATATGTCCACTATGTCTTAACTTGAAATCTGGATATTTAAATCTTTATTAATGCCCTTTGATGAAAAAGAACTTTCTGGCCCTTTTCTGGGCCTAAAAACCCTCTTGAGTTTTCTCGCTTACCAAAACAGGCAAACCGACCAGAAACAAACCCAATTTATTGACATTATACACGTGGATAGATGAGATCGTTATCGGGTGGCCTTAATATCACAGGATTTTTTTAGCTCACTCTAAATTGTTTCTTAAATTTTTAGCAGTATAATTTGTTTTCTTTTCTCATGAAGGATGGAATTTGCTCAGTGTCGGGAAAGGATATATTAGCCATATGCACGGGTCATAGACACATCGGAATTGGCGAAGCTGGAGACGAAGAAGATCTGAAGGAAGCAGTAACAACTGTGGGGCCCATTGCAGTGGGAATAAACTCCACACACCCAAAGTTTCTCCAATACTGGTGAGCAAAATATTTTTGTTATACGTTACCCAATAAGAAGATTGTCTATTGATTACCAATAAGAAGATTGTCTATTGACAATGTAGGTTTAGGATCGATTACATTTATATGGTAATATTAGAAGAAATTTTATTTAAAGTAGAACAATACATATAATTGAAAACTTTACGTACGCTAATATCAAACCTACACCCACCCAAAAATTTAGAAGCTGTTTGCAATTGATGTCAACAGATAATTAAACGTAAAATGTGAAAATACGCTTTTCTTGGCTTGTCAATCGATGTGGTCATGGGGACGACAAGCAATCTTTGAATTGTCAGAAAGGTGTAGTTGAAGAACTTTTAGGTGGAATCACAATTGAGAAAACAGGACCATAAGAAGTTTCAAAGGAAGTCTTCTCATTCTCAGTCCTCTTAACCACGTCGAATTCAGGCCGTTCCAAGAGATAAAGTAGAACCCACTCGCGCTTAGGTAGGTGTACCTAATAAGACGACCACTCAGTGTATACCGGTGCCAAAAAGTGACTGATCGGTAGAGGGACAGTTAGTTGGTTAGAGTGTGGAAAGTGCTCCTGCTCTTGAGATAATTTTATGTGTTTGTAAGCCATCCCCTGTCATAAAAATGTGTGGTTCTTGAAGATGAAGTGTTGGATAAAGTCTTGGGTGTTGGGACTGTGTTTTTGTGCTGAAATCATTGAGTGAACAATGACGTCAGCATTAATTGAATACAATGGTATTACCTATGTATACTGCATCGAATTCTGTACGATGTGGTTCAGAATTCGTCCTTTACTGAGGATTTGGACCTTGTAGGGTCCCTTAAGTCTTCTGCTGAGTACGCACCAGTCGCCAAAATTAGAAAGGCTTTGAGAGAGTTTATGTCAACTGATTCGAACTAAGTTACAAAGTTGGCCTCAAATTGCATCCATAGTTTGTGGGGCAGATTTGGAAGCAGTCACAATTCATTGATAATGAGCGATTAAAAATTTGATCAGCGGTACTTGAAAATCGAGCAAACCATTTTGATGAACTAATGAAGAAGCAGACAGCACCTCACAGTTCATTTGCTAATGCAGTTAAACAGAATTACGTTTCTGAGGATTCTGTTGTGATACTGTTGTTCGGGAGGCTGCTGTGCGATGGGCCCAGAGAGTTTTAGCTACAGATACGGTTTGCCTGTGTCCTCGGGTGCTTCTCGGGGTATTCGGATCCTAAAAACATTGTTATACTTAGACCAATAGAGGATTCTGCTTTAGGTTCGAGTTAAGACGTCAGTACAGATGCAATTAAGAAGGATTATAAGAATATGAAGGTTAAAAATATTCGTCTCCTGAGAAATAAAGGGGTTTTTTTTATTAGAAACCACAAACTCAGAAGATGTAACTAGGATAGAGAATGCTTCAGATTTAAAGGAGGTTGGTCTAACAATCGAGAAGCCTAAGACGTCAGATCCAACAGTGCTTGTATATGAAGTGCCCAAGGAGTTAATTAAGGACGAAATCCTGGATGGTTTGTACTATAAAAATTTTAAAGATTATGAATTTACCTAGGAAGAGGTAAAACATGAAGTAACATTCAAATTTAATTCTGGATCAGGAAATAAAGTGACTAATTGGGTTATTGGTTTCGGTCGTCGATTATGTAAATATTTGTTTCACAATGAACGAATTTCGCGTTGGTTTTGGTTCTCATTAGGTTGAGGAAATTCACGGTAGTGAACAAGTGTTTTAGATGTCTAGGTTTTGGACATTCTGCGCAGTCATGTGCTCACAAGACTGTTTCCTGTGGTCACTGCGCTAATGGAGGTCATGTTTTTGCTGAGTGCGCTCATAAGGAGGACCCTCCACAATGTGTTAAGTGTAAGAGAAGAAACAGACATTGTAATCACTCTGTAAGGGACAGTAAGTGTCCTGAGTACATGAGAGCAGTGGAATTAACAAACATGTGTATCAATCAGAGATAATAGATCCTTCTTTGATTTTACCTGTGGAGTATTGCAAACACATAGGGACTTAAAAATTTTGCGAATAAATGGTCAGCGCTGTCGGGCAGTTGCTGATGAAATAAGGGTGATTGCTGTGGAACAAATTGATATTGTTTGTATCCAGGAGCCATTTTATTCCTCACAGGGCAGCCCGTAAGTTTATGGGTTTGCCATCTTCTACTAGAATAGTAGCAGGTGCGAATGTTCCTCCCAAGTCTGCTATAGTAATTTTTTAATCAAGACCTTGTGGCCACTTCAATCTCGAGTTTGTGCTCGTGGTGTATGACCAGCATTCTTGTGTCTTCTCAAGTTTCTTAATTTTACCTAGTATCACTGCTTTGCCCACCAACTGAAGATATTCAGCTTTAGGTTCGAGTTAAGACGTCAGTACAGATGCAATTAAGAAGGATTATAAGAATATGAAGGTCATAAATTGGAAAATATTTGTTTGAGACATGCATCCCATAACCTAATTGAGACTGCTGATTTTAACGCAAAATAACATTTTTGGCCTCGTGCTTTCACTGATGCAAGAGGAAGACAGTTTGAAGAGCTCCTATTGTCTCAATCTTGTTGTTCAAAACCTTCCAAATAAACCATTCACTATTTTTCCATTCGCTTTTGTCCTGTGAATGGAGAGCCTAATATTGATGTTACTGGGACATCTTTTCGTATGTGCGTTTCTATTTTGAATTGGGAAGTCAATGCTGGCTTACTAAATAGGGGTCACTGTGCAATTTCTTTTGTTCTATGTTTGGACCAAAAGAAATTGTACGATGATCGCTAATGTACTCTATTAGCTGTAATTTATGGTTTCCCTGAAGAAAATCTTAATGAAAACCATTTCTGTTTCTACCTGCAGCAGTGGTATTTTCGATGAACCAGACTGTGACAATGAAAATATCGATCATGCGGTCCTGGTAGTGGGGTATGGCAGGGAAAATGGGAAAGAATACTGGCTCATAAAAAACAGGCAAGTATCTTAAATAAAAATTGAATTTTAATTTAAAAGTGTCGTATATTTTTAAGGTAGGGTGAAAGTCAGTGTGGTTAATAAATGAAAAATGAAATGAAAGTGAATTAAGACCTTTGACAATATTCAATGAGCAGCAGTATCGATGTTTCTCCATCAGGGGTTGGGTCCTCCATGAGTGGGAGGAAAATGTCTTGCAGGAAAGTACAGTACGAACCAAATGGACTGTAACGGTTAAAACAAACGTAAAAATTATATAGAGAGGATAGTGTATTAATTACTATACACTAGTTGGCTTTGCATTAACAACATCCACCTATACCTCATGGGACCAATTTTGGCGCGTAATACAGCTCTCACAAGTCTCGACATGGACTCCACAAGGGATTTCAGCATGTCCCGTGGTAATGCCACCCATGCATCGTACAATGTGTCCAGTAATGTCCGCACATTGTGTGGTGGAGCTCGTACTATCGAATAAGCTTGTCCAGTAGGTCTTAAACATGCTCAATTGGGTTTAGATCGACATTAGAACGACAGGTCGTTCATTGTCATGTTCATGAAACCAGTTAGCAACCTACTGGATCTTCTGGCATGGAGCGTCTTCTTGTTTTTATAGAAGCTGGAGATGTCTCGATGCACTGTCATAATGAAGGGGTACTTTCAAAAGAAAGTACAACAGAAAGGTAGGCTTCTACCATCGAGCCGTTGATTAACGGTGATCAGAATAGCCAGAGCAGGTCAAAAGCTCCCAAATCATGGAGCCTCCCCCAATCATAGCGGCAGTTGGTTGTCCCTAACATTGGTGAAGTAGATCGCACCAGTGAAACGTGATCCATACGCACCAGGGATCCTAATTCTTTCCAGCAAAACGTGACCCATTTTAAGCCATGGACTCGTATTGCTAGTGCCACACACGTAGGCCGTCGGCGTGTTGCACCAGATATTTGGACTCGTCCAACCAGCGCACTCTTTCCAGTCCTGCAATATCCAACCAGTGTGTTGTTGACACCACAGTGCCCTCCACTACTTTGATAATTGAAAACGAAAAGCTTAAGGTCAGAGTGGAAGAACTCGACAAGAGAGTTAAGTATCATGAAAGCACATCTAAGGATCTTTCTCATACTTCCAAGCTGACATATGCTCATGCTTTAAGAAAAGGCAAGAAAATGTGCAACTTCCATCCTGCCTCTGACCCATCGGACAAACTCACTTGGACATGAATGTCATTCTAACTCTCTCCAGAATCCATAACATCAACAGTTCCTTAGACAGCTCCAAAGCAAAACCTATTAATCCTGCGTGCAACTGAGGGGTGTGAGCTTGAATCCAGTCAGGAGCTTAAAGTCTCAGTTTTCAACACATCAAAACAGGAATTTAAAAGGTGAAAATCAAATCAATCCCTACAATTAAAAACAAAGGCATTGTACTGGACACAGCCAATTTTATTTATCTATACAAAATTGCCTCTTCTGACATCTTCTCCAAGCAGGGTCTTCATACCAGGAAACCCCAAATGAATGACCCAAACATCTTAATACAAGGGGAAACAGCCCTTGTAAAACTAATAAAGAAGCCGAACAAACCACCATCAGATCCAAAAGCTTTTCGACCCTTCTATATAACCTGAGAAAACATTCTGAAAGATTGCTAAAATTCAGAATTACAGATCTCTTTCCTTCAACATGAATCGTTGAGGAGGCTTCCATCCGCAGTGGGTTGATAATGGCTGCAGATTTTTTCCAAAATCAGAGTTTAGTTTAGTTTCAGTTAAGCAAGGGTAAGTCATGTTAGGATGCTATTTGAACTCTCAGAAAACATGCCCAAGCCTCAAAAGTTAAATATTAACTGGCTGTTTTTATAGACTTCGAGAGCGCTTTTGACTTCCTGTGGTGAGAGAGCGTACTTGATAGTCTCTGCTCTGCCCACTGCTCATCCCAACTATACAAACTAGTTTGTGAATATTTCAGACACAGAATATATGCAGGTCCAAATTAAGAAACACAGCATCCCCAGATCCATCTCTAGAGAGTTCCCCCAAGTCTCTGTCCTGGGACAACTCTTCTGGAAAATTGTACTGAACACCTAACTACAAAACCTTGACTATACGAAGCCAATACCATATGCGGTTGGTTTGGCCCTCCTATTTCCCGGGAATTCAAGATCCCAGCTGGAATTAAGAGCTTCTTCAATACTAGCATTAGCATTAGCACTAGCATTAGTAGAGGTATACGATGCAAGAAAGCAAGCTTATGTAGCATCAGCCAAAAAAACCTCCCATTTCACCCCTCCATTCGTTCCAAATGCCTGTCCAGCTCAGCCTTAAATTTATTTAGGCTATTAGCTTCCACAACAAAAGAGGGAAGTCTGTTCCACCAATCAACTACCCGGTGGCTAAAGGCAAATTTTCGCACATTTATTCTACACTGTCTTTCCTCAATTTGAATCTTTGCCCGCTCAGATTTTAGATAAGAGCAAGAGGAATAATCTCATCAGAATTCAGCTTGCTCAATCCATTCAAGGCCTTATACACCTCAATCAGATAACCTTCGCAGGTGCCTATTCTCCAGGCGCTGCAATTTGCAGAACAAAGGTGTGCTCTTGCCTTTCTTGGCAAGAGCACACCTTTGTTCCACTCACCAATCTTGTTGCCCTTCTTTGTACTAATTCTAGCAACTCTACATCCTTCTTAAAATGAGGCCTCCAGTCCTATACACAGTACTCTAGGTGTGGCCTGATTTGTCTTGTATAACGGGATAATCACCTCCTTATCCCTGCTAGCAAAATTTCCTATATATCATTGACAAGACTACATGACCTGTCCTAGATGATCATGCACTGCTGCTTTAACCAGTGATTCCATTATTTTCCCCTGAACACAAGTTAAACGAACAGGTCTATAGTTACTTGTTTCACCTTTTGAAACCCCTTTGTGAATTTGTGATACATTTGAACACCTCCAGTCCATGGGGGCCACCCTTGAGTCCAAGGAAGCTCTCATAATTATGGCTAAGGGTTTGCTTACTTCCTTTGCTGCCTCCTTTAATATAACTGGATAAATTCCATCCACCCCGAGTGCCTTTCTTATGTTTAACTTCAAGAATTTCTGGTCCACTTTGCTCTCGATTATTATAAAACAACTTAGCTCCATGTTAGAGTTTGATAAACTTCTGGCACTCCCCTCGTTGAATGACTTCATGTGTGAATGTAGATGCAAAATACTTTCAGTTTTTCAGCTACCTGAGCTTGATCATCAATAGTCAACCCGTCTATGTTAAGTGGTCCAATCTGATTCATTCCTTTCCTTCTAGAGTGTACATAAGTAAAGAACTCTTTGCTCTTTTACTTTGCATCCTTTGCTAAGGATTTCTTGTAATCTGCCTTCGCCTGCCTAACCTCCTCTGTGACTTGATTACAGACTAGTTTATATCTGCCATAGGCTTGTCTGTCATCATACATTTTTCTTCTCTGCCACGAGCCTCATTAATTCATCTGATATCCATTAAGGTCTAAACCTTGAACAGTATTTCTTAGTTGGAATGAAAAGCCTAGTAGTCTCCAAAATTAAGTCCCTGAATGCTTCCCATTTTGAATTTGCTGTTGGTAACATCATCAGTTGGTTCCACCGTATAGAATTTAAATACTGTCTCACACCATCGTAGTCGCCTTTACGAAAGCAAAAACCCTTCCCTTTACCCTTGATGGTAGTTACCCCTTGTTATAAATCCCACTTCAGAACACTGTGATCACTGCCACCTACTGGTTCCTTTATCTGCAGATTCTTAATGCATGAAGAATCATTACTAATAATCAGATCAAGAGTTTTACTCCCTCTAGTTGCCTCCCGAACATGTTGCTGTAGAAAACAATCATCCAAAAAATCCACAAAAGTGTTGCTAGTGTGCGAGTGACCAACCATCAAGCTCCAGCAATAGCTGGAAAGTTAAAATCTCCATTATAAGGCATTTTGATTTACTGGCACATTTCTCTGCACAATTGTTCATTATACTCATTAGATTCATTAGGCCTAAAACATACGCTTACTATCATTTTTCCTTTCCCAGACCAATGCTAGGAGTATAGTTAATACTCCTCGGATAGATGTACATACAAGTATACATGCACCTGTTTTTTTCTTAGCTACCCTAACGTAGCCCATGTATTTATTTGTCCCACTATGACTCCCAGCAGTCTTGGAGTCCATTGCCTTGCTTTCCAGGCTGCTGTCATTCCAATAGAAGCAGTGCAAGAATCATCTTCACCTCTGCTACTTTTAACCTTTTAGTCTCTGAATCCCTAGTCTCTCAGACCAGGCTGAAAAAAATTCTACCCCTTGAGCCTTGCACAATCTCTCCGGGGCCGAATTTATCAACAAGGTTCTCATCATATACTCCCTCCTATCGTGGCTGGGCAGAATTGCAGACACTTTCAGATTCAACCCTGATTCACGGCTTTTTTTCAACATTGACCTGTACTTGTTGAGTAAATCTGCAGATCTCTTAATGTTAATGTCATTAGTTCGAACGTGTACGACAACATCAATTTTTGTGCCCTTAAAAGATATCTGCTCTACAACGTCATCAACTTTTGCCCCTGGCAGATATACAATGGTCTCGTTCTGTTTCACCTATCCTTATTGCATAGTGTATTCCCCATTTCCCTGACAATAGAGTCACCAACAATAACTAATTCCTTTAGGACCAGCCCATTCTGCCTTGGAGATTGCCTCTGTGTTGCCTGATGCACAGGAGTCATCTCTGTCGTTGAGCTTGATGTGCCGCTCATATTAATTTCTTCGAGGGCATTTACCCTACACCTCAAGCTCTCATAGACGCCCATCAGAACGCTGAGTTGGCGCCTAATTTCTTGGCACTGCAGACACTTAGCACACACAAAGGCATCATCCTCCTTGGCTAGATCATGTCCTGTTTTAGAAAGGTCCGCAAACATTTCACATTTCGCACATTTTTTGAGACTGTGATGCGTTGGTGAATTGCTCCCTGCGTTTCTCCTCCGAGCCACATCACTCTCGCTAGTCTGTGATCTTTTCTTCGCAGCTCTAGTCTGGGTCACGATTTCCGTTTAAATACAATTTAATTAACAATGAAATTTAATAAGATTAATAATATTTTTGATTAATTGATAATACTATAATAAGCTAACAGATTCCTAATTAGTGCTTCGTATTTACGCTATCTAGTTTAACTTTATACTTTACGCTATCAGTTCGAGATATATATATATATATATATATATATATATATATATATATGAATATGAGTTAAGTTGATAGTAGTAAGAGTTTTTAAAGGTAAAATATGATATACTAGCTTATCATATAAACCATAAACCATGGCGGGTACCCAACGTGACCTTGAAAAAATCAATCTATGCCATGACATAAGTAATAAATTATAAACATATATAAAAATACTATTAATATGTTAATTATGGCAATAAGATACATTGAAAAGGAATCCGAAAATATCAATATATTAAAATATAAAACACTGTATCCTTATGGTCTTAATAATAAATTTAATGGAAATTGCTACACTAGCAATGCTTTAAACGATACTTGTATATACAGCCTGTTTCAAATAGTGAAAAGACCCAAATCTAACAGAATAGCCAAAACATATAATAGTAAAAAAGCCCGCACACCAAATATAACTGACGATTTTAATGACATGTTAATGAATTGGGACAAACCAATTATACATGTCAAACAGATTCATGATTTTATATTCGGGTTGAAACATAGTAAAATACGAGCTCTTGACACTATCAACTCTAACTATAGGCATAATAACTTACACCTTAACCTCCTGATTAAAGACATAATTAAATTTATTTTTAGTAATAAAAAAACTAAGGTTACATATGAATATATCAACATTAGATTCAGCCACGCATTATTCGATTATGTCTGCCTAGATAAAATCATTAATGTATATATAAGTGATTTGCCTATTACCAATGCACAGATACGCACCAGATTCAGCTATAATAAACCGTTTGGACTTACAGTCTGTAATTATAAAAAGCAGCTACTAACCTCGTCAATAGCGATATTGAGGCGGTTTGCTTTTGCCATTTACCGCAATATCAGACATTTGTGGACGCACACCATAAACACATTATCACAGGAGATTTGAGCATTATAGACTATCCAGAGCTACGTGAGATTCTATCATTCGGATTTAAATTTCGACCTAATACCGATATTAATACCAACGCCATCATTAAACAACTACACTCAGATATAATGAAGTTCAGCCTAAAGTTATCCTACAAACATAACATATCCTTGGAAGCCTTCCACAAGTGGCTTACGCTCACCTTTCAGGCCATCAAGAAACAGATAAAGTCTATATGCAAGAAACTACCACCTACTAAGGTTTTTAATATAGATGCAATTAAGCAGAAGCTTAAACTGATACAAAATAAGTTTATAATTACTACTATTGATAAAGCCTCTAATAACTATAGCATTATATGTAAAAAATTTTACACTACAGCATTACTAAATGAACTTAACAACAGTAGCACTTACAAAATAGTAACGGATAAACGAAACGCCATTACTAAGAAAATACGTGCTTGGCATAAAAAATTAAAGCTTACTAACCATACAACTATATACCCATACATATACTGTATACCTAAGTTTCATAAAAATCCGACTGGTTTTAGATTTATAACTTCGTGTAGGGATAGCTACGCTAAGATTCCGCATCGCAAACTCGTTAATTTACTTCAAATTATTTTTGATAGCATAGGTCATTCTAATATTATTCTCAATAATAGACCGGTTTTAAATTACATCAATAGCAACACAGGCATCAATACGATAGAACATATCGATACATTCGACTTTAATAACTTGTTTACTAGCATCCCGCATAACAGCCTAAAAACTGTGTTCTGCGATTATTATGATAAATACAAAAATATCTTACCCTGTGAGAAACATTACTGGGATGACCTTTTTAACCTTTGCATCTTCAATAACTACATATTTAATGGCAGTAATCTTTATAGGCAACATACTGGTATACCGATGGGTGCATGTAGCTCTTGTATAGTGGCAAATTTATACCTACACCACTTTGAATATAATTTTAAACACAATATGGTTCTATACAGATATATTGACGATTTGATAGTTTTTAATATGCCTGACTTCCTGACAGAAGCAATCAAATATTATCCGTCTGAATTAACATTAGAACGCACCAACACTAATAATTCCAAATCTGCTACCTTCCTGGACTTGGATATAAGGATAAATAACAATACAGTACACACCAAACTATATGATAAACGCAAAAAGTTTCATTTTTATACTATTGACCTCACTAACTGGAACTCGAATATCTCAAAAAGGATACATCGCAATACCCTAATCGCGCAAAGCATCAGAAGAATACACATATGTAACCAGACTGATTATATTATAGATACACTCATTGAATTCAGATCCAAGCTTTTAGAAAATCACTTCTCACACCACATAATTACAAGATATCTGTATAAAGCTATATTGATAGCAAACAACAAGGGGAATTATAACCTTAACGCACAGAGTATTATAGATAAAGTCCTAAACAGGCGCTAATATAACATAGCCTTTTTAAAATTTTCGTAGGTGTTTCTTTGGCTTAGATAAATTTCGTTGGACATGTAATTATGTAAATAGTAGGCACTGCTCATGGAGTAAGGTACATATAGCTTACACGTATTAAAAACGTGTACCTATATTTGCTCCATGGGTAGGAACTTATTCTGTAAACCTCTACTATGGCTTCTAGAGAGATATTTATTTGACGGCTTTTCTATGTGTAATATTATACAGGATTTTTAAAAAACAGCAGAGGGCTCTGCATGTAATTATACTTATTTTATCACTTAACTTTGTTATTACATTTCCTAGGGGGGGGGGCTACGATCGGTAGTTATATATGCTACACGTGCCAATACACGTGGTTTTCTAGTACCTTGGCTATACGGTGGTAAGCATTCTTATTTTAATCTTAAAGCATTCTAACCAGGATCATCATCATCATCATCAGCCATTTTCAATCCACTGCAGGAAGAAGGCCTCTCCAGCAACTTTCCAGTTCCTTCTGTTTTGAGCACTGGACATCCATTTACTACCCACAAACTCATGAATTTCATCTATCCATCTCCGCCTTTGTCTTCCAGGTTTTCTTCTAGCTCCTCTTGGATACCATTCTGTTATTTTCTTAGTCCATCTGTCATCATGTCTTCGAGCTACGTGTCCTGCCCAAGACCATTTTAGTTCTTTAGTTTTGATAAGAATGTCCTTTACTTGAGTTTGTTGCCTAATCCATGTGTTTCTCTAACCAGGATACCTTACTATAAGGTTACATCCTATGTTAATTATTCTACTTTTTCTTTGCTGTTTAACTTTCACTTTCTTATCCCTATTTTTTCATACCTCATGAACTATTAGAGTATTCGAGGGGGATTGAGGTACTATATCTATTCTTATACCTTTTTCCGTTCGCCTTGGTTAGCAATAGCTCACACTGTTATTTTTGCTTAGACTACCGTGACTGCATTTACTATCAACTACGCACATATGCCTAACAATAATTATAGCTCTTTCTATAATTTTAATTTAAATTTTGGCTATCCGTCCGGCTAACAGTCATCTTGCCAGCTTACTGCTAAATTTGGAATAATTAATTAATTAACAAATTTACCACTACCATTTGGCCCTAACTTACTACAAAAATTTTTTTCTCTTCACTACCTTTTGGCTCTAACCTACTACTATTTTACATATATTTGGACATAGTTATGCTGGACGATGACTACAGAAACGGATAGCTCGTTAATTATGATTGATACATTAAAAGGGTTAGCCCTCGAAAAAGTCCCTTTCAATGTATCTTTATTGCCATAATTAACATTTTAATAGTATTTTTATATATGTTTATAATTTATTACTTATGTCATGGCATAGATTGATTTTTTCCAGGTCACATTGGGTACCCGCCATGGTTTATGGTTTATCTGATAAGCTAGTATATCATATTTTACCTTTAAAAACTCTTACCACTATCAACTTAACTCATATTCATATTTATACAGACCGATGTAATGTTTAATCGTCCTAGATGGCATTAATTGGTTATGTGACTACTTAATATTTATTATAACATTTAATATTTGCTTTTTCATGCTTGGATATATATATATATATGTTACAGAATGGGCAACCAACAATAAGTTAAAAATATCAACTGCCAAAATCCCAATGATGACTTTTTAGGGAAAACTCAATCTACAGCGCCCCCACTGGTGGAAATGTACGGAAGATAGATTCCCTATATCAGGAGTACTAAACACCTGGGCCTCTGATAGTAGACGACAAGATGAACTTCACGCTCCACATAATCCACCTAACAGAGCAAATCAAAAAGTTCACCATGGCCATCATTAGATTCACAAAAATCGACTGGGGACTATGGCGCAAAACTCTTATGCTGTACTACAAGGTAATCTTTATTTCTACAGCAACCCATGATTCCTCAGTATGGTACTGCAGAACCAAAAGTAGTAAAATTAAATCTAAATTCCTCTCGCTTCAACGAATGATGATCCTAACTATGCTTACATCCTGCAGGACCGTCTCAACTCACGCTCCTAGACCTCCATCTAGTGTTCCGTGCATTTTGCTCTTCTATCCATGCCATTCATAACAGTTAATATCCTTGGATATTAGATCTAAGAAGATTCGCTTCTGGACAGAACTGATGAAACAATGGCAAACACAATGGAACACATCAACTAAAGGCAGAATGACTTTCAACTTCATCCCAGAAGTTTCTTTCGCAGCAAACCAAAGGAATTTCTCCTGGTTCACTCCTAACATCTACACATAATTTCTCCTCACTGGCCATGGATGGATCAACTCAAAGCTGTATCATTTCGATTAGTTAACACTGACTCCTACATATGTCAACAAAAAGAAGATTGGATCCACATCCTGTACCAGTGGCCGCTCTACATGGACTTGAGAAACATCCTGAAGGCAAAAATTCTCAGCCTTTCTCCTCGAAACAAGACACTGTTAGTAGGATCCATCGCTTACTTCAAACCAGTTCTCAACTGAGCTATTTTCTAGAAGGAAACGACTTTTTAAAAACGAACCAGCCACAAATTGAAATCAAGAGGCCTGGAATAACAAAGTCATTACCACTGTTTACTATGAGGAAGCTAAATTATGGAACTTTATGATTTTTTTTTTCATTTTAATTTATTATTATTTTTTTATTTTTAAATTTAATTATACTTCTTTATTAATTTTTAATTTCATTTTTTTCATTAATATTTATTGTGTTTATTTTTTTATTTATTTTCTGGCACCTTTAGCATGGGCAGCTTCGGATACTGGAATTTGCTGGCACCCACTGGTATTGCATTACTTCCAGTGGGTGCAAAACTTCGCCATTCCTAGGGTAGACAAAGATAACGGTCTTCTACCTTCATGGGACCAGGAACATACATGGCTGTGGTCTACCTCCTCGTGGCGTAGAGAGGCACCGGGTTGGCTTTCCAGGTAATCCTGGTCTTCCCGGTGGCAAAGTGTCCAGAAACAACTAAAGGACTTAACAACACCACACACACATTTCTGGCAGTTCTACAGAGTTCTGTATAATTACAAAGCACAAGGATGGAGTTGAACTAATGTTCCAGAATTGCTGTACAGAAGATACTATACATATACGTGTACCTGCCTGCAGTGCTCTCGTGGATTGCACAGTTGGTAGGATCGCCGTCCTCCCTACACCGGGTGGAAAAGTCCTCAGTTTGAGTCCCGTCGATGATGGGAAGACATTTTATGGGCTTTATTCACAACGTGGTCCACTTAGTCGGTCTCAAGCGAAGGCAGCATGGTTTGTTTTTCTCAGAAACCAGGTTTTTCATCCAGCAAATCGAAAATCCAGCAATTTACAGACAAAATATACGGGGAAATATGGCCTTAGTCGCTGAGGCTCTCAAAACCCTACAAGAACAACTTCTATGGTTCGAGTGGAAATTATATATACACTGTCAATCTCGAAAAAATTCATTCTAATTTCAGCGCCTAACAGAAGAATTTATTTGGAAATTGAAACACTTGGATTAATTATTCTGTTGTGAACCGACGCCTTTGACGTTAGATATTACAATGGAGTTTGTTTTTTGGACTGTAATATTTTTTGATTTCAAATGTACATAACCCTACAAAAAGTATTAGTATTAGCAGCATGATGGAAGTAAGCTTTGCTTACTTCCATCATGTTGCTAATGCTAATAATTCTCAGCTTTTATTTTAATTCTTTTGTTTTATTTAGAAATGTAACAGAATTTTCTTTGATTTGTGTCATACCAATCTTTCTTTTTTCTATGTTTACAGCTGGGGTGAAGATTGGGGTATGAAAGGATATATAAAGTTGGTACGAAATAAGAATCAATGTGGGATCGCCAGAGAAAAAGCAGTTTATCCTATCGTAGAGCTGGTAGATCCCAACCTTTCTTCATGAAGACTGATTCAATAAAGTTATGTTACGTCAGGGGTAGGGAATCGTCTTTTTCATTGGAAGGATGAATGTTAATTCAGTGAGTCCCCGTGACACTTCGGAATACATACTGTCTTCCATGAGCTCAATCAATGCCACCGGCAACTCTTCTGTTTCACATCAAACCTTTATTTAAAACAAAACCCTCATTTTTCCCGCCTCCCCTCTCTTTCCCTTACTTTGTCCACCACTCGCTGCTTTGTGTGAAGAGTTGCAGCTAATGGGTTTTACAGTATCTGAAGGTACTCTGTAAACTTGAAGAAGTTTTAAAATGGTCGGGACATCAACTGAGTGTCTATAAAAACTGGTTTTTCACATTGAACAATCATTGCGTCTCTTGTTTCTCCATACACTCACACACTACGCAGCTTTCAATATCTTTAATATCCTTTTTAGGATTAGAGTCCCACAAGCTGGCTAGGAATCCACCACAGGAATTCGAAGCCAACTGTGAGGAATTCCTTCCTAAACCTACCGGCAACATCGACGTTGGGTAGACGAAGGTTGTCCTATACAGAAAAAGGAGTTGAAGAAAATAGAACTAAAATTATGCAAACTAAATATGTAAACAAAAATACAGTAACTTTTATTTATTGCGGGACTAAAATAATTATTTTATTATTATTATTATTATTATTAACAGCCATATGGTGCAAGGAAGCCTGAGGCTTATGCTGCACCAGGAAAAAAAAAATTCCCGAGTTACCCTGAGAGAGAGAGAGAGAGAGAGTGAAAAGTAGAAGGGAATCACCAAGAAATAGAAAAATGATGATACCTAGCTCAGGACCCTGGGTGTGCCAAGCCCGTACTCACCAGATGGAAGCCCCCGGGGTTATTTATAGGATAAATCCAATAAATTTAAAAGTTCAAGTTACAAAAATGCATGTTTTTCGCGATCTCTAATTTTTGGTGGGGGCTGCCGCCCCCTAACCCCCGCTGTTTTTTTTCCTACAAAATTGAAACCGAAAAAGAAAAAGTAATTTAAGGGTAAATGAACGAACGTAAAGGAACGGCAACTCAACATTTGAAAAAAACATAAATGCACGTTTCTATGAAAAACATAAAAACAAATGCACGTTTTTCTATGCTATTTTACGAGCAATAACAATGAGAAAGGCTGAAAAGAAGAAAACGAAAAGGTAATTTTAGGGGAACTTTTACAAAACAGAAACAAAAATGCACAGTTTTTCTATGCTATTTCTATGAAAAACAATCAGACTGAACTGAGACAAAGAAAAACCACTCACCTCATCGGTCGGGTGTCCTCGTTCAATCCTCTGTTTCAGCTGTATACACTAAGCTCACAGCTTTTAAAAATTCCATAATTCAGATTTAACTCAGATTCATTCATTCAGACAGCATGGGTTTGTTAAGGGGAAGTCTTATCTGACAAATTTCATTGTATACTGTGATGTGATCACAAAGGAACTGGATGCAAAAAATAATTTTATATCATATATTTGGATTTCAGGAAAGCTTTTGGTACTGTTGCACATGGAAGATTGCTGTACAAATTGGAGTAGTATTGTATTAAGGGCAAGTTGCTACTATTGATAAAAGGATGATTCTGAGTGGGAGAAGACAGAGTGTTACTCAATGGATGCTGCTCTTTGAGGACTAATATTATTAGTGGAGTTCCCCCAGGGGTCTGTGTTGTGCCCACTGTTGTTTTTTATATTTATCAATGATATTCATGAAGGTATATCAGGCTTAATGTGCAAGTATACAGATGATACAAAGGTTGGCAAGGTTGTTAATGACAGTAATGGCAGTGTGCTACTGCAACAGGATCTAGAAAAGTTAAACAGACGGGCTGAGAAGTGACAACTGAAGTATGACATTAAAAAATGCAAAGTACTGCATTTGGGGTAGTAGTAACCCCAGAGAAACATACCAGCTATGTGGTACTACACTTAGGGTGGTTGAAACTGAAAAAGACCTGGGAGTCTTTGTGCAGTCAGACATGAAGTCTTCAGAGCAGTGCAGACAGGCTGCCAGGACAGGTCATGGAGTATTGTCAATGATATTCAGGAATTTTGCTAACATGGATAAGGAGGTGATTTTCTCCTTGTATAAGGCAATAGCCAGACCACACCTTGAGCACTGCATACAGGTCTGGAGGCCTCATTTCAGGAAAGATGTAGAGCTGCTTGAGCAAGTACAGAGAAGGGCAACAAGATTGGTGAGGGGAACGAAATGGTGCTCTTACCAAGGAGGGCTCAAGTTCTGCAAATTGCAGCATCTGGAGACCAGACATCTGCAAAGTGATCTGATTGAGGTGTGTAATGGGTTGAACAGACCCAAAACCCATATGACTCCCTGCTTTTTTGTTGTTGTTGTTGTTTTAGTGGGCTATCCCTGTCTGTAGCCTTGGCTACCTCAGGGTTCGCCCAACCAGTGCTTCGCCCTCCCTCCCTACAGCCTGTCACGCCTCCTAGTGGCGCCGGATGGTAAACTAGAGGTTTCTGTGTGAAAACACAGGCCCCTAGACTAAGAGTCCGGATGAACAACACAACCAACATAACCCACACTAACACTACATGAACAATCACTAACCTACATTAGTCCGGCCTTTCCAGAGTTTGTATTCTTCACATTGCTAGACATGGAGTTGGGGGAAACTCTCAGTGCCGCATTACAATTAACATTATACACCATACACTATGTTTGGCCATTATGTTTTTGCTCTTAAAGTGGTCAGATATCTTCTTGGTTATGCAGCTGGTCATGATCTTGTACATTGTTGGGAGACAGGTGGTAGGCCAGTCTAGATTGTGCATATAAGTCTTTAGTCTTCCTTTTAATTTTATGACTTGAATCAACATGCTTTTTTATATATTACAGGACAGTTCATTTGATAGTGTTATTATTTCAATTTACAGAAGACTATTTTAGTCCCTAAAAAGGATATTAAGGATATTGAAAGCTGCGTAGGGAATTATAGAAGCCAATTCAGAAGAACAGTGCCCGTGGAAGTATCTGTAGAAAAGGTATACAGCAGAAACAGTACGTCTATGAGGCAGCGAGTGGAGAGACTCTGTTAGAGATGAATCATTAATTAACCTAACTGCCCTCTTCTGAATGGAATCAAGAAGTGAGAGAGGTTTTGGGAGCACCGCTCCAGATGTGAGGACAACATTCCATGGCAGGGCGGATTTGAGATTTGTACAGAGTGAGCAGCTATTTGGAAGAAAAGTAACGCCGAGAGCGAAAGAGAAAACCAAGTTTTTTAGGTGCAGAGGAAGCAACGTTTGTAATGTGCTTGTGCCAAGAGAGATTAGAAGTCAGGGTAATCCCCAAAAGAGATATATCATTTTGCCTAGAAATCGGAGTGTCACCAAAGATAAGCATAGGAGCAGAAGAATCCTTTTTGCGAGATATAAGACAAGACTGAGCTTTAAAAGGATTGAAATCAACTAAGTTGTCTTTGCCCCACTGGAGAATTACCTGAAGATCGGCATTTAAGGAATTGGTAGCAGATATTCGAGAAGTTGAAGCTGATTGAGCAGGAAAAGGTTTCCCAAAATGGAAAGTGGAATGCAATGTGCTATCATCGGCAAAACTATGGATAGGATTTCCAGTCAATGGAAGAACGTCATTAATATACAAGAGGAAAAGAGTGGGGAAATGTTATAAGACAGACAGTTATCTACCATCACCCTCAATGCGCGATCAGAGAGCAAACTGGATAACCTATAACAAAAAACAGTTGGCAGACCATAAGATGCAAGCTTGTTCAGAAGACCTTTATGCCAAACACGATCAAAAGCCTTTGAGATGTCAAGAGCAACTACTTGTGTTTCACCGAACCTTTCCATTGAATTAGTCCCTAAATGGGTAACATAAGCCAGAATATCACCAGTGGATCGACAGTAACAGAATCCATACTGGCGATCATTGATCAGACGGAAGGTTTCTAGGTAGTTTAAGAGTTGGCGGTTAATTGATTTCTCCATCACATTAGAAAGAGTAGAAGTAATTGCAATGGGACGATAATTGGATGGGAGGGATTTGTCACCCTTTTTAGGAATTGGCTGGATATGAGCAAATTTCGAAATTAGAAAGAAAAACACCTTTGGAATAAGAAAGTGAATAAAGGCGGCAAAGAAAAGGAGTAAGTTCAGGAGCACAGGTTTTGAGAACAAGTGGAGAAATACCATCAGGACCTGGAGCTTTCTAATATCAAGGTTCTTCAAAATCCATTTGATGGAAGACCACAGGAGGCATTGAATGGAGCGTGTTGGGAATGGTGGGAGGTGTTTCACCAAGATCATTAATACATGAGTTGGATGAAAAATGGGACATTAGGAGGTCAGCTTTATCCTTGGCTGAAGTGACAACAGAACCATCTGGTTTGGACAGAGGTGGGAGCAGAGATGGGCAAAAGGTGCGACCAATAGCTTTGGCAAGAGACCAGAATGCTCGGCTACCATTAGGGCAAGAAGCAAGTTTTCTGCTCTTAGCCCGCTCCAACTCTAGTTTGGACTGATTAATAACTGCTTTACAATTGTTGCGAGCTTTGGTATAGGCAGAAAATGAAACTGAAGAATTGGAAACAAGCCAATTACGATATGCAACATTCTTCTCTTGAACAGTCTTAGCACATTTCTTGGAAAACCAAGGTTTAGATAAAAGACGAGATTTTAAAGTGGAGTGTGGAATTAAGGATTCCATTCCTAGAAAAATATTTGTATCCTAACTGTAGACCAAAAAATTCCCGGCACCTGACAGCTGCCTACTTTCTTTTTAATTTTGGAAAACGTTTCGGGTTAGTTTCTAATGGTCCTTGAACATCCCCAATATTTCATCTGTTCTTAAAGACACAGGAGTTATACTTCGAATAGACTTACATTTTTCAGACCGACATATAGTAGAGATGATTTATCTCACTTCCCACACTCTTAGGACCCAGTCTTCATTGAAAACTCGTGTAGCTTTGTTCGACTCTCCTTTCCCGGACTGAAAGAAGAGGGAAAGTGTGTTGTACCTATCATCTAAAATCCTAAAACACTCTGGGAAGGAAACAAAAAGTCATGAAGGTTTTCTATCTTCCGATTAATCAGTATTCAGCAAAACAAGCAGTCTGCTGTTGTGGTAAGGTTTAAGGAGAATCAGCAACTAAGACCATATTTCTCCGTGTACACTGTATAAATTGCGCGTGTTCTGTCGTCGATTTTCTGTATGTTGGATAAAAAACCCATTTTCCATGGAGGAAACTATGCTATCCTCGCCCGAGACCGCGTTATGAAAAAGAATCATAAAAATTCCTTACATCCTCGACGGGACTCGAATTCAAGTCTTTTCCACCCGAATGTGTTTTCTTAACATTCTTGAAAACATATTGGCCTTGAGGTGATTTATATTTCTAAGGAATCAATGAAGACTATCTTATCAAACGTTTATCTTATCTTACGTTTAGATTAGATATCCTAATGCTCTATGAGGATAATCCCCACACTGGATGGTAAAAGACCTGTGTTTGAATCGAACACACCACATACAAATGGCCTTTTTTAGCGTCAGCCTTTGAATCACCACAACAACACATGAATTTTCCTGTTTATTCCCTATGTTTGAATCGAGTTAATGACGTGAGGAACTTTTATAGGCCTTTTTCACAACGTGGCCGAATCAGTGGCCTCAAGAGAAGATACCAGGCCTTTTTCTCTCGGAAACTCGGATTTTTCATCCAGAAAACTGACCACAGAACACAGCAGTGTTCAGACATAATATATTGGCGAAATGTGGTCTAAGTCTCTTATGCCCCGAAAACTCTACAGCAACTTTAAATCGAAGAATCTTCGAGGACCACAAAGTTTCATAAATAAAACGATCACCAAAAATTCTCTGGGTAAATAAATCACCTTTTTCCAGGTCGAAGAAAAGAGGTACAATTACTGAGCGAAGTGAAACGGCACACCAGTCTCCAATCATTTGTTGGTGTCTGGGAGTGTCAGGAAAAAACACGAGGCTTTCCAATAACTTGCTATTTACTTTCCAATAACTTGCTTTGACCGCTGAAGAAAGGATGGGACAAAATGGTAATATCGTGAGAATCAACAAAGGAGGAGGACAACTACAGTAACTCAATATTTTTTTATTTTTTCAAAGTTCTTTTAAGTTCGTGAATTACGTGAATACAATGGCAATGAAAGCTGGAATTTTTAATAACCACACCAGAGAACACGCAATTTATGGACATAGTACTCATGAGAAAATGGATTAGTTCTCGGGTGGCCCTAATATGACTGGTACAGATATAAAAGAAACTTAATCAAAGAACTGTAAGAAATGCAGATGTGGGAAATAAAGTCACAATGAACTATGGATACAAAAAATTTAATATAACTGAAGTTTCTATTAAATGAAACCACTCTTGCACAAAATGTCCAATGGAAGTTCCTTCTTCTGCCATTACATGTAACAGACATGTGAATAGAGAATTATGAGAGATAGAAAATCGATGATATAAGGATCTTCAAGAGGAGTTAATAAACAATGAAAACAGCACTGAATCCTTGGGGGCTTTTCTATTAATATTATTCATAGAAGAGCAGTGCCAGTTTCTTTAACAAGAAGGGGTCATCAGTGTAATCAATTTGATGTGTGTTTATTACCAGAAGAAACCGGACCAGCGGCTAACAGGTGAGCAGAGACAGTAATATTTGATCAAGAGGAATCCTCGGGTACAAGACCAAAAATAAGTTTGAAGGCAAATACACAGACGTTGGAGCTGCTGTTGTTGTAAGTATTTAGGCGCATGAACGACTTAGACCAAATTGAGCCGTATTATTGCTATTTGATGGATAAAAAACAGGAGTTCCCGGGGAAAATAGAACCATGCACTCTCACTTGAGACTAACCAACTCAGCCACTTTTGAAAGAAGGCCTCTAAAAATTCTTCGCTTCATAGTGGGGTTTCAACTGAGGTCTTTTCAAAGTGGTGAGGGAAGGATGGTAATTCAATACGGCTGTATCACTCATCCGAAAAATTGATTTAATGTTGGACAATATCCTCCAACAATTATTCGATGTTAGTATCAGTAGATAGTAAACACCCTCATAGCGGTCGTGTAGGTTGTCTGTACAAACAAATCCGACGAGGGCTCGGATGGTTGTGTCCACAAACAAATATCCGATGATGAGGACCCGTAGTCTAGCTTTAATGACATCTCTTCATTTCTTATCAAGGTTACAGCTCAGTACCACGAGAGACATCAGTAAATCATAAATATTTCACACGAGTTAGGTCACAGAACTGCAGACACACAATGTCTGTGTTGTCTGCAATTCTGTCCCGGCACGATAGAAGAAATTATATGCTGAAAGCCTTGTGGATTAATTCAAGACTTGAACGACTCTGCAAGGCTTTTGAGGATAAATTTCTATCAGCTTGGTCCGCACTTGTAGGTAGAAGGAATTTGTTTTGTAGCAACGGGGTACATTTAAACAAAGGTGGTGCAAATGTTTTTGCCAGTATTATTGAGGATACCTTAAAGGTTCAGGAAAACTGCTAGTTTGGGGGAGGGAACAAAGGTAATATAAAAACGCGTTTATCTGATAATATTGGTCAAATAACGCTTGCACATATCTCAAGAGTTCTTGTTTGCCGTCCTCTTGGAGCATTGACTTTCTGTTGCATATCTTCCTTTTAGCGCTGCATTCTCCTTTCATTTCCACTCGTATTAGCAAGATATTCTGAGGACAGAAACGTTTGAAGTGAGCGGGCAGCTAATACTATGGAATAGAGCCACAGAAAAGGTTCGACAGGCAAAGGCAGTTTATGTGAAATCACAAGCAAACAGAGCAAGGAGGGGGGGGGATAAGGAATTCTTCATATATATAAATGCCAAGAAGAGCAGGAAAAACCAGATCGGACCCTTTTGTAATGGACATGGGACAGTGTTAGATACCCTCAGCTGAATTCAACATTTACTTTGCATTGATATTTACAGAACAAAAACCGTTTATGCCAATGGAAATTATGGAAAAATTGTGAAAAAAATGTAATTAATGATGTTGAAATTTCACACGTTTATTTAATGAAAATGCCTTCGAGCCTACAGGCGAGTAAGGCTCCTGGGGTTGTTGGCATATATCCTATAATCTTAAGGGAGTGCATTGAACCATTGAGGGTAATTATGAAAGCAGCACTGGGCTCGGAAGTGATTCCGTTGGATTGGAAAAGTGCCAACATACCTCCCATACGTAAGGGCGGTTCTAAGAGTGAAGTGGGAAATTATTGGCCGGTCAGTCTATTTTCAGTAGTAGGGAAAATCATGGAGACTATGATCAATGGTGGAATTCAGGATCACTTAGATAGAAATGGAATTCTGAAGGATACTAAGCATGGTTTTGTAAAGGGAAAATCATGTTTAACTAATCTGGTTAGCTATTTTGACAGGGTCACTCAAGACATTGTTTATTTGGATTTCAGCAAAGCTTTTGACTCAGTCTCACAGGAGCGATTACTTTATAAGCTGGAACAGGTTGGAATCTCAGGGAAAATCCTTAGATGAATAGCTGGATGGCTTCAGAGCAGGAGGCAAAAGGTTAGGATAAATGGTTATTCCTCAGATTGGGTTGATGTAAGAAGTGGGGTTCCCCAAGGATCACTATTAGCGTCACTTTTGTTTTTGATTTTCATAAATGACACCGATGAAGGGACAGAGGGCGTGATGTCTAAAGTTGCAGATGATGTAAAGATTGGTAGATTTGTTAATGATCTCCACCAAACGGGGAAGAGGATTCCAGAAGTTTCTCAAACTCGAACAGGGGACTAAATGACATTATGGCAACTGCGAGAAAGTGGAGAAGAAATTGTTCAAGCTAAACGTAAAAAAAAAGAAAAGCAGCATAATTATGAGAGCATCGCTGTGTTCAGGGAAGTTTCTGTGGACTGGCAATGCGCGGGTGAATCCCAAGTTCACAAAGGTGGGATCAAAGGATGGCATGAATAGTAACGGACCTATTAGCTTAACTTCTGTCGCACGAGGAACTACTTGTGGATAGCAGAGTTGGTGTAATCACTGTCTTCACCACACCAGGTGGAGAAGATCAGGGTTCAAGTGCCGTCAATGATGCAAAGAATTTTTTTATTCTTTTTCATGATAAGGGTTTTTCGTAAAACAAAACAGCAAATCGACCACAAAACACACGCGATTTACAGACAATATTTATACAGTAAACATGGAACTGTAAGAACTATTCTTACATATATTTTTTAGGAATTTATAAATTACCAATTTTGAAAAATATCTAAGTTAATAGACAAGCTCTCAGCAGATTTGCTTGCCCTGTGTACTTTTCTATAGTGCGGATTAGCGAAGCAGCAGGGGGGGGGGCTGTTCGAAATGAGGCTACAATAGGAGAACCGGTTGGAAGCGGTGCTTGTTTACCGTAAACAAAGGGGAGGAGCGGTCAATTTATAATAGGCGAGACTAAAGGAGTAAGTGGTTCTGGATGGTCCGATGGAAAGCTCGAGAAACTTCTAAGCATCCGGATGCTCCGTCGAAAGATCGGGAAATTTCTGGAAGACGGAAGTCCTTGCTGCACTGGAAGGGGGCTCGGTCTACCTGTCGTGGGTCGAGACAAAGGGATGTGAATGAGCGAATGAGAATGTAGTCGAAAAAGGGGAAATAGCAATTGATTGGACGAAAAATAAGGGAGAGTTGGAAACAAAAAGGTGATGCAGAGAAAGAAAAGGGAGAGAAAGAAAGAGTTAGTTCGGAGAGTATCTCGGGAGAGGGACGTGCGGAGAATCTTTTTTTTGGGAGTGACGCGGGCTTGCCGACGGAGTCTCGGGTAATGAAAGTTAGTGGGAAGTAATAACAGAGAAAGTGAGGAGTAAGTTCTGGAAGGAGTGGGAGATCGAGATTCTCACAGATGGCCAGAGAAGCAACCACCGGAGAAGGATCCCCATGCCCGGAAAGAACAGCCAGAGAGAACCGCATAAAGGAGTGCTACTAGTGGGCCGCAGAAACCAAGCCCAGAAGGACGACGCTGAAAAGGGCCGGAACAAAAAAAAGCGTATAAGAAGAAGAAAAGAAAAGTGAGCAAGTAAGTGAGCCTAGAAAATTTGCTAACGAAATCGGTGTAGTAATACTTATAAAGAGAAAGTAATGAACAGAACAGTCAGAGGGGAGTGGTCACTACAAGAATACCATATTGTTAAAGATAGAACCGATGATAGCGAGATAGCAGAGAGAGAGTGAGAGACAGTTACTTATCTGTAATTAGAAGTGTCGGTAAACATAAGAGATGTATCAGGTGAGAAATTTGTTGCCAATAACTGTTTAACTGATGTTAATAGAATAAATTGTACTTGTGAGTTTATCCTGCAGAATATGTAATATGAGAAAGAAAGATTAATAGAATTATCCCAATTATGTCACGGATATTCATATAAACGTATATTACAATATAAGGTTGTATAGGTTAGTTTAATTGGTATCTCGCATATAAAAGAAATTGTTAGAGGTGATGATATATGTGAGGAAGAAAGATAAGAAGGTGGATATTCTAATATGTAAAGTAATTGCAAAATGTTGTAAAAGGGGAAGCAGATACCTTGAGCATATTAATGTGTGTAAAAATTTTGTATAATACTGTGAATAAATCTTGTTCTGTTATTAAATTATGTTTCATCTTTGAGAAATAGCTCCATGGCTTCATAACTAGTAACAGAATTGTCCAGGCAGAAGGGAAGCTAACCAAAGGGAAAACATACCTCAGTACTTGGATCTTCTGATTAAAAAAAATTATATATATATAAAAAAAAAAAAAAATGAAATTTATTTACTAAGCAACAGATAGCTTGTGGACCTTGAAAGGGAGGTGAGGACCCCTGTAAATAAATTAAATAAAAACAACAGCCTTTGTGGTTCCAAGGTAAATGGGGAAAGAAATAGGTAAGGGATAGATTAAAAATAGAACTATATATAAATAAGGATAAATAAATAACAGAGAAAATAATTAAATTTCTCCTCCCCTCCCCTCCCCACAGAACAATGACCTAGGTTGCTGATGTGCTCAGAACCCTTACTTCGGCCACAAATGTTTAAAATCTGGCACACTTGGGGATTGAGAAGTTTTGGATTTTAAAATTTTCCTTATAATAGAGAAGTACCTGAAGTGGCTGAACAGTCTTGAGAGATTAACTGAGCGACCAATTACAATAATCGAAACATGATAAGGATTCTGATAAAGTAATCCTCTCCCCACGATTCAGCTCTTTTCAACCAAACTGAAAGCTTCTTCACGTACATCTCTGAGGTAATTAATTAATTTAACGTTTTTGTAATTTATAAATATTATTAAGATTAAGAGAATTGTTCATAATGTGACTGAATCTTTGAAGAATTTCCTACCAAAGTACTAAAACGTATTTCTTTTTTCTTTTTCTTTCATAAACGAAACTCAAAGTTTGGTTTCGAAACGCCTTCATCAAAATAGAGCGAGCGTATCAAGGAGGTAAGTACATGGACAATTCATTCGTTTATTAGCGTATTAAAATGTAATTTAATTATAATCGATACCCAGTGCATTTTCATTTCAAAAATCTAAATTTATGTGGAGTTACGTGTTCACTACGTAAATAAACAGATTTGTATAAAAAAATCACTGAAAATTTGTGATCGTACCATGTGACAATTGCCATTTGCATAACTTTATTATTAACTCAATTTATTACATATGCTTCACCACTGAACAGTCTTCAGCCTTCGCGGGACAGAGGCTCTCCCGCGTCCTTTGCAATGACGAGTAGGTTCCCCTAAAAATCTTCTAAGCATGGTTAAATTCTGTAATGAGCCTCCTAGGGGACTCCACGAGTCATTGCAAAGGACACCGGACAGCCCAGGGCTCGCAACAAGGTTGTAGACATTTAGGACGTCAAGACGATCGATGAGGAGTTCACAAGGGTCGTGTAGATTTCCTGCCATGAGCAATTGATTCCATGGGGTGCACACAAAGTTTACATACATTATCGATCTCAAGATGGTGAAAGGATGGCCATTAACACGGTTCTACCACCTTAAAATCCAGTACTCGATATCCATGGATTTTTTGATATTATTGAGGGAAGCAGAGGACCAGATCGTCGAGGCATGTGAATCGGAACAAGACACGTTTGTGTATACTAAGTGGCAAGTTTGCGATTGTTTACTCCAGTAATATTCTGTCTTACCATTGGAGGGTTAGGGCTTCATTCCACATAAACACTAGATCAGTATGATGCGAGACCTTCTGGATCCTAACACCGTTGATGTAGATGTCTGTTCTTCTTCTTTTTCAAGTTGGTGAAGGATATTTGAACTGACTTGGTCGGTAACAAATCCGGAGCCAGTTGAATTTTACTTAAACTTACTTTTAATTATCTGTTAATGCTAATTGCAACAAATTTCAAATTTTTGGCCAATGAGTGCTGTTCAAATGATCAAAACAGGATTCTAAAAATTCGGCCCCCCATAACATTTATATTTTTTTAAATTATACCGAATGTTTTTAAATAGGAAGAAATGGTCTAGTTGTAATAAAAATATCTGAAGATAAAGTTATATCTCTCCATATTCACAAATTGCAAAAATTGCAGATAATTTTAATCTGCCACAGACAGATTAAAATTATCTGCAGAATAAATTTGTGCAAATCATAACGACCATAACATATTCATGTTCATCCGGTCTGGTTTATTTTAAGTGTCTTTTGTTCTTTGCTGATAAGACATGCGAAAACACTTGGATTTTATTTAAATTGATAAAACAATCTGCATGTTATCACTCTTTTGTACTGATAATCCAATGAAAAAAACAATTTTATCTCGTAAGAAATATATGTGACATGTGTACACTGGTGTTCAAAGAAAGTGGATCACCCCTTAAAATTGTAATTGTCGTCCGAATAACGTAAATATTTCTTACAGATTGCATCAGATAAGATTGACACGCGTAGATGATGACGTAATATTGCATCAGCTGTTACTTTCAGCTATGTAATCACGCTCTGCAAGAGTTGAAGTCATTCCTTGTTTGTGTCAGGATGGCGTGTAACATGCAGTTGATGCCACGAAGAAAGAGTGCTATTGTTGCTTTACGTGAGGAAGGATGTTCTTCTGTCATCAGTCGACAGTGAGTAGATTTCTTTCTAAACTCAAAAATACTGGTTCTGCTGATAAGAAAAAAAAGAACCGGACGCAAACGAATCTGTACGCCAAAACAGGACCGCGTATTGAAGCGCTTATGCCTTAAAAACCGTAGAGCTTCTTCGTCTGAGCTGAAAAGAGAATGGGAAGAACATACAGGAGTGGTAACAAGTGCAGTAACAGTCAGAAGACGCCTCTTCAAAAATGGACTTGTAGCCCGTCGTTCTAAGAAGCCCTCCTCACACAAAAATTGGAAAAGGCCCGATTAATTTGGTGTAAAGAGCATGTCAAATAAACCCCCGAGCAGTGGAAGTCAGTTATTTTCCCGGATTTGAAGAAATTCAACCTGCATGGATATGATGGGAGACAAACGATTCGCTGGAGACGTGGTGAAGAATACCATCCAGACTGTATGGTGTCTACAGTGAAATTCCCTACAAGCTAAATGATATGGGGATGCATTTCGTATCACCTGCAGTTTATAAAAGGTTCCGTAAATGCCGAAAAGGATACCTGGCTATATTGGAAGGTAAATTGCTGCCAACCACTAGAGACCATTTCAACCTGCCAAGTAACTGCATCTTTCAGGACAACTCTGGTAACTGCATCTTTCGGGCGAAAAGTCTAAGTAGGCATTTCTGTAGTACCTTTAGCTTCATTTCTGCATTGGAAGCATGGTCCATTACAATTCTTAGCTGTCCAGGAAACAGCCCGACCGGAACTGAATCCTATAGAGAACTGTTGGCATCGTGTGGAATCTGCAGTTGCCAGAAAGAAACCAAAGGCCATTCGTGAACTTCAGGAATCCATAATTCGTGTTTGGAATCACGAACTATCAGTTGATTATCTTCAGGAATTGATCTTATCAATGACTCGACCGTGTGCTGCTGTCTTCAGGGCCAGAAGCGGTTTAATTAAATATTAGTCTGCACCTGGTGAACTTTTCATTTTGTTTTCTATTTAAAATGATAAACTGAAGCAAACTTTTAATTTTGTTTTTTTATCAAAATGATAAACTGAAGGAAATTGAGGGCTTCTGATAACATTTCGGCCATAATTGTCGTGTTTAGCAAAACTGTTGTATAAAGGTTGTACATGCTCATTTTGGAATATTTTGAGAGCACCTGTCAAATATTACTTAGCTTTGCCTTAACTATTAATAAATATCTTTTGTTTATATAACTATTTGTGTTGCTAGTCATTAATGTAACATACCATCGCTTTGTTACATTCCTTGATGCACTTTCTTTGAACACCAGTGTATATGTAAAGGGCGGCACTTGGAACGTTTATTCAACTCGTGTAACTGTGAAGAACAGAATCAATGTAAAAGGGCCAGAAATGTGGTTGGTGTAGGTTTGTGTGAGAGTTGGGCCTGTTCTGTTGTTGTGTTGTGGCCAGTTGGCTAGAACTGAAGAGACGATTCTGGGCACTCATCCACGCCACGGGAAGGTGGGCCAGAATTCATTGGGATGCCCATTCCAGAGGGTGAAAAAACATCCAATTGCAGGTTATGAAAGAAAAAAAAAAAAACTAGTGGTGCTGAGAAAACTAAATAATTAAAAAGAAATTCAATAAGGACATACTTTTTCCCGGGTTCCAAAAAAAGAATTAAGCAAAAAAAATCTGCCAAATGTATATTAGTTCATTGTAGTACCTGAGTCTTACGGTTTGGGGTCGGTGGTAAGGTCCAGTTCAATGTCAAGAATTTTAGCTGGAATCGTCTTCTCGATCCTGAAATTTGGGCCTCGATAGATGAAGTATAAATCCAGTGGTAATATTCCTGCGATCACTTGAATGCGAACTATATGTTTGTCCACTGAAAGAATTTGACACTATCCGTCGAATTCTGTGAGTGGACAAAAGGATGTTTCCCCTGGACTCTCATTTTGACTTGCAATGGGCAAAAAGACCGCTGTGTGATATAAGCAGAACGTTTTATTTGAGATCCCCCAGTCATATCTGGAAACTCTAATGATGGCCGCTGAGAATCTTTTCGTCTTGGTCCCTAAGTACATAAGATGCTGCTGGAAGCGCAGCTTATGATCAATAATTACCCCCAGGACTTTCGTCTGTTTTACGATCCGGAGTTGCTTTCCTCAGATCTTGATTTGCGGGGGGGGGGCATCTGGGATATAGCTTGGATTTGAATAGCATCATCTTTGTTTTATACGGATTGATTCGTAGTTTGTTGAGCTCCGTCCAAGAGATGAGATCGGACAGGATGCGGTTTGCTTTTCACTCAAGGTCGAAGCGGAATTTTCTAGAAATAACGATCGTGAGATCATCTGCGAAAGCCATTTTTTTACAATCATCGAAGCGTCTCGTGAGCCAGCTGTGGAGGACCATGTTCCAGACAAGGTGGCCCTAACAGAACCTTGTGGGCGCCCTCGAGAGGTATGTCTGGTCACCTGTGGGAAGGTGGATTTTACTACAATCTCGCGCTCTGTGAAATAATTCCGAAAGAGCTGATATAGCTGGAGGGAACACTGAGTCTGGCGGAGGTGTGTCAATGCACAGTCCTACCAGACTGTGTTAACGGTGCCCTCGAAATCAACAAAGATAGCCAGTTCAAATAGAGCCTCCTTAGAAGAGTGCCTGGCGTAAGGCTGGACTGTGCCGGAGGGCAGAGGGGGTTTCATCCGGGAGTTTATCAGATTTCTGATGAGTCGAAGGAGAGCTACTTTCCAAATTTTGGGGAAGACTCTTTTGCAGGCATTTGTTGTGGAGTTACTGAGATACGGATGTCTGAGCTTGAAGAAGGGAACAATAAAAACATATTCTATTAGGTCCATCCCAGGGCAATTTTTGGGATTGATCCTATTCATCACTACTAAAAGTTCATCAGTGGTTAAGGAGTTAGTAGTTGCCAAAGTATCGTAGGTTTTGTTGGCCATTCGTATAGCTGAATGCTGGTAGATCTCCTGAGGGATAATCCTCGGGAAACAATTTGTCTAGTATTCGATTGTGTCAGTCCAGTTCGAGGTCTCTGCGGTTTCAGCTGTAATTATATCAAATGTATCAGGCATGTGTGTTTTCTCCCTCGCTATCTCATAAAGTAGGCCCCTTGGATTGGAATTCATAGAGTCATTAACAAATATAGTCCAGGCTGCTCTCTTCCTGGCGGCAATGATTTTTGCATATTCATTCTTTTTGTCAATGTAGCTACTATGTAATTTTGACACCTCAGATGGCGACCAGTTGCAATGGCGCTTGTAAAACTGTCGAGCTCGATGGGCCTCCTTACGCAGCGTTGCTAGCTCACTACACCACCATGAGCAAACGGTAGGACCGATAGACTTTTTCCTTGCCGACTTATACGAGGCCTTCATCAGTGCTTCCTGAAGTATGTCGACCAACTTATTAGCAGCAGAAGAGTTAAGGTAGTTAGGATCGCACTGGGGAAATTCCCTGGCAATCGAGTCATCAAACGTGTGCCAATCGGCATCCTTGGTTTAAAATCTCACAACGGCAGATTGTCTAGGGGATCTGGAGGGAGCGGCTGAGTGCATCTCCATGTAGAAGGTAATCACTCTATGGTCACTGAGCGTCCAGTCTGAGATTGTCTTCCAGTCAGAGATCCGAGTCCTGAGGTCACTGGTCGTTATGGTGACAATGAGAACAGTTCTTCTGTCCAGAAAGTTGAGAACATACTCCAGATATTTCAGTGAATGATTGAATTGGCTGAGGGTGGGCAGTAGAGGAACATCAAATAAAATGATAATGCAGTGGTTATGAATGTTGCAGAGCTCGTGCACTACCAGTACGTCAAGTTCACGATTGAGTACAACAAGGCAAGACTTGGAATCTTCGGGGACTGGTTGTATTACCCTAGCAGTAACAGCATACCGCATTATTTCAGTTGAAGAAACAGCTTGCACCTTTTCACAAAAGGGCTCCTGGACGGCAACAATATTGATAGAGTGTTCTTCTGTTGAAAGACGGATCTCATCAGAAACAGCTCGTGACCTTTGTCCGTTAATTTGCGTTATGTGCAATTTTGTTCCAGGTGTGATTACCTTGGAAGAGTTGTGGTCAGGGCTGTGATTGATCAATGCAGCATTGCGACTATGGCGACTTCGATCTGTAACTGTATTTGGATTATTCATCGGAAGTTCTCAGCAGTACCAGTTGAAGTGCTCGTTGATACCTGGGCAAGATACATCACGGACTGAGTGGGAGTGGTCCCACTTCCTTGTCTTATAGTTTACGCAGCTGAGCTGTTCATCACGGTGGGGGCACTCTGCATGAACGTATCTACTACGGACACAATGGCCGCAGGTGGGAGAGCTGTGGGAGCAGTATTGAGACGTATGCCTGTTTGCCAGGCACAAGAAGCATTTTGTGACCACTGTGAAGAGATGAAAGCTATGGGCCCTACAGCCCAAAAAGATACAAGAAACTCCTCTCCAAACAGTGGAGAGGAGGCTCTTCTATAGGCAAGGGGAGAAGCTAATGATTCAGTGTGCTGCAGAGGTGGATTTAGTTTTGGTTTGAAATCTGAATGTGACCTCCCTCTTGACTACCCTCATGGTGTATCCAAACTCACCCAGGTTCTTATAGAAGAGGTTCTGAAGAATCTCATCATTGGTCCAGCCAAGTTGGGTGTCATACATAAGAATTTATGGGTTCGACTTCTTATGTGGGGCAACCAGAACGCCAGCAGTGGAGAGAGAACAGCTGGAGGAGATGTGATTAAGATCATTCAATGTGGTTGTCTCCAGAACAACTTCACGGTTCCTGATGGGTCTGAGGGATTTTACTTTGATGTTCCTGAAATTCGTCTTGAGTGTGTTGGCTACTAGGTCCTTCACCTCGCCGCTAGTCTTGAGTTCAGAATTCTCACTGGCTCAGAGCAGAAGGACATGCTGCGATTTATTATCAGAAGTGAAAGGCAATGATGTCTTCAGCTCAACATCCTCCATAGAACCTGCAGCCTGGATTTGACTGTTCCCGCATATGCGAGGAACGAAGTCGCAACTGGAGCCGGAGCAAAGCTCTCTGGACGCGGGTCAAGATCTTGGGTCGGTGAGAGCTTGGAAAAGGTATCAATAGCTTTCTTAAGAACGTTTTGGTCTTTAATTCATCATTAATTGCCGGAGTTTTTCACTTTCAATTACTAATTCTGTAGTTATTGATTCCAGCTTTGTCCAGAGTTCTTGGACATAGTGCCCTGCAGTTTTAGTAAATCGATTAACATCAGAGTTCAAGAAGAAGACCAAGTTGCAGTGCTGCTTCGAAACATTAATTAATATAATGGCATAGGCCCCAAAGGACTCTAGCAATCATTAGGCCTCATAGAAGATGGGATTCCAAGTCGATCTGCGTATTTTAAGCACGCACCAATGGTCTAGTCTAAGACCGATGGAGGTAGCAATGGAGTAGCAGATTGGTGTCCTCAAATGAGATCGAAGAGGAGGCAGGCTGGGGTGGGATCGGCTGTTCTAGCAGTGTCGACAGGCCCAGGTTCAGTGGTGTCTGAGCCCCCGATGGCCTCAGCTTACTACTGAAAGCCACCCCACCGCACTGTTTAGCATGTTTCGATTCTTTCCTCTCTCTCTCTTGATCGCTGTCTGCTCTTCTTTTTAACTGTTGATAAGGTAGTCTGTAAAAGGGATTTGTGTAGCATGGGGCTGTGAGTAACCTCGGATTCTCCGCCGCTGGCATTACTGCTACTCACCGCACTCATCTTGTAAAACTGTGATTTTAATTTCCGGGATGAAAAGCTATGTGTGTAGAAGATTTCACTAAATTTTTTGCTTCCCAGCTTACTCACAAGGGGGCACTAGGTCACCCTAGAACGTGCAATATCTTAGATATATTGAAACTAGTTGAGGGCTGTCAACTATTATTTCTGCTGGTCGAGCATTCATTATCAAAATAATTTTTTTCATACCTCAGCAATAAAATATGTGATTCTGGAGGAAATAAATGCGCTGATTTCGAAAAATCACCATGAAAAGTCTATCACATCAACATCAAAAGATGCATCAACGATTAATGGATATATACGTACAATTGAAGTTTGTAATACAAGTGTAAAAAACATTATATGTTCTCTATAACTCATTTAACTTCGGAAAAATTATCATAAATCACAGCGAAATACTTATATTTCAATAATGTATAATCAGCATAACTGTAATTGTCCTTAAAAATGTTTGCTACTAAGGGTTTCTCTCTTGTATTCTGCTCACTCTCCTTCACAATGAACCAGCAGTAATCCCCCATCATTACACGACCCCAGCGACCTTAGTACCGCTTTTTCATCGTGCAAATTTCTTGATGAAACCGCTCCCCTTGTTCATTACTCACATCTTCCAGAATTTCGGGGAAAAATTCGAAATGGCAATGAAGAAAATGAATTTTCAACGACATTCGACATGTTTTTGTAGCACTCAACTAAATTAGACACCAACATTTCAGAATTTTCTTCTCTCCTATTTCCAAAAAAACCATGTACTGTACTATCGCCTCAAATGATTGCCAAGCTGCCAATTCAACCTCCTTTAACTGGGTTTCAAACACATCGTCTTTCAGGAGGTTCCTAATTTGGGTCCGACGAAAATTCCTTCCTTACGTTTGGGCATATGCTAAATTAGGAAACACTTCTCAAGTATCCAAATCCGTCAACTTCTTTTTCTAGTTCCTTCACGAAATTTTTCATCAATCCAAGTTTGATGTGCAGGGATGAAAGAATGAACTCGTTCCGCTTGTCCCAATTTTGCACAACATAACGTTCTTCTGTCGCACGGCTGTCCCACAAACACGAAAAACAACAATATTTTGCGAACCCCAAGATCACTGCATATGTTCCAACCATAATCCTGGTATTTTATAGCATGTACAACCATAGACACGGTTTCATGACTTTCTTTAAGTCCAACTGAATGAAGCACAGGAACTGATGGAAATTCGTTGCATTATGAAGCAAAACTGCTTTTAAACTTATATTTCGAGGATAGATTAACATTAATACTTGGAAAACCTTGGCACAGCCTACAACGATCCTCACCAAAAACGCTAAATGTGCTCTCTTGAATTTGTAAATTGTTGTATCGGAATTTGAACCTAAGAACCATAGGTAGAAGTCTGACTACGTTTATTACAAGAAAACCGAGGCCTGAATCGATTGCTAAAATTAAGAGAATTTGCTTATATCTGTTAAAATCAATCAGTATGTCATACATTACTGCCTAGATTATTGGCATATTTTGGTGTGACGTAACTCCATCTATATTGAATAACTGTGACGTGGTGTAAAACTATCATGGTGATTTTCGAAATCTACTCATAAAAATTGGTTAAAAACATCATTTAAGTTCTTGTAGGTAAAAATCGTGTTGGCTAGTGTAATCAATGAAATACAGATCCTTACCCGTAGTGCATTGCAAGTTAAGTTCTTGCGTCATCCACAGGACTTAAACTGAGATCTCACCCGTTGTGGGGAATTTTTGGGAATTTTTATGAGAGCTAGCTTATAACACGCGTTATAAGCTAGCTCTTATAACGCGTGTAATCTGCTCTTCGATACCATCATTATATTGAGGAAGCACCACACTTCTAGATACACTTAGACAAACTCTGTTGTATTCTCTCATTAAAGCAGCAATGCAATAAAATTTATCTTTTATTCTCTTTCTCTTCAGGTATAAAATATGCGGAGGAGTAACATGGGTTCCAGCCAAAGCTCCTCATTACGAAAACTGCATGAAGATAAAGAAACGGATGAAAATTGGAAAAAATACAAGGTAAAAATAACATGAGAAGAAATTATAAGATAAATATTTAGCGAGTTCGGTACTCTCAGAAAGTGTTCTCCAGTACTCCAGTAGGCCACTTTGCCAATTAACATGTTTTTCTTTACCGCTTAAAATTCTAAATTTTACTTCCAAATTTCTGTATGTCATTGACATTCTGTCAATGACATACAGAATTTTTTTCTATAAGGGATGAGGAAGTGATTATTCCATTGTACATAAATGCTATGGTCATACCACATCTTGAGTGCTGCATTCAGGTGTGGAGGTTTCATTTTAAGAAGGATGTAGAACTGCTGGAACGAGTATAGAGAAGGGCAACGAGATTGGTGAGGGTAACAAAGTGGTGCACTTGCCAAGAAACGCTTGTTCTGCAAATTCCAGCGTCTGGAGACTAGGCACCTGCGAGGCGATTGTATTAAGGTGTTTAAAGCTTTAAAGGGATTGAGGAAGCTGAATGCTGGTGGGATTCTTCTTCGTGCTCAGACTACACACATGGTGGGGCACAAATTCAAGTTGAGGAAGGCTGGTTTCAGATTATATGTGCGGAAGTTTGCTTTTAGCCGCGGGTGGTTGATAGTTGGAAGAAACTTCCTTCTGATGTTGTAGAAGTGGATAGTTTGAAAATTCAAGTCAGAATTGGACAGGCGGGGATGGATAGGACAAACAGGATTTTTTTTGGCTGATGTTGTTTAAGCTTGCTTTCTTGAAAGATTTGCCACTATTAAAACTAAGACAACATTATCAGTTCTGTCTTTCCTAACCCAATTTCCTCTTCTCTAGTTCCCAAGGGCTTGTAATATGGCCCTACATTGTAATATGGCCTCTTTGCTACCAGGAAATAGCGATCACCAAGAAGGCTGGTTCTCAGTACTTTTTCATGCTAAGAAGACACGGTCCACATCTATGCACTTGCACGGTTACATCCAAGATAGATGAGACAGAATCTGGTATCTGCGGGAGGCAGTGCAACGCCAGGGAAATACAGCATAATTCACGCCACCTGGAATCCAAGCCAGCGACGAAAAACGCAAGGAAAGAAGATCTACAGTTTAAAAGTTAGGTTCTTGATTTTTTGGTGATATGCTTCTATTGGTCATGTGACACGGTACTTCTACTGCAAGTAACTGGTGGCTAAGTAGCCGCTGCAATATCTTTACCCAAGAGACAACATTATACTTCCATGCTACAATATCCACTTCGGTAAGGATTTAGAGACTTTATCAGTAAATTAACCATGGATTTAGACCTTTTGCCATCTAGTACCGTAAGGATGTACGAGGGGGGTTCAAAAATTCGTTCCGCAGGCTAGTTTTCAGAAATCCTGCGAATGCCCTTCAAACCATGAGTCGTCAGCAAAAATTACCTCATCTACACCAGCAAAATGTTTTCCACGAAGAAAGGACTTCAGGGTAGGAAAGAGGAAGTAATCCAAGGGTGCATGGCCAGGGGATTAAGCAGGATGCGGCAATATTTCAAACCCACATTCGCGCACACCTCACTGCAGCATCCGAGGAATGCGCGTGGGCATTATCGTGGAGCAGGCGCACATTTTTTCTCAGTTTCTTCGTCTTTTTTTCTTTTATAGCAGCATGTAACTTTATGAGGAGGTTGGAATAATATTTTGCAGTCATAGCACAGCCCTTTTGAAAGTAGTATTACGCCTGCTGATCCAAAAAAAACTGACAACGTCACCTTGCTAGCACTGATTACACCTTTACCTCTTTGGGGAGGATTATGCATGCCTCCGTTGATTAGTTTGGGGATCATAGTGATGTTTTCAAGTTTCATCTACGCTGAAGAGCTTTGAAGGAACTCCTCTTGCTTTTCCTGGCACATCGATAACATTTTACGTACACATTGTGCCCTTTCGTTCTTCTGGTAAGCGGTTTGAGAACCCATCTAGCAGACACTTTACTCCTAAGCACTCGTTGCTGGATGATGCTTTCCACAGACCCTACGCTAATTTGGAGCTCTGCAGCTAGTTCTTTGACGCTAATCTTCCATGATATATCATGGAAGATGAGGCATTATAATGCCTCAATTTTTACAACACTCTTCTGTTACAGCCGTTGCAGGGCATCCTAGGATTTCTTCACCATATACTGAGTTTCTTCCACTTTCGAATTGTTTTCAATATTTGTTTTCAATTGTTTTCAATATTTGTTTTCAATTGTTTTCAATAATTGTTTTCGAATTGTTTTCAATACTTATTAATGATACTGATGACGATATATCAGACAATGTCAAAGTTAGCAGATGACACAAAGGTTGGCAGTGTGGTTAACAACAGCTATCAAGGTGAGTTACTGCAACAAGATCTAGTGACCATTTCTTCGTACGGTAAATTTTGAGCTTTCCTTTACAGAAAGAGAACCAAATCACTGATCTGTATTCCACTTTATCCATTGTGACACTTCATTCAGCAGAGCCGACTCCGGTAGCCATGTTAGCAAGAGCGCAAGGCTGTTCTAAGTGGAATGTGCGGGGATCGAGACCAGTTGCCAGTAATCGTGGATTTCCTCTTCAGTATCTTGAGTTAGTCAGTCTCAAGGCCGGGTGCCATTAGCAATTCAAATTCAAGGATCGTGACTAGAAATGCATTCGAAATAAATAAATTCAGCACAGCATCGGATAAAAAGAAAATTAACTGTCAGATCGAAACCAAAATTTGTGTGGGTACGGTAGAGATTTCAAGGTATCAAACAAAAACCTTCAGTCGGTTTTGGTTGCCAATGAATGGATGTTCACTGGTTGAGTCATGAAAAGTGAGGGAATTACAACTGCCAATTCAGAAGAACTGTACCTAGGAACAATTATAGAAAAGGCTTACAACAGAAACTGTCTTAAGAGAGAGGTCATTAATTAAACTGACTGTCCCCTTTTGAATGCAGTCCCGGGGTTTAAAGAGGGTTTTCGGGGAACAATCCCACGTATGGGAGCTGTATTTCATGGTATGGGGTATTTGATAATTGTACAGAGTGATCAGCTGTTTCAGAAGAAAAGTAACATCAAGAGCGGAAAAGAAAATAAACATGCTTCTCAACCTTTTTTTAATTATCGCCCCCTAAAGGGCTTTTTTATATAATTTTTGTTCCTAATCGCCCCCCCATGAAATTTTAAACAAGAAAATACTTTATACTTACTCTTTTTATTCAATGGGATCCCTGAGCCTGATGCTTCTTAGCATCAGGCTCATTTAGTAATATCATACTGAACATTGGATATCCAATGTTCAGTATGATATTACTAAATTTAAATCTAATGTCTCCTCTTGAACATATCAATTCTGTTTCTTTCCTTTGTTAATATTTTATTTACTGAACTAAATTTAACAGATTGATAAAGAAGAGACTGAGAGATTGATAAGTGTATTCCAAGAATTTCGGGACATACTTCTTCCTTCTTGCACACCAAGGATTGTGGAGACATTACCTCTGAAAGCACTTGGGCATTTAATGCTTATGAAAAGCAAAGGTTGTTGTTGAATTAAATCATACCCATTTTCTTACTTTTATCAAAATTTCTCACTCACTCCTAATATAATATACCTATATGTTAAAAATCAGTTGTCTCGGGGGAAAATAAAACCCAATGAAAGAAATGAAATATTAAGGAATAAGATGACGTTGGGTAGAGTTGAACTTTGGAGGGCCCAAACCATTGTAGTACCCATGCTTTTTTTCACCCCCCCCCTAAAAACCAATTTTCGTCCCCTTGGGGGCGATATCGACCCCGTTGAGAATCCCTATCCTAGATCAAGTTATTTTCAACATAATGATTCCAAGTCAGCAGACTTTATTTTGATATTGAGATTGTTTAGGTTTGGTCTTTGCACCCAACATGCCACTTGAATCCATGACACCGCCATGGCTAACTCATTTTGCGTGGTTTCTTTATATTTTCGGCTTCAGCTGACATTTTACCTTCAACTCACTATATAGACAATGCTATGAACGCTCTCGGTCAAAACATCAAGTCATAATATTCATGGACGCGAATGCCAAGCCATCTTTTTGGCACAGCGCTATAAATTGTGCTGAAGTAATCAACTTGAAGATTTAATTTTTGCTCAACAGTTACGTGTGCTTAATCTACTTAACTAACCCATTAATTTTCAATGCTCAATAAGCCCACTAGATATAACTTTGGTTTTTGAAAACTTGGTTTCATATACTTACAATTGGAAATTACATACAGCCTTACCACTTCAAATAATGGAGTTCTATCTTTCGTCTTAGATACTTAAACTTGCTGTAATTAATCTAGAGATTTGATATGCTTCTACTTCTGCAATGTGCTTTGCAAAGACATAATATAAATGAGGAAAACACGATCTAGTGATAAGGAGGTGAATATCCCATTGTACAAGAATGTTTACGCCACATCTAGAGTATTGCATACAGGTCACAAAATTTCATTTTAAAAAGGATGTGGATCTGTTGTCACGGGTACAGAGAAGAGTCACCAGATTGATGAGATGTGCAAAAGGTGGACTTACCAGAAAAGGCTTCATTCCTGGAAATTGTAGCGTTGGAGACTATGCATCTGCGAAGTGATCTGATTGAGATGTTTATGTCTTTTAATAGATGGAGTAAGTTCAATGCTGATGGAATCTTTTCGTATGCTCAGACCACATATATGAGGTGGCAGAAATTCAAATTGAAGAAGGTTGATTGTAGAATAGATGTACAGAGTTTTCCCTTCAGCAATTGGTGGTCGATTGTTGAAAGAAACTTCCATCTGCTGTTGTGTCAGCGGGTAATTTAAATAATTCAAAGAAGAACTCAAAATAAACTCAAATCATGGCTTTTTGTCAAAGATTCGGACAATGCACCGATGTCTTATTATTACAAAACCCCTCTGCAGATTTTCTCATCACGCGTATAACATACACAGAAGGCTTTCTTAACTAAAGCTGGTAAGTTGTCGTAGATTTTAGGCGCATTAGCAACTTTAGTTTGTATTTTGTGTATTATACGTGCAAATTTTCTGCAATCGATTTGCTGTTTGCTGGATGAAAAAGCACAGAGACCCGGATAAGAATAAAAAATTATCTGTTTATACTCCGGGACGACCAAACAGTCAGAGGAGTTCACAAGATAGACAGAATATAAGAAACAGCACCGTATTCAGCAGTCACGGCCTTGAATCCCGGTCACTCAGGGCACGTGCACTTTTGCACCCGCGCGCCTCACCACTAGACTACGGTGGCCTGTTGAATCTTGCCACCGTTTTTGACCGATTAACTGTGCCACGTTGTGAAAAGACCTCACGTCATTGACAGGATTCGGACTCAGGTATTTTCCACCCGGTCTGGAGATGACCGTTATTTTACCAGCTGTGTCATCCACGAGGTTTCTCTTTGTATCCGTAGGAATATTATTGTTATATTTTGTAATAAAAGTGCTTATGTCTCTACAACTGAATGATATTGGTTTTTGTTGTTTCTTTTTAACAGATTCGCTTCCAAAAGGAATACGATAGCGAAGAACAAGAAGCCGAAGGACGCCGTAATTGGAAGCACAACCTTACCTTAATAGGAAGCCATAAGGGCTCCTACACTATAGAAATCAATAAATTCTCTGATGAGGTAAGTTCATATACAGAACTTACTTTTCAGTTTTGTTTGTGTGTATCTTCGATTGTAAATAAAGTTTCCTAAACAAAGCAACAAATTCATTAAATACTTTCACAAATCCTAAGGAAAAATTATCATGGTGGTGAATTATCAATGAATTATGGGGACAGAACATTGACCCATGCACCAAAGTTTGAAAAACAGCAATTGATCTGCTTCTATGGAGACATTTCATGTTGCTGTAATTGAAACAGTTTTCTGGGATGCTGATGAAGCTAAGCCATTTTTTCTTTTTGAAAGAGAGAGTCTACCAATAGAAGAAAACTATTGGTAGTTTAATTTTCCAAACGTTCGAATCAGGTGATATTTTGTAGGCAGGTTTTCTTTCCAAAATCTTGAGCACTGGCAAACTAAAATACACTGTAGAGTCAAAATATTTTGACCACTTACTAATAACGGGTATGTCCTCCTGTTGCCTCCTGTACCTCTGTCGTATGACAGACCTTATAAGACCTATTTTATTTATTGTATTAGGCAGTCCCTGTCAAAGCTTGTCAACATCGCGTGTTAAGACCTGTGAACATTGCAGGAGGCATGTCGTAGCATGTTGACAGGACTGCGTCTCGTAGATCTGCAATAGTCTCTAATGGAGGATCCAAACGCCGGATCTGTAGACCACCTAAACCCTGAAATGTTCTAAGGAGTTCATATTCGGTGAGTTCCACTGCAAAGTTAGCACCTGGAAATCACTTTTCCGTTTGGCGAACCACTCTCGAACGATACCAGCAAAGTGGAAGGGTACATTATGCTGTTGGAATACAGCATTGCCATTCGGGAAGAGAGTCACTGAAGGGGTGTACCGGAGATCGCCGCCAGGTGGTTGGTAGTACGAATTGATAGTAAAGTGTGCTCCCTAAAGTGATTTAAATTTAGTGATTAATCTAGTTTGTTACCTGATCTCATGGATATCATCGTGTAGTGGACGCCAAAAGCTTTTCAACCATACGGGTTATGGAGGTATCGGACTTATAGCAGATAAGTAACTTTTAATTTTAATTTGTATACAACGATCTTGTTAAAGCCGAAGCAAACTGCTGCCATTGGCTGACTGGATGAAGGTCACTGCTGGGAAACAACGGGTTGACATATATGTAGAGCTAATTGCAACTGTCATGGTGCTTTTACTGCTTGCAGCCACCAAATCTTCGAAATTAAAACTAAAGAAGAGGTGTAGAAGAAAATCCGCGACAGACTCGCAACCAGCAAAGGAAAATCCAGACGATGGAGAAAACGAATCGACAAGTGATTCTGACCACGAGGATACGATCAGTCCCCCACTATCAGGAACCCCTGTGGACCAAGTCATTACTATCAGAGGGACACTTGATGAATATTTGGGCAAGAAATCCAACAGAGTCACTGCTGCTATCCGCACTGACATTCTCACCACATTCAGCAAAATGGAGACGGTAATCCTAAATCTCCGTATTGAACGTGAAAGACTACAAGCCAAACTGGAAGTTCTTTCACAGGATGGGGGGAATAAAATGCAGCAACGCCCCCCAAACCTTTGCAGAGGCGTTGAGGAATGGCGCGCCTGTTGCCCCTAATAAACCTGACATTTCCCAGACCAAGAGGACAACACGAAAGCGAGAATCGCACATCGTTTTGATTAAACCGGCAGTCGATGCGCAGCTTGACACTAGTGAAGCCGTCAAAGAGACCCTGATAACTAATCTAAAAAGCAAATGAAGACTGTGAAGATTAAGAGTATCCGGAAGACAAGGCACCCAGGTGTGGGGATATAAACAGACACCGGGGAGGAGGCAAAACTATACTTAACAATGCCAATATGACCAAGTTTGGACTAAGGGCAGAAGCTCCCAAAAATGGCCTTCAATCGAAGTGCTTGATGTAGACGAGGGCGTCACCCCTGAAGAACTTGCTGAAGAAATTTACAGTAAAAACCTCAGCTTGCACCTACATGAAAATGCAGATGAAGACGACGTCACTCCAAAATTCAAGACTAAATCGAAAATTCACACTAACGTAAATTGGGTAATCCATCTCTCTAGAAGAGCGTGGCAAATCCTAGGAACGCAGAGCCGTATTTTCATTGGCTGGGGAAGCCACAGATTTAAAGAAAATATTCCTGTCCCCAAATGCTATAAATGTCTCCGCTTTGGGCACAGTTCGCAAACGTGCAACCAGCGAGAGTCGATGTATGGCCACTGTGCCCAAAAAGAGCATAGATACAAGTACTGCCCAGCAAAAGATCAATCATCAACCTGTGCCAACTGTAAGGCGGCCAAGGCACCCCACTAGCACTCGATCAATGATGGAAACTGTCCAGTATACCTAAAAGCTAAAAGTTTGTACCAAATGAGAATCAACTATGGATAGAGCCCCTTTAACTAATAAGTACAAGGAAATAAGAATTGTCCGACAAAATGAGAAGAGAGCTAGGGGGGTAGCCGACCAGCTAAAAGTAAAATTAGAGGAAAATCAAATAGATCTGGTCCTACCTCAAGAACCCTATATCCGCTCTGGAGTGGTTACAGGGTATCCTGCATCGTACAAAACAGTTTATTGCACAACAGAGAACCCTTGGGCTGCAATAATAGTCAGAAATCCGAATATATCACTACCACGAAGATAACACCACTATGTTCTGCAAACAGTGCCTGCGAACAAATTATAACTCCACTGGGCTCGATCTTCTTGTTCTTCTTATATACCCATCCTGGAGAAGATATTTCCCCAGCAATCTCAACTGTCCAGACAGCTCTCCAACTTCTTTCAGGGGGCCGGTTGCTTGCTAGCAAATGGACGCAAACTGCCGATCTGTACTTTGACACAGTCGCACACCTGACAGGTCTGCCCAAAGGAATGGTGCAAGACCCGAAGATTTATTCCACACAACAGGACTTCAAGTTATAAATCGCCCTGACCATCTCCACATCTACAGCTGATGGTAGAGCAACATTGACGTTACAGAGGCGGCTCCAGATATTGCTGGCAAGCTCGCAAGATGGACTTTTCAAAAATCCTGGACTACGTCGGACCACAGAGCAATATCATTCTCCCTGGTTAGCTCTGTGGAACGTACTCCTCCCGTCCCTAGAGATGTAATATGTTATAATATCAAGAAGGCTGACTGGCAGCGCTTTCGGACTGAAAGGGAGTCTCAACGAGACTCCCTGGAGATATTCCACTCCCTGACACACTAACTAACTGGGTGAAAAGCATTACCGCTACTATCAGAAGCGCCTGCGACCTTTCCATCCCACGCAGAAAACCCTACAGGTATGCTGTGCCTTGGTGGAACCACCAGCTACCAGACCTAAGAAGAAGGGTCCACCACGCTAGAAAATGTTCCAGCGAGCAAGGGCGACGATGCCCCCCAAGAGATTACGGCAGCCAGGGAAGCTTACCGCACAGCAGGATGAATATACAGTAACAGTTTGAAGTCTTACCTAACCAACAGAAAAGTAAGAGTTAGTAACAAATATCAGACAGTTACCAGATTCATCCACGGGGGGGCTGTCTGCATGGCTCTGTGCTTGGCCCGTTCCTCTGGTCTATTTTCCTGGACGAGTTCCTGGGCTTGTACCTTGGGGGGGGGCTGAGCCCTTGGCCTTATCGGACGACCTTGTTCTGCTGGTGCGTGCGGACACTAGGGCGTCCTTGGAAACTATTGAAACGGAGCGCGTGTGAAGCTCCAGAACTGGGCAGCCTTGCACAACTTTATCATCTCGGGAGAAAAATCAAAATCCATTCTCCTCAAAGGCAGACTACAAATTAGAAGACCACCTACAATGAAATTAAACTTCACTCCCACTGTACACAGAGGTTAAATACTTAGGTATTTACATTGACTCGGGTCTTACATTCCATAACCACCTAAAATATCTAGCCACCAAAATTAGGAAGTATGCCGCCATGATCAGGAGGGTGAGCAGAGTCGACTGGGGCCTCAAGCACAAAGCTCTGACACTCATATACAAAGCAGTCTATGTCCCGATAGTTTGCTGCAGTGCCTCCACCTGGTATAGACAAGCTACACTAGCATGAAACAAACGGAAGCTGGATGCAATTCAAAGGTTCATGCTGCTATCAATTAGCAGGGCATGCCGCACTGTTAGCACCCGTGCCTTGCAAGTTTTAACAGGATGTCAGCCACTATACCTAGAAGTGGTCAGGCGAGGCCTATTCTACCACCTTAGGAAAGGGAACACCAGCCGAAATCTCCAGTTGGATCTTGCAAATGACCCCAAGATAGAGAAGAGGAGAATCACCCAACACCTACAAGCGATATGGCAACAGAGCTGGGAAACCACACAGAAAGGTGACATCACGAAGCGATTCTTCCAAACTATAAACCAAACTTACCCACAGCGCCCTCCCTGGTTCTCGCCTGGTCTGCACTTGATGTTTATTATCACTGGACACGGCCCCTTCCGTCAGAAACTTACAGCTATGGGGATTGAAAGAGACCCGCTGTGCCATTGTGGAGAAGAAGAGTCCTGGGGGCATCCCATGTAATGAGTGCCCTGCCTACGACAACAGTAAACTCAAATATGTTACCGCAATTCAATGGAATCCACGTAATCAGGAGTCCTCGCTGCTTCTTGATGGAAACACGTACAAGGCACTAACCGTGTACGCGCAGGAAATCTTCACACTGAGGTCAGCCAAGATTGCTGAAATGAGAACAACGTTGGAGCATGCTGCCCAGAGCTTGAATCAGACAGGCGTGGGTTAGCTCCTTCTCTGCTAGAGGACACTGCCTTGACACAACTTGCAAATCCTTTAAGGATAGGAACACCACTGGCACTTCTGGTGCGGGATTGCTGGTACTCTGGAGAACTCCTGAGTGGGGATTTAGACTCCAACCCACAAGGGTTGGATACTGCTGGCACGTTACTAGTGCGGAATTGCTGACACTGTACAACTGCGGGACTACTGACACTCTCTGAGTGTGGCACACAGAGTCCACTGGCCTCTGGTGATCATGCAGGGGCACCTTTCCCCTGCAACTTTAACTCACAAACCCAGACCCCTATTTTCACCTCACAAAGAGCGGACTCCTCCTCAAGTTTCAGTCGGCCTTCCTTTCTCCTCTTTCTCTCCTTTCTAACCTGTACCCCCGTTCTACGTTTCTTTTTTTTTTAACTTGGCCTCTGTCAGGAAACTCAGGCAACCCTGGCAAAGGCCATCCAGAGTATGATGAGCAGCCTGGTTCATCTCCCAGTGGTGGTGGCAGGCAACGTGGGCTCCCACTAGGGGCTCTGCGGCCAAGTAACCAGAGACACAACAACAAAACATAAGATTACTTTGTCAGAAACCAGTCTTTACACTTTTTTCTGGCTTTTACAGAGATTCTGTACTTCTTCACAAAGTACCATGGCGCAGATGTGGGAAACCACCGGCGGCGCCTTTCACAAAACACTGCCACTATGAAGGGGTGTACCCGATCAGCTATAACAGACAGGTAGTTTCTAGCATTCAGAGTGTGGTTTGAAGTATGAGGGCTCCAAGAGATTCCCAGGAAATAATAAATGCCACATTAGGGTCACCAGGAACATTAGATCAACTATCAAAGTGAATTATGTTCGTGAATTGCGTGTGTTGTCTGGTCGATTTGCCTGTTTTGCTGGACGAAAAACCCGAATCTCCGAGGTGGAAACCTTTGCAGTCATGCCTGAGACCGATTAACTCAGCCACCGAGTGAAAAAAGTTCCTCGCTTCATTGACGGGATTCGAACCTGGCCCTTTTCCTTTTCTTTCGCCTATTCAGGGGTATCTACGATCGTTTAAGCACATATATTATCGTATGTAGGGTGGCTAAAGAACGTTTGGTAACCTTCGCTGTTGTACCGTGTGATCATACAGAACTCTGTAAACAGCCAGAAATGTATACAATATTATGTTTGTGCAGCGTACGTGTTGTTTAGATGTTTCCGGCCTCTCAGCCAGTACGAAGACGATCATATTGAAAGTTTGCCCAGTACCCATGAACACCAAGGAGGTGGGCAAGTATTATTCATTTTAGTGGCGATAAACCATAGGAATCCTGCATCTACTGGAGGCAGTGCAATACCAGTGGATGCCAACAATATCCCGTACTACTGGGAGCCCAAAACCAAGGTATCAGCATGAGATCCTGCCCCTAGAAAAACAAAAGACCACCCACATCTTGATAAATAAAATTAAATGATGCTGATGATGGTAACAACAATAACAATATGTACTTTTATAAATTTAGCCTTCCAAAGGTTTCTTCAAACTCAATGGATATCTAATGAAGGCTATGGACAAAAAGGAAAAAGAGCATCGAAAATAAAGGTAAGCTCTTAGACGATTTCTTCTGTTATGAATCCACCAAAATTAATTTATTGCTTTGATTCTTTTACATCAAACATAATGCAGTGTTAAATGCCTTAAAATGAACCTTCTTTCATTTATAATTCTTTCTCAAGGGTCTCTGTGAATCGTGCCCAGCCAACTTCCTTCCTTGCACTTTCCTGAATATTAAATGGAACTCCACATCCTTATTTATTTATTACTTTCTTCCGTGAGGCCTCCTTCACAATGTAGATCTCCTTTTGCCATAATATGCATTTCTTACATCTCAAAAATGCTTTCTCCGTATTAAAGACTTACCGTACCAAGTAATAATATATTCCTAATCTCGAAAATCTTCCCATAAATTCTAACTTCCCTGTATTTGTAAGATTTATATCTTGCAATATACAATGCAATATGATACAAATCGTTGATTCACCAATATGTGTCCTCATTGTTAGCACAGCTGGTAGACTTGTTGTCCACTCCACACCGGGTGGAAAAGACTTAACTTCGACTCCCATCGATGAGGTGAGGTATTTTTATGGACCTTTTTCACAACGTGGCCGAGTCAGTCGGTCTCAGATGAAAATAGCATGTTTTTTTCTCCCAGAAATGGTTTTTTCGTCCAGAAAAACAGGAAGTCGATGGATTGCCATTCCACAGATCTCTGTTAGGTTTCTTTTATAATAACCTTCGATTGATTCTGATAGAATTTTAATTAAACTCAATAAATGGTTTCAATTAAATTCTATGCAAAACTCACAAATTCAAGCTCTTAACATTAATCTATCGGCAAGAAGGTTAAATTACGGTTATATAACTTGCCATGCTTCTCACCACTTAAATCTACTCCGTAAATCTTTTGTATTGCTCTCAAATAGTAAACAGGGAAATTAATGTTTAAATTATACTGTATATAATGCCACAATTAACTTGTATGGGATTTTGTATTGCATTCAATATTTTAATAAGGTTGACCCTTAGAGGGATATCAGACTTTCAAAGGAAAAGTACGCATTTACCTTTACGACTGTTATCCAAAAACTCGAACCTTCGAATTCCCGTATGTCTTGCTTGAGCATATAATAGACACCAATCACAGAGAACCTTGAGAAAGAATTTTTCAATGAAACAAAAGGTTCATTTTAAGGTAATTAACATTGCATTATGTATAATGTAAGAGCATCAAACTAATAAATTAATTTTGGTGGATTCATAACAGAAGAAACCGTCTAAGAGCTTACCTTTATTTTCGATGCTCCTTTTCCTTCTTGTTCATCTGCCCCCATTAGATATCTATTCCATTTGAAGGGTGGCTAAATTTATAAAAGTACGTGTTATTATTATTGTTACCATCAGCATCATTTATTTTTTTAATTATCAAAATATCGGTGGCCATTAGTTTTTCTAGAAGCGGGATCTTATGCTGGTAACCTGAGTAGTGTTCCCAGTGGAACGGGACGTTGCTGGCATCCACTGGTATTGCACTACCTCCAGCAGATGCGGGATTCCTGTGGTTTTTCTCAACTAATATGAATAGTACTTCTCCACCTCCTTGCTGTTTATTGGTACAGGACAGGCTTTCTATGTGATTCAATTCTTAATTGTAAAGTGGCCAGAAAGAACAACACGTACACTGTACAAACATCATATTTCATACATTTCTGACTGTTTACAGAGTTCTGAATAATTAACCAATGCAACAGCGAAGTTAAACACATGTCCTTGAGCAAATGATCGTAGATACTCCTGAATAAGCGTAAGTAAAAGGAAAGGCCCAGGTTCGAATGACGCGAGGAAAATTTTATGGCTTTTTTTCACTCAGTAACTGAGTTAGTCGGTCTCAGGCATAGAATGCAAGGTTCTCCCCCTTGGGAATTTCGGATTTTTTGCCCAGAAAAACAGACAAAGAGAAAACACACAATTCACGAACATAAGACATTCGGGTAGTTGAATTAATGTTCCGGGTGACCGTAGTGTGACGTTTATAATTTCCTGGGAATCTCTTGGAGCCCTCTTACTTCAAGACCACAATCTAAATGTTAGAAAATATCTGTCCATTCTAGCTGATCGGGTACACCAATTTCCTCTTCATGGTGACTACCTTCCCGGTTGGCACCTGCTTTCCAGCAGGATTATTGTACTAGAAACCTTAGAAGATTCAAGTGCATTAAATGTTGCTGGAAGAGGACTACCATGAGAGAATATCTTTCTGTCAACGAGTTTATCTTAACTAGAAGAATGAGAAGAGGAAGACGCTTTATTTTATCGTGTAGGAAATGACATTAAGATGCATTGCGTGTTACAATATCCCACAGAGTTTTAAATTTACATTTAAAAGACACTCTCTTGAAATAAAATGTTTGGTGATGAAGAAATTTCACATCAGTGGCAAGGTTGATTGTTGAGGACAGAGAAATCACAAGAAATCTTGAAACATGAAAAGGATTTCTCTAAAGTCAATATCTGGTGTGTCTTGGAAAACACGCATAACTGGTCCTTTCTTTTTTTATAGAACAGTGGTTAATAGGGACAGTTATCTTGCAATGCCACAAGAGGTTTTATTTCTGAAATGAAATGATTAAGAAGTCAAGCCAGTAGGGTTTTTTCAGCAAAGATGGAGCACCTTGCCACTTCGCTTGGAAGGTTCAACAATTTTTCAATTGCTAAAAGATTTCAAATTGGGACAATTTGGAAAATTGGCAGAGGTGGACCTTTTCTTCTATGGGACATATTAAAATCGTGCTGTTTACTTCTCGAAACCTCGCTCTTTAAACGATCTTCGAATTAAATACAATTAATGATGTAACTAAAATACAAAAAACTGAAGAACGTGCTTAGAGTATTGAACTTTGTATCAGTAAATGGAATTTTGGTGAATCTTAACAGCCTGTGATTACTTACCTTAAAAACTACAATAAATAACCTTCTTTCCAATTCATTTTAAAGATTTTTATATCTCTCATGGAACTCAACTATTGCAATTTTAAAGTGCACAAGCTTTATGGACACCCCTCTATTTAAATTACACAAATTTTAAAGTCAAGTGACAGTGAAAAGGCAGAAAAGTGTTCAAGAGCTTTTATATTAAAGTCTAATCATTATATTGAACTCATCACGAACTTTACACAACTTTTTCAATATTTTTAAAAGATATCAGCGAAAAAGGCCATATTGCTCCGTGTATATTGTCTGTAAATTGCGTGTGTTCTGTGGTCCATTTTCTGTTTTCCGGATGAAAAACAGTTTCTGGGAGAAAAAACCACGCTATCCTCATTGACACCAACTAACTCAGCCACGTTTTGAAAAAGATCGATAAAAATTCCTGACGTCATTGACGGGACTCGAACTGGAATCTGTTTCACCTGGTCTGGGGAGGACAGCAATTCTACCAACTGTGCTACCCACGAGGGCCCTGCTGATTTAAGAAATCAGTAGATTCCCAAATTTCTCATGAATTACTTGAAACGAGAAGAACATATTCCCCTAAAGTAGAAGCCAAGTCACATTGGAATTTATTCTCAATACGTGAAAATTTGGGACTACTCTCACGGTTAGAATACCCCAATTACAAAGATTATTGTAAACGATATTAAAGCAATGTTAACATTTTTATAAATTGCAGACACAAAGAGAATTTGCTGGAAGCAGTGTACGTTCATCTGTTAAAAGAAAATATGATGATACAAATGCTAAAAAGAGAACTATTGGCTATCCAGATAATATTGATTGGAGAACTCAACGAATGGTTACTCCTGTAAAAGATCAGGTAAGTTACCAGATAGTTTCTTTTGTTATAAACAAATAAAATCGTTTTGTTGAATAATACTTTCACTGAACTTTGATTAACAAATAAAGATAATTAAAATACATTTTGTATTAACGTCTTAACTTCTTTCTTTCTTTTGTAATTGATGATAAAGGGTGGATGTGGCTCGTGTTGGGGATTTGCTGCCGTTGGTGCTCTGGAAGGTCAATTTATGAAGAAAGCTGGCTATCTGGAATCTTTTAGCGTACAGCAGTTGGTGGACTGTTCGAGAAGTCAAGGTAAAAGACAATCTCGCATTTTGAACTTGCTTATTGTAGTAGTAGTATTAGTAGTGGCATGTGACGCAAGAAAGCAATTGTATGAGCTTATGCAGCATCAGCCAAAAAAAAAAAAAATGACACCATTCCCTCCAAATGCCTGTCCAGTTCCTCCTTAAATTTATTCAACCTATCAACTTCCACAAAGACAGATGGAAGTTTGTTCCAGCAATTAACCACCCGCTGGCTAAAGGCAAATTTCCGCACATCTATTCTACATCTGTCTTTTCTTAATTTGAATTTATGCCCCCTTAGGTTCGTAATCTGAACAAGTGGAAGGATCCCATCAGAATTCAGCGTGCTGAACCCATTCAAGGCCTTATATACCTCAATCAGATCACCGCGCAGGTGCCTAGTCTCCAGCCACTGCAATTTGCAGAACTTAAGCCTCTCTTGGTAAGAGGATCCCTTCATTCCCCTCACCAATCGTGTTGCCCTTCTCTGTACACGCTCAAGCAAATCTACATCCTTCCTAAAATGAGGTCTCCAGACCTGCACACAGTACTCAAGGCGTGGCTTGACCATTGTCTTATACAGAGGGACAATCACCTCCTTTTCCCTGCTAGCAAAATTCCTATATATCATTGACAAAATCCCATGACCTGCCCTGGCAGCCTGTCTGCATTGCTCAGAAAACTTCATATCTGACTGCACAATCAGGTCTTTTTCATTTCCTACCACCTTAAGTGTAGTACCACACAGTTGGTACGTTCCTCTGGGGTTACTTCTACCCATATGCTGTACTTTGCATTTGTCAGGGTTAAACTTCAGTTGTCACTTCTTAGCCCATCTGCCCAAAGTATCTAAATCCTGTTGCAGTAGCACACTGCCATCACTGTCATTAACAACGCTGCCAACCTTTGTATCATCTGCAAACTTCGACAATAAACCTGATATACCTTCATCAATATCATTGATAAATATACAAAACAACAGTGGACCTAACACCGAACCCTGTGGGACTCCACTGATAACATTAGTGCAAGAAGAGCAGCACCCGTTCATTACCACCCTCTGTCTTCTCCCACTTAACCATCCTTTTATCCATTGTAGCAACTTGCCCTTAATACCATTCTGCTCCAATTTGTACAATAGTCTTTCATGTGCAACAGTGTCAAAAGCTTTCCTGAAATCCAAATATATGATATCAAAATTATTTTCTGCATCCAGTTCCTTTGTAACCACATCATAATATCCTATCAAATTTGTCAGACAAGACTTTCCCTTAACAAACCCATGCTATGTCTGAATTATTGGTGCAGTCTTGTCTAGATGATCCTGCAATGCATCTTTAACCAGTGACTCCATTATTTTACCCGGAACAGAAGTTAAACTAACTGGTCTGTAATTACTCGTGTCACCCTTCGATCCCCCTTTGTGAATTGGGGATACATTTGCACATCTCCAGTCCGTGGGGACCTCCCCTGAGTTCAAGGATGCTCTCATAATTATGGCTAAGGGTTTGCTTAGTTGCTTTGCCGCCTCCTTTAATATAACTGGATAGATCCCATCCTCCCCAGGTGCCTTTCTTATATTTAACTTCAACAATTTCTCCTCCACTTTGCTCTCAGTTATTACAAAATCATTAAGCACACTGCTACAATTTGATAACCTTCTTCCATTTTCAAACTGTAATAATTCCTCACGTGTGAATGTAGATGCAAAATACTCATTCAGTTTGTTTGCTATCTGAGCAGGATCATCAACAGTCGAACCATCAACCATCGATGTCAAGTGGACCAATCAGATTCAGCCCCTTCCTTTTAGAATTTATATAAGTAAAGAAATCCTTGCTGTTTTTCTTAGCATCTTTTGCCAAGGATTTCTCGTAATCTGCCTTCGCCTGCCGAACCTGCTTTGTGACCTGATTACAGATTAACTTATATCTGCCGCCATAGGCTTCTGAGTCGCTTGATAATTTATATGCATCCCATGCATTTTTCTTCTCTGTTACGAGTGTCATTAGTTCATTTGACAACCATTTAGGCCTAAACCTTGAACAATATTTCTTAATAGGAATGAAACTTTTAGTAGCTTCCACGATTAATTCCTTGAATGCTTCCCACTTAGAATTTACTGTTGGTAACATCGTCAGTTGATCTCACTGTACAGAATTTAAAAAAAACTATCTGAGACCACTGTACTCACCTTTATCGAAGCAAAAACCCTTTCCTTTACCCCTGATGGTAGTTGCATCTTTAAGTAAATCCCACATCAGTACTCTGATCACTGCCACCTAGTGGTTCCTCTATCTGCAGATTCTTAATGCTGAAGAATCACTATTGATAATGAGATCAAGAGTATTACTTTCTCTGGTTGCCTCTCGAACATGCTGCTGCAGAAAACAATCATCCAATAAATCCACCAAAGTCCTACTAGTGTGCGAGTGACCAACCCACAAGTTCCAGTCAATATCTGGGAAGTTAAAATACCCCATTATAAGACGTTCCGATTTACTAGCCCATTCTATTTCTCTGTACAATTGTTCATTGTACTCATTCGAGTCATTAGGCCTATAACACACTCCTACTCTTATCTTTGCTTTTGCAGTGCTTATGTCACACCAAACTGACTCAACAGTGCACTGTTCATCTATATCAACTGGATGCACCTCTTTTGATTTTATGTTTTTCTTAATTAACAGAGATTGGTAGATTAAATTTTGATTTTTGTAAATAGACTGATGTAAATTCTTTTGGAAGACACTAAAATTAATAACCAAGCATACTTTGGGAGGGAAAAAAATCCCTGTGTTTTAATATTTTTATATTATTTTTTACTGTTCTTCAGGTAACATGGGATGTCTTGGAGGTAGAGTAGATTGGGCTTTTATTCATTTATTGAAGTCAGGTCTATTTAGAGAAAGGACTATCCTTATACAGGAGAGGTGAGGTTTGTGATATGAACTTGTTTTAATCACTTTATATTTTTTGACATTTAAGTAAATTTTTAAGTAATGTAAAGCTTGCATTAGTCTTTTTAACTTATAAATATAATAGAACTCATTTGTAGTAACCATTCATCAGATTGAAATTACTTTAAGTGCCATAATAGAGAAATTTAAGCAGTAAAATCCTCCAAAATTTTCTCACATTGCAAAAGCACTTGAAATTCATATACACTTGAGATTCATATTCATATACACGAAATACACACACACACACACACACACACAGTGTGTGTGTGTGTATATTTCGGCCTAACTGCCGAAACTTGTCAGCCTTGGAGGGATTACCACCTCTACCATCGCGGATGTGTCTCTTCTATCTGACTCAATACATTCTCAATACAAACATTTTAATTCTCAAGTGATCTTAAAACACATAATTTAAACTCTAAAAATCTTTACATATATTTACAACAGTCAAGTTACTTTAAAATCATATACGCTCTATACATCATTGGGTCTAAAATGCCAAATGGATACTTTATACATATTTACACATTCCTCCACCTAAAACCTTCAGCTACATAATGCAAAAAACCAACATAAGTCTCACGATCTTTGAGGAGATCATGCAACTCAATTACTCCAACTAATTTCTCCTTAAAGACAGCTCTAAGATTCTGCTTTCTTATACATTGGAATGTAACGTGCTCACTGGTTTCTAAATCTCCACATTCACAACTCGTACTTTCACTTAACCAAGTTGTTGCAATCTTAATCTCAAACCATGTCCAGTCACTACCATAGTCTGATACAAGCCCGTTGCGGGCCATGTCTTATTTTTAACCATAGTATCTACTCCTGGAATTATCTTATAAGTTATTAAACAGAAAATCCGCTTTCAGTGGTGTCAAGAACATTGTGATACATGCAAAAACACGAATTTGGTTATGAAAAAGAAAAATCTTTGGGTAAATGAAGATTCACCCCCTGATATAAGTCACACAGATCAGTTTGTCGGTCATTATTCGTTATCTATCAAAAGATGGCGAAGTACATGAATGTTTCTTGATGTTTGTTCCCACTGAAGAGCATGATGAAAAATATCTTTTTGACACGGTAGCATCTGTTCTTGGTAAACATGGAACAGATGTATCAAATTGCAGATCTCAGTCACATGACAACGCTGCTAATATGAGTGGGATGTATTCTGGAGTCCAAGTCAGATTCAAGGAAGCAGTATGGTTTCCATGTCTTAATTTAGTAAGAACCACATCCTCAGAAAGCTGTTTGGCTTCCGTTAATTTTTTCGGCATTTTACAGTCGCTCTCCACATTTTCTGCTGCCTCAACACAATGATGGTCAAAATTGAGTACGATGGAGAATACAACCTCGATCAAAAATCTATCAGACACAAGATGGTCATCACGTTATGATGATGCGAGATCATTGCAAAAAAATTATTGTAAAATTCGTGCAGAACTGATTGATATCTCAGAATGCGAAGAACAAAAACCGACAGTCGTTCATGAAGCAAAAGCTTGATAAATAAACTCAACAGGTTATAAATAGCATTAATGACTGTGATTTAGGAAGAACTTCTAAAAAAACATAGATAGAACGAATAAAGCAATTCAAGAACCTGGAACTGAGTTCTGCATAATTGTGAAATTATATGATGCTCTTCTGTATAATTTGATTGATGTTCATGACGAAGAAATATTTGATGATTTTGAAAAAAACGGCAAAAAGAATTCGTCCCAAATTCTGATTACAGACAATATGAAGACCGAAAACGGAAAAGGAAGAAACCGTTTGATGAAAACCAAGGAGAATTCGTACCAGCAGAAAAAAGTGCAAAAGATGCATTTCGAATTCAAGTTTCTTTATCGTATTGTGGACTTACTAGTCACAGAAATGACAAAACGACTTGCTGCCTACATTACATGATACCTTCAGTTTTCTTATAGATAAATCAAAATTAAAAGAAGAAATTCAATCCAAAACCACAGCATTAGTCAACATCTACTCTTCCGACTTAGAAGTCAACTTCGTTGATGAATTCCTATGGTTTTTGACACTATACAAGGACAAAACGTCTGTGACAGAATTAATAAAGGCACAAAAAAAAAAAAGATAAACTGATTACTATTTCCCAAACGTACACATTACTTTAAGAATTTATCTATCCATGACTGGATCGAATGCTGAAGGACAGCGCTCATTTTCGAAACTTAACCAGATCGAAAACTGTGTAACGCTCAACTTTTTTTTATGGAAATCCAAAACACGAGAGGTATTAGGACCTATAGTACTTATATACCTTGCATGGGTTGCAGGTTGAGAAGACGAAAGAAGATATTTGTTGACATTGGACTTGAATTTCTGTAGATTGTAATTTTCAGGAAATACCAATGAAGGAAGGTTGTTCTAGAAAATGGCAGTTGAATGAATAAATGAGGAAGAGGAAAAGTTGGTTCTGTGAGTTTGAAGTTGGACAGTAAATGGATGTTGGCTGGTGGCACCACGTGTTCGGACTGTTTTGAAAGAGAGAGCGGGAATTATAGAAGCCAATTCAGAAGAACAGTGCCCATGGAAATATCTTTTAAAGAAGCTTGTTGCAACTGGGTAGTCGAACTCTCCCCGAAGATATGGAAAATATTATCCCAACAACAACGAATATTTATTGGCTGGAGCTCTTGCCGGTTCAAGGAGCACATACCTACCATTAAGTGCTTTAAATGTCTCCGATTTGGACACACATCCCATGTCTGTGCCCGACAAGACTTCACCTGTGGCCACTGTGAAGTCTTGAACGCGGACACACCTACAACAATTGTCCAAACAAAAATCGAGCCCCTAACTGCGCCAACTACAAAGCAGCAAAAATGGATCCCAACCACTCCGTCCGGGATGTCAAATGTCCAATCTATTTAAGGGTATTAAGAACCATCCATAACAAAACCGACTATGGCTGTACACCACAATCGCCATTCCACCAACGTCCTCAAAATTCTCCAATTGAATGCCCAAAGAGCCAGAAATGTGGTCGAACAAATTAGAATGAAAATGGATGAAGAAGAAATCGATATCCTCTGCGCTCAAGAGCCCTACACCCACAAGGGACGGGTACAGGGCTACCCTCGCGCATATAGGATCATTGAGACAACCACAGATACTCCATGGGCAGCCATCATTATTAGGAATACTACAATTACAGTCACAAAATCGACTCCTTATGTACCCCCTTTGGTGTCTGTGCACACATTATCTGCCAACAAGGCTCTCTGCACGTAGTCTCGTTATACTGCCGACCACAAACTGATATCGCACCATATATTGAATTATCTCCAGTCAGTCATAACTCTCTTACCTTCCAGCAAAATCCTAGTAACGATGGATGCCAATTGTAGATCTCGCTTGTGGCATAGCCGTGTGGATGGCCATATAGTTTCCCAGAATGGACAGCGATTAGAAGATTTCCTTTCATCTTCTCCATTTGAGGTCCTTAACAAACCACATCACCTTTCTACCTTCAGCAATACCCTGTGGGAAAGCAACATTGACGTTACGCTCGCCACACGGTCCATAGCACAAAAGTTCCCATCATGGATGGTTCATGAGGCCTGGACCACCTCAGACCACAGGGCCATCTCCTTCCATCTATCTAGACAACTTGATAGTACTCCTCCCATCTACCACGATATCATCAGATACTCCACCAAAACAGCTGATTGGAATGCCTTCAAGGACAATATAAAATCAAAGCTACAAATGGATACATCCCAACTAAACCATCTTGATCCACAGGAGCACCTCTCCCTCCTAACAAGCACAATCCAACAAGCATGTGAGAGAACTATGAAAAACGTCAGAAGCGCCTAAAAGCAGTCCCTTGGTGGTGCAGGGAACTAGAAAACCTAAGGCGGCAAGTCCACACTGCCCGAAAAGCCTTCCAGAGAGCGAGGCATTCTTGGCCTCCCGCCGAGGTCCAGGCTCTACGGGAAGCATATAGAAGATATCGTAACGACTACACAAGCCTCATTCGGCAGAAAAAGAAAGTGTCTTGGCAGAACCTTGTGACAACTACTGGTAACGCAGATCCTTGGGGGGTCGTTTATCGCATTGTTAGGAACAAGCTGCCCAGGGGAGAGATGTTAAATGCAACCCTGACTCCTGATGGCAATCCAACACACACATGGGCTGAATCCATGAATAATATTCTGAATGCCCTACTTCAGATTGATGAGAGTCCCGTCAATGATGAACAAAAGCAAATTAAACAAGACAACCAGGCCTTCTCCAACAATAAAATAGAACCTCCTTTCACCTCTGAGGAAATGAACAAAGCACTTGACAGAACAAAAATAAATAAATGCCCTGGTCATGATAATATTGAGGCTGAGGTCATCAAGAAAGCAGCAATACATCTCCCAAACCACCTATTAGCACTGTTCAACAAATGCCTTGCGAAAGGAATTTTCCCTGATTCTTGGAAACAGGTGGTGCTTCGACTCATCCTAAAAGGTCCAGATAAAGATCCTACTCTACCCAAATCTTACCGCCCCATTGCTCTTCTCCCGGTCTTGGGAAAGGTAATGGAGCGGCTGCTTCAATCCAGATTATCCACCTACTACCAGACAGCCAACTTAGACTCTCCAAAGCAGTATGGCTTTAAGCCAGGATGCTCCACTGAAGATGCTATGAACAATCTCCTCAGCACAGCAAACTCAACCACAGAAAAATATCTACTGGCCATCTCCATTGACTTTGCTGGTGCCTTCGATTCCATCTTACTTACTTACTTATTATTTTAGGGTTCCCGTAATTAAATACATTAACCCGTATTTGTGTCTGTAAATTGCGTTTGTTCTATGGTCGATTTGCCTGTTTTGCTGGACGAAAAAACCCCAATTACTGGGGAGAAAAACCTTGCTATCTACGCCTGAGACTGACTAACTCAGCCACGGAGTGAAAAAAAGTTAAAGTTCCTCGCGTCATCGACGGGATTCGAACCTAGGCCTTTTCCACCCGGTGTGGGGAGGACGGTGACGATACCACTGTGCTACCCGCGCAGACTTTCGATTCCATCTGGTGGCCCAGCATTGTCAGGAGATTACGTCAACTCAATATTCCACTCAACCTCTACCGCTGTCTCCAGAACTACCTCTTCAACCGCTCAGTAACTGTTCAAACAAATTTTCAGGAAACCTCCCGACCAGTTGTTAGAGGGTGTCCACAGGGCTCAGTTCTTGGGCGCTACTTCTGGAACTTGATACTAGATGAATTTCTTCTTATGGATTTGGGTCCTGCGGACTGCATAGCCTATGCAGTTGACCTCATCCTCCTCATCAAAGCCGATTCTAGAACTCAGCTTGAGCAAATTGCCTCCCCTGCCTTAACGATCCTCCAAAATTGGGCAAACAACCACAAGTTAGTTATCTCTGGGGAAAAAACGAAGACTATCCTCCTCAAAGGATCCTTGGACATAAGAAGACCACCCCAAATTAAAATCTCTGGGCAGACATTGCAACTCAAAACAGAACTAAAATATCTAGGAATAACCTTCGACTCCCAATTAATATTCTTACCTCATCTTAATTACCTCTCCAATAAAATAGGTCGTTATACTGCCATGATCGAAAGAATTATCAGAGCAGACTGGGGTTTGAAGAGGAGGACTCTCATGCTACTTTACTAAACCATCTTCTTACCAGCTGTGTGCTATGGTGCAGCCATATGGTTCCCTCGTGCCATCATTGCACGTAATAAAGCAAAGCTACATACAATTCAACGCAATGTCCTACTCACCGTGACTAGAGCTTGCCGCACAGTCAGTAATCCTGCCCTGCAGGTCTTAGCAGGTACTATTCCACTGGACCTGGAGGTTATTCGTCGCGGCCTTGCATACCGCATAAAGAGAGGAATTCCCACCACCATTCTGGATATAACCCTCGATTTAGCTAATGATCCAAAAAACGAAATGAAACAGATTTACTCTAAGCTCTTCCAGCATTGGCAAAGATCTTGGGAGCAAACAGCCAAAGGTGAAACAACTAAAAGATTTCTTCCACAAGTTATGATAACTGCACCAAAACCTCCTCCGTAGTACTCATCAGGGATCCACGTCTCGTTCTTCCTCACTGGTCATGGATCGTTTCGGGCCAAGCTGCATGCCCTGGGTCTCACCGATTCTCCTCTCTGCACATGCGGTGACAATGAAGACAGAATTCACCTCATGTATAATTGCCCTCGTTATGATTTACCCAGAAGTCTCCTAATTACCAGAACTGGAAGCATACCCAGTGGGCAGGAACATCTCTACATAATTGTCAAACCAACTACAAAGCCTTCACTACTTTTGCCCAGACTGTATTTGAAATGCGTCAAATTCACCTACAGCAAACTGTTCAGTGCACCCTCATCTTATAATGAACCCAAAACTCAATTCACAGAACATATCCTGTATGGAATCAAAGAAAACACCAACAGGATATTGATCTTTATCCTGACCTAACAGGAATCTCTCGACGTTCACAAAGGAAGCTATCTGACAAACCCACGAACCCCAAAAGGACTTTTCTACAATAGCCACAAGAACTCCAAGCAATCCTTGAGCTTCATGAATCCATGTGCCTCCTCTCATCCCCTAAGAGAAGATTATCCAAGTCCCAGTGTGGGATACTGCTCATTGCCTACAATTCACCCTTGGATGAAGAAGATTAAATTGCTTGACACTGGGCCCCTTGCCCAGTGTGGGACCCACTCACTTGCTGGCACCTCTTCTCTTCGAGGTGTAGGACAATGTCTGATTTTCCTACTTGTGTAGGAACTCATATAAATACTCCTTGGAGTGGGACTGGCATTTGACTTATCAAATGCAGGGTCATTCTATTAGGCAACCTGACTTTGTGGGTCACTTGACCTCACAATCTTTTCTCTTCTTCCTGAGGTAGGGTGGGCTCCCCCCCTGGGGAGCCCATCCTACCTCGCCCTCTTTCTTCTGCTTACCTTCTTTCTTCACCTCAATCTCTCACCCCTTCTCCTATTTCAAAAAAAAATTTATTTATTTATTATTTTTATTTATTTTTTTATTTATTATTATTATTTTATTTATTTATTTATTTTTATTTTTTATTTATTTATTTTTATTTATTTTTCTTATTTTTTATTATTTTTTTTATTTATTTTTTTAAATTTTATTATTTTTTTATTCATTTATTTATTTTATTATTTTTTTATTTTTTACTTATTTATTTATTTTATTTTATTTTATTTTTATTTTATTTATTTATTTTTTTTTTTGGCCCTCCCTGGGAAGCTCAGGCTAATCCCAGGGTCGGCCAGCCAGAGTTCTGTTCCCACATACCCTTGTTTGTTATTTGTTATTTAGTTTTTAGGAGCATTAGCAACTAAGGCCATATTGCTCCTGGAATATGAAAGTGGAATGCAATGTGCTATCATCAGCAAAACTATGGATAGGATTTCCAGTCAATGGAAGAAGTTCATTAATATACAAGAGGAAAAGAGTGGGGGAAAGAACTGAACCTTAGGGGATACCAGCATTAGTCGAGAAGTTAGAAGACAGAGAGCCATCTGCCATCACCCTCAGTGAGTGATCAGAGAGAAAACTGGATAACCAATTAAAAAAAACAGTTGGTAAACCATTAGATGGAAGCTTGTTCAGAAGATCTTTATGCCAAACACGATCAAAAGCCTTTGAGATGTCAAGAGGAACTGCTTGAGTTTCACCGAATTTTTCCATTGAATTAGTCCATAAATGGGTAACATAAGCCACAATATCAGTGGATCGACACTGACGGAATCCATACTGGCGATCGTTGATGAGACCGAAGGTCTCTAGATAGTTTAAGAGTTGGCGGTTAATTGATTTCTTCAATACTTCAGAAACAGTAGAAGTAATTGGAATCGGGCGATGATTCGATGACAGGGATTTGTTACCCTTTTTAGGAACTGGCTGGATATGAGCAAATTTCCAAGCAGAAGGAAAAACACCTTTGGAATAAGAAAGTGAAAAAAGGCGGCAAAGAAGAGGAGTAAGTTCAGGAGCACAGGTTTTGAGAACAACTGGAGAAATACCATCGGGACCTGAAGCTTTCTTAGCATCAAGATTCGTCAAAATTCTTCTGACATTCTTTTGACGGAAGACCACAGGAGGCATTGAATGGAGCGTGTTAGGAATGGTGGGAGGTGTTTTACCAAGATCATTAATACATGAGCTCAAAGAAAAATGGGATGCTAGCAGGTCAGCTTTATCCTTGGCTGAAGTGACAACTGAACCATCTGGTTTGGACAGAGGTGGGAGCAAAGATGGGCAAAAGTTGCGGCCAATAGCTTTGGCAAGAGACCAGAATGCTCGTTGTAGGCAGAAAATGAAACTGAAGAATTGGAAACAAGCCAATTACTATATGCAGCATTCTTCGCTTGAACAGCCTTAGCACATTTATTACCATACCTGAGAGAAACTTGCTCAGTCACATTATTTTAGACCCAAAAAGAAAAAAAAAAAAACCCAAACTATTATATTTAGGTCACCCGAATAATGAAATTTATCTGCCGTGCTGTGCCTTATGTCTGTTAATCGCGTGTGTTCTATGGTCGATTTGTCTATTTGCTGGACGAAAAACCATAGTTTTTTTGGGAAAAAACCTTGCTATCTACGCCTGAGACCGACTAACTCAGCCACGGAGTGAAAAAAAGCCCATTAGAGATCCTCGCGTCATCGATGGGATTCGAACCCAGGCCTTTTACACTCGGTGTGGGGAGGACGGTGACGATACCACTGTGCTACCGCGCAGACCTTGTCAAATGCCCAAATTCCTCAATTTATTATTATTATATTTAGCCATATAGTGCAAGGAAGGCTGACAAAAAAAAAAAAAAATTCCAAGTTATCCTGAGAGAGAGAGAGAGAGAGAGAGAGAGAGAGAAAGAGAAAGAAGTAAAAGGGAATCACCAAGAAACTAACGTGGGTGTGCCAAGCCCATACTCACCTGATGTGAGCCCCTGGGGGTATTCACAGGATTCGAAATAAATTCGTTACCACCTGATGTGGGGCGGACGGTGAATAATTTTAAGCATATTTTTGTATCAAATAAAATTCTTCTAAATTTTGGAATGTCCATTTGGTACAGTTCATTTTTTAGGTTTTATATGGAAGCAAAAAGTTCGAAAAACGGCGCTGAATTCCAAGTAGAAAATTTAACAAACTTTCTTGAATGTGGTGGGAGGATGTCTCAGTGATAAAAATAAATTTACTTACTTTTCTTAACTTTAAAGAAGGAAACGGCATCACATCATGAACATTTGTCCAGTCTATCTTCATCTTAGACTAAACTTTCTGCAAGCGCTAGGTATCACGACATTGCAACCAGAACATCAGCTTATCTCATCCAAACAATCCTTCCAAGCCTTACCCTCCTAGGCTAAAGCTGTCTTCCAATACTGCGCCTTTTAAAGGCAGAGTAAATCCACCGCGAACTTAACTATTATCGACACTTAGTGTCTGCTAGCATTAACCCGGGTGCAGAATTCCATCCGCAGCCTATACCTCTTACCAGAGGTGCTCGTGCTCTCACCGCCATCTATTGGCTTTTCTTCTTTTTCCTGGTTTGGGCCATCCAGATTGGTCTCCTCTGCCTGGCATCTCTGCTGCTTCGCTGGGCCGGTGCGCTTGCCATTCTACTCTGCTGTCCTGGCCTCCTCACTGCTGACGGTATACTGCCCTCCGTGGGCAGTACCTCTGCTTCTCTTGGGTCACTTGGGTCATTCCTGTGTGGGTGTTCGAAGATCGCCCTGCAAACACTATAGCTTTCTCTGCCTATCCTTTTACTTTACTTGGCATTCTATACCACCCTTCTTCATCGCTCCCACCTATTTTACGTTCACTCTCCACACTCTTCAGGAGTATCCTTCTCTGTCATCAACCCCCCCCCCGTCTGTTCTTTTTTATCCTATGTGTTTTATTACTCACTTTAGCGTGCCTCTGCTCTTGCTCTGGCCAGAGCAGAGCCAGCCTTGTAATGTCCCTTTGTTGTCCTGGTCCGGCTCCTCGTGTGGACATATTAAGAGGTGCTATCCTTTGTGATTGTGCCTTCCAGGAACTAAGTGGCCAGATGAATAACCGAAAAAAATTTGCGAACACACAAGTCGTAGTACCCAACACAACTCACACCCATCTGGCTTTGCAATATTGCATCTTCACAATTCCACCAAGTTCGATTTTGTGGGAAACCACTGGCACTGCTATGTCTTAACTTTAAATCTGGATATTGTAATCTTTTTTATTGTCTTTTGATGAAAAATAAGTTTCTGGATCTCTAGAAACTCGGGATTCTTTTTGCTGGCATAAAAACCCTCGAGAGTTTTTTCGCCTGCCAAAACAGACAAACCGATCAGAAAACAAACTCAATTTATGGACATAATACACACAGAGAGATAAGATCGTTATCGGGTGGCCTTAATATCGCAGGATTTTTTTTTAGCTCACTCTAAATTGTTTCTTAAATTTCTAGTAGTATAATTTGTTTTCTTTTCTTATGAAGGAAGGTAATTGCTTACATCCAGGAGAGCCTATAGCCAAGTGCACAGATTATACCCTTGTCGGATGTGGCAGAGGTGGTGACGAAGAACTGAAGAAAGCAGTAGCAACTGTGGGCCCCATCGCTGTGGGAATAAACACCTCACACCCAAAGTTTCTCCAATACAGGTGAGCTAAATATTTTTTTACACATTACCCAATAACAAGATTGTCAATTCACAATGCTGGTTTAGGGACGATTACGTTTATGGTGGTAATATTAAAAGAGTTTTGTTTAAGTAGAATAGAAAGAATTGAAAATTTTCCATGCACTAATTCCTAACCTACACCTACCCAAAACATTACAAGCTTTTTGCAGTTGGTGTCAACAGATAATTAAATATAAAATGCAAGTTTTCATGTGGTTTTATCAAAAGTTCCTTTTTGGTATCAGATAAATACTGTACACTTTCCTGCAATTAGCATTTGCATTAGCATTAACCAAGAAACATGATTCAAGAAAGCAAGCTTATATAGCATCAGCCAAAAATATAAAAAAAACCCTTATTTCACTCATCCACTCGTTCCAAATGTTTGTCAAGTTCTGCCTTCAATCTATTTAGGCTATCAACTTCTATAACGACAGATGGAAGTTTGTTCCAGCAATCAACCACCTGCTGGCTAAAGGCAAACTTCCGCACATCTATCCTACAACCATCTTTCCTCAATTTGAATTTATGCCCTCTCAGGCGATTATTCTGAGCAAGAGGAAGAATTCCATCAGCATTGAGCATTCTCAAACCATTCAAGGCTTTATACACCTCAATCAGATCACCTCGCCGGTGCCTAGTCTCCAGACACTGTAATTTGCAAAACTTAAGCCTTTCTTCGTAAGAGCAACCCTTTGTTCCATTCACTAATCTTGTTGCCCTTCTCTGTACTCGTCCAACAGCTCTACATCCTTCTTGAAATAAGGCCTACAGACCTGTATACAGTACTCAGGGTGTGGCCTGACCATCGCCTTATGCACTTATGCAAGGGAATAATCACCTCCTTATCCCTGCTAGAAAAATTCCTGTATATCTTTGACAAGACAACATAAGCTATTCTTGCAGACCAGTCTCCACTGCTCAGTAAACTTCATATCTGCCTGCACATTTACCCCAGTTCCTTTTCGTTCTCTAACACTGTCAGTGTAGTACCACAGAGTTGATACGTTGCTCTGGGGTTGCTGTTTCCCATATGTAGTACTCTACATTTGTCAATGTTAAACTTCATTTGCCACCTCTCACCCATCTGCTTAACTTTTCTAGATCCTGTTGCAGCAGTGTACTGTCATTAGAGTGCTACTTCCTTTATTAGACTAGACAAAGACAGTAGCAAATTTAAAATCGAGAAAGGAGTTCGACAAGGAGACACAATATCTCCGAAGCTGTTTACTGCTGCACTTGAGGAAGCTTTCAGAAGATTAGACTGGGGTCATAAGCCACGATCCCAAAGAATTAGAGGAAAATCTTAATCAGTTATGCACAGTTAGTAAGGATTTTGGACTAAAGATGAATATGGCTAAAACAAAAGTAATGATGAACAAGTATGCCACGGAAAGGGAAATAATGATTGAAGGAGCAGTAATTGAAAAGGTGGAGTCATATACTTATCTGGGACAAGTTATTAGCTGTAATAATGATAAATGGCTTGAAGTCAAGAGAAGAATAAATTTTGGATGGATAGCATTCAGGAAATATAGTCACATACTGAAGAGCAATATCCCAGTTTGTCTGAAACGTAAAATAATGAATCAATGTATACTCCCCACCATGACTTATGGAAGTGAAACTTGGGCACTCACCAAACGAATGGAAGAGAAGCTGAGAACTACACAGCGAAGAATGGAACTAATTATATTGGGAATCAGACTGTTAGATAAGAAGAGAAACACATGGATTAGGCAGCAAACTCAAGTAAAGGACATTCTTATCAAAACTAAAGAACTAAAATGGTCTTGGGCAGGACACATAGCTCGAAGACATGATGACAGATGGACTAAGAAAATAACAGAATGGTACCCAAGAGGAGCTAGAAGAAAACCTGGAAGACAAAGGCGGAGATGGATAGATGAAATTCATGAGTTTTTGAGTAGTAAATGGATGGCCAGTGCTCAAAACAGAAGGAACTGGAAAGTTGCTGGAAAGGCCTTCATCCTGCAGTGGATTGAAAATGGCTGATGATGATGATGATGACTGTCATTAGTGTCATTAACAACACTGCCAACCTTTGTATCGTCTGCAAACTTGGACGTTAAGCTTGATATACCATCATCAATATCATTTAGAAAAACAGAAAACAACAATGGACCAATACTCAACCCTGAGGGACTCCACTAATAACATTAGTCCACGATAAGCAGTGTCCATTGATTACCACTCTCTGTCTTCTCCCCCTCAACCATCCCTTTATTCATAGCAGCAATTTGCCTCCAATGCCACACTGCTCCAATTTGTGCAGCAGTCTTCCATGTGCAACAGTATCAAAAGCCTTTCTAAGATCCAAATATATAATATCAAAGTTATTCCCTGCATCCAGTTCTTTTGTGACTGCATCATAGTATCCAATCAAATTAGTCAGGCAAGACTTCCCCTTAACAAAACCATGCTGTGTCCGAGCTATAACTGAAGTATTGTCTAGATGATCCTGCAATGCTTCTTTAACCAGTGCCTCTATTAAGTTTCCTGGAACAGAAGTTAAACTAAAAGGTCTATAATTACTTGTGTTTCCCTTTGTCCTCCGTTGTGAACTGGGGTTAGATTTGCACATCTCCAATCTATGAGTACCTCCTCTGTGTACAAAGAAGCTCTTATAATTATGGCTGAGGGTTTGCTTACTTCCCTTGCTGCCTCCTTTAATATAACTGGATAGATCCCATCCACCCCAGGTGCCTTTCTTGTATTTATCTTCAACAATTTCTCCTCCACTTTACTCTTAGTTATTACAAAATCATCTAGATCACTGCCAGAGTTGAACTCACCTCTGGCATTCCCGTTTCTGAATAACTCCTGATGGGTGAATGTAGATGCAAAATATTGATTTAGTTTGTTAGCCACCTGAGCAAGATCATCAACTGATGAACCATCAATATCCAGTGGATCAATCTGATGAATCAGATTGGTCCAGTGGGATCTGATGAATCTGATGAATTAGATTGGTCCAATTTACATAGGTAAAGAACTCTTTGCTGTTTTTCTTTGCATCCTTTGCCAAAGATTTCTCGTAATCTGCCTTTGCCTGTCTGATCTCCTTTCTGACTTGATTACAGACCAGCTTATATCTATCAGAGGCTTCTGTGTCATGTGTTAATTTGTATGTAACCCAATGCATATTTCCTCTCTGTCACATGTCTAAGTAGTTCATCTGACACCCATTTAGGCCTAAACCTTGAACAATATTTCTTAGTTGGTATGTAAAGCCTAAGATAAGTTCTTTGAATGCTTCCCATTTTGAATTTGCTGTTGGTAACATCATCAGTTGATCCCACTGTATAGAATTTAAATACTGTCTCAGTCCATCGTAGTCGCCTTTACTGAACCAATAACCCTTCCCTTTACCTCTGATGGTAGTTACCTCCTTGAGTAAATCCCACTTCAGCACACTGTGATCACTGCCACCTAGTGGTTCATTTATCTGCAGATTCTTAATGCATGAAGAATCACTACTGACAATCAAATCAAGAGTATTACTCCCTCTGGTTGCCTCCCGAACATGCTGATTTAGAAAACAATCATCCAATAAATCCACAAAAGCCTTGCTAGTGTGTGAGTGACCAACCCACAAATTCCAGTCAATATCTGGGAAATTAAAATCCCTCATTATAAGACTTTCTGATTTACTGGCCCACTCTATTTCCCTGTACAGTTTTTTATTATACTCATCAGAGTCATTAGGCCTATAGCACACTCCTACTCTCAATTTTGATCTCCCAGTGCTTATGTCACACCAAACGGACTCGACACTGCCCTGGCTTCACTTGCTTGGATTTTATGTGTTTCTTAACTAACAGCATAACCCCTCCTGTCCTGTCTATCCTTTCTGTACACATTGTAGTACTCCCCAAATTCCAATTCTGCACTGCTTATGTCTCTGTGAAACCATGTCTCTGATATCCCAACGATATTTGCCTTTCATGTCTTGACTAGCACTTCAAGCTCATCAAATTTATTTACCAAACTCCTACGCATTGGTGTACATGCACCTGTTTCTATTCTTAGTGACCCTAACACAACCCATGTATTTAATTGTTCCACTATGACTCCCAGCAGTCATGGACTTCTCAGTCGATGTGGTCATGGGGAAGACAAGCGACCTTTGCGATTTTTAGAAAGGTGTTGTAGAACTTTTAGATGGAATCACAATTGAGAAAACAAAGGAAATCACTGGTGTGTCAAAGGCAACCATTTCAAAACTATAAGAGTGGAAGACGAAAGCTGAAAAGAAAAATGACACATTTCCTATAGATCTATGCGGAGGTAGTTGAAGAATTTGGGATTTGTTAGGCGTGTGTCTATACGAAAGTTGCTTCTATCTGTAAAAAATCAAAGGATTCTACCGGAAAGGTTCCATCACGGTATAAAAATATTGTAGGGTCTGACGAGTCTCACATTACACCGTACCTGTACACCTTGCCGAATGTTAAATTTATCGTACTATTGGTACATAGAAGTGCAACCTTTCTAGGTAGGGTGAAACTTGGTGGGGTATGAACCTCATGGAGCATCATACCCACACTGCCTGGTGTGCAGCACTAAAGCCGTTACAAGTGGTATCGTGGTATGGGGGTCAGTTTTCTTGGATGGGCCATCAGAAGTTCCAAAACGTGTCCTCTCATTTTCAGCCCTCTTAACCACAGCGAATTTCAAGATATAAAGGAGAACCCACTCGCGCCTAGTTAGCCGTACTAAATAAAATGGCCACTCGATGTATATCTGTGCCGAAAAATGTATTCATCCTCCTAAAATCTATCACTCAATACAAAATAAAACGAGGGGTTTCCGAAAAGCCAGGTAACACATTTTATTTTTCTTAATAACTGTGAAAGGGAACGAGATGAAACGCGGAAGACAGAAAGACCCGTTTCTAAAGTTCAAAAAGACGGCCAGAGCAGTGTTGCGGTACTGTCGCCTCACAGCAGATTCCAGTTGCAAAATGGTGGTTACCATGCGAGTGTGGTCCTAAACACGTGTTCGTGAAGTTATTCGCTTTTTGGAAGCAAAAGGATCTTCACAAAGTCACTTTCACCGTGAAATGGTTGCCGTGTATGGCGAAAAGGTGATGGCAAAGAAGCAGGTGTGTTTTTGGTGCAATGAATTTAAAGCGGACCGTGTTGATATTGAAGTGCGGGCAGGTCTTCGTCAGCAACACAGAAGACAACATTTCGCGCATTTAGGGCATCTTTCTTGAAAACAGGCGAGTGAAACTGCTTGAAATTGCACAAATAGTGAACGTGAGTAAGTCGACTGTGCACGAAATTGTTCATGATGTCTTTGGCTTTCGAAAGGTGTGCTGCTGCTGGGTCCCCCGACAACTGTCAGAGGAGGACAAAGCAAAACACATGGCAATGTGTCTGGAGAAACTGTTGCGATACAGCGACGAAGGAGAGGATTTTCTCGCTCGCATAATCACAGCAGACGAAACGTGGGTTCATCACTTCCCCGGAGAGCACACAAGACTCCATGACCTAGAAACATCCACAACCTCCTGTGCGCAAAAAAATTCAAAACTGTTCCGAGCGTCCGAAAAGTCATGGCCACAGTGATCTGGGATCGCCAAGGCGTTCTTTGGTGGATTTCTTGCCGAAGGGAGGAACAATCAATGCACAGCTTTACTGTGCAATGTCGGAAAAACTGAAAGCCGTCATTCGACGTAAACGACCAGAACTCCTGACAAGCGGCGTGATTTTGATGCGCGACAACTCAACTCCACACACTGGCCACACCACTCCTCACTGGTTGCGTCGTAATCGATGTGAAACTCTGTCACATCCCCCCCCTACAGCCCAGACTTAGCGTCTTAAGACTTCCATTTGTTCGGCCCTCTGAATAAACACCTTTCAGGAAAGCATTTCACCACGGATGAGGAAGTTCATCAGGCGGTACGATGATGGTTACTGCGTGTGGGTACGAACTTCTTCAGTACTGGTATTGATAAACTGATCCATCGTTGGGACAAGTGCATCAATAAACCTGGAGACTTTGTGGAGTAGAAGTGAATGTTCACTTATTTCTTGGTGTGTAATTTCGATTTCGTATTATTAAACATCATCGAGAGGGAAAATGTGTTACCTTACTTTTCGGAAACCCCTAATAATTGAGAAACTCTTTCTCCTGAACTTCAACTGTCAATTCCATCTTAGATGCTTTATTACCCACAGAGGACCCCAACTGTGATCTTCCTGTACACCAACAAATTAGGATTAATAATGATTCTTATGTCCCATCGGTCATTACCACAGCTTTAACACAGCCAGAAGGCAACACTGTGGTTTCCAAAATCAGGAATGAAAGCTGTCCTGGTTTCGACAACTCAGAAGGTACTTTTATTAAAAGGATGCGCAATCTGTTTCCTTCTGTCCTAGTAGTTGTGTTCAACTAGTGCGTAATTGAATAGGTTTTTTCTAACGATTGGAAAACATCTCTATTGAAAGTTGTCGACAAACCAGGTTCTCCTGCCACAAAGGCTTATAGTCCAATTGCTTTACTGTCAAATCTAGGTAAAACTTTTCAACGTCTTATAGCTGTTCGCTTGGACTCTCTTTTTACAGACTTCTCATTAAAATCACCAGATTAGTTTGGGTTACATGCCGGTATGGTACTGAAGAAGCTCTGGTCGAACTCCTTTTTCTGTGTTTCCAGCTGCATTTGGAATTATGTAATGGCTATATTTGTTGATTTCTGTGGAGAATGTTGTTTGATCGTCTTGCGGCAGTTCGTCATAACTTCACAATCATACTGGTAGTTATTTTTGCCATCGCGCAGTCGAAATAATTTCTGGTACTCAGAAAAATCTGTCGCTCTGTTTCACGAGGATGCCCTCAAGGTTCTGTTCTTGGCCCGCCCACTCATCTCGGATTTTGAACCAGTCGCTGCTTCAATCTATTCCTGATACTTCAAAACTCGCTTACCCTAATGATCTTACTCTTTTGGTAGATGAGAACCAAGAACAGAACCCTCAAGGTTCTGTTCTTGGTTCTCAAGATGAGTTCAAAATCCGAGATGAGTGGGCGGGCTCTTGGCCCGCCCACTCATCTCGGATTTTGAACCAGTCGCTGCTTCAATCTATTCCTGATACTTCAAAGCTCGCTTACCCTAATGATCTTACTCTTTTGGTAGATGAGAACTTACGTTCCTCACTAGAAATATTTGCTAACAAAATTATGACAGATTTATGCTCTTGGAAATGGAAATAAACTTGCCATCCCCTCAGAAAAAACAGCTTCCATATCTCAAAGGAACTCTCTCTAGACCTCGAATTAGACCTCGGCTTTATGAATGTTTCCTCTCCATGGTTGATTCTCTTAAATTTCTAGGCGTTATGTTAAACCGTAAATATAGTACATAATAAAACACGCCTGCGTGCTCTGGATTTTATTATGTACGGACTATTCTTGGCCAACCAACATATGATATGGTCGTGAGACTCCAGAAAGATTTTAACCACGTGTCTCACGCACCATCCTGGCAGTGCATCTCTATTCTAACTGCCATTCAAAGTATTTTAATCTGATGAAGGCTGCCACCCAGCCGAAAGCTAATTCATTTATCATAGTTTTAATGCTCTGTGTAACAAAAATAAATAAATCGTAAATATAGTTTCCAAAAACATATTTCGCACCTGCGTATAAAATACACATCTATGATTGTCCGCCTCTGTAACCAATCCTGGGATCTTACTCATCGTACGCTCCGTCTCTTATATAAAGTTGTGTTTTTCTGTCCCTGTACCTACGGAACTGGAACCTGGTTCTGGTACGTTAAAAAGATTCACCTTCAGAAAAAATCATCATCTGTTCAGCAATGCATGCTTTTAATCATGCATCGAATGTGCTGTACAGTTTTAACAGCTGTGCTTCAGGTCATAAATAGCTGTCTTCCACTGGACCTCCAGATAATCTTCCAAAAATTTTGTTTCCATCTTCGTCACTCAAGAACAATAATGTTTTTTAAATACACTTAAAATACCCAGTGGAACCCTAAAATTTAAAAGAAACGCTGCTGGGATTACCTTGTGCAACTTTAGCAGGATCAATGGTGCAATACTTCCAAAGGTCTGGTCACACAAAATTTATTCCAATTGGTTACTTTTACTTTACAAAAAAAAAAATAAAAAAAGGGTTTCACCAAGTTTAACCACACGTTCCATACTGACTGGGTCAGGCCCACTTCGATTCAAACTTATGGCATTTAATCATCCACCTTTCTGTTTCCGTGGCCAACCAGAAGATTGGGAGCGTGTCCTCTTTAATTGTCCGCTTTAAAGTGATCTTCGTCAGCCTCGTCTTATCTCTTGCACTTTGTTTTCTGCTTGGAACGAATCTTGTCTTTTGAGATCAAAGGAAAAATTTAACCTTCTTCAGTGCTTTGCTTGTAAAACATTTACCCACCGTATTACGCTTTCTCGAGACTCCAGTGATTCCTTTGTTCCAGCTTCCATCTCCCCTGAAGGATCCAGCTGAAGAAATAAACTGGACTAAGATCAACATTGTCGAACTACAACTCTGATGGCTATTGAATCCTTACTGGACATTTCCTCGACATAAACTGGTTGCCTCAGACTTGCTCTGGGACAGAATTATTACTGCCACAGGTTTGTGCGGGATTCCTCCTCATACGTTTGCTTTTCTTACCTTGTAATTTTATTTTCTTCTGTCATGTCAAGTGCAAGTGTATCTGCGCATGTAGCACAGCAGCATTATCAATGGCCTTCCCGTATTGTTTGGAAAAGGCCCGGTTTGAATCCCACCAACTGAAAATAAATAGAAAATTATGTTATCAATTTCTGCAGTTACAAGGGAAAGACCTGTAATCAAAAATAAGTCCTGAATTTTTCTATTTATAATTTATACGTTGCATGTAATGTACTCTATTAGCTGTAATTGATGGTTTCCCAGTAGGGAATTTCTAAAATCACAATAATAAGGGCAGTGGACGACGACCTGTGACCAGTCTTCTCGCTGCTGACAACGGCAAATGTCATTATTTTCTAAACCCAACTGAACAAGTTTCGATTGGATGGAACCGTGCCCAGTGATGAGAAAAGACGTGTAGATGTTAGAAGAGAACCAAGGTGAAATTTTCCGATCAGAAACCAACAGTACATTATCGATAAACTTGTATGTGATTCTGTCCTTGACTGACGTCGTTCAACGATCTTGCCAGATGTTATTAAGCTCAAATCAATATGCTTCCTTTCCTGCTTAAAATCATTTGAAGACTTTGCAGTCATACCAAAAAAATCCATCGGAAATGCGTACTTGAGAAGATAAAAGAACGATCTCAATGTAAGATAAAGATCTAATGGCAAAGTCTCACTTTTTACTTTTAAGACATCTGTAGAAACTGCCCTGCAGGCAAGCATACAAAGCAGCGTTGAGCACTGAATAGCATTAGCATTAGCATTAGCATTAGTAGAGGCATTTGATGCAAGAAAGCAAGCTTATGCAGCATCAGCCAAAAAAAAAAAAAGTAAAATAAATAAATAAAAAATAACCACTTCCACTTCACCCCTCTGTTCGTTCGGAATACCTGTCCAGCTGAGCCTTAAACTTATTTAGGCTATCAACTTCCACGACAAGGGATGGAAGTCTGTTCCACCTACCAACCACCCGCTGGCTAAAGGCAAATTTCCGCACATCTATCCTACATCCGTCTTTCCTCAATTTGAATTTATGCCCTCTCAGGTGATTCTTCTGAGCAAGAGGAAGAATCCCATCAGCATTGAGCATACTCAAACCATTCAAGGCTTTGTACACCTCTATCAGATCACCTCGCTGGTGCCTAGTCTTCAGACACTGTAATTTGCAAAACTTAAGCCTTTCTTCGTAAGAGCACCCCTTTGTTCCATTCACTAATCTTGTTGCCCTTCTCTGTACTCGTTCCAGCAGCTCTACATCCTTCTTGAAATGAGGCCTCCAGACCTGTATACAGTACTCTAGGTGTGGCCTGACCATTGCCTTATACAAGGGAATAATCACCTCCTTATCCCTGCTAGAAAAATTCCTATATATCATTGATATTACACCATGACTACTCTTGCAGCCGGTCTGCACTGCTCAGAGAACTTCATATCTGCCTGCACAACCACCCCCAGGTCCCTTTCATTCTCTACCACTGTCAGTGTAGTACCACAGAGTTGATACGGTGCTCTGGGGTTGCTGTTTCCCATGTGTAGTACTTTACATTTGTCAATGTTAAACTTCATTTGCCACCTCTCAGCCCATCTGCTCAACCTTTCCAGATCCTGTTGCAGCAGCATAGTGTCAGTAGTGTCCTTGACAACCTTGCCAACCTTCGTATCGTCTGCAAACTTGGACCTTAAGCTTGATATACCATCATCAATATCATTTATAAATACAGAAAACAATAAAGGACCCAATACTGAACCCTGAGGGACTCCGCTAATAACATTAGTACATGATGAGCAGTGTCCATTAATTACAACTCTCTGTCTTCTCCCCCTCAACCACCCCTTTATCCATAGCAGCAATTTGCCTCCAATGCCACACTGCTCCAATTTGTGCAGCAGTCTTCCATGTGCAACAGTATCAAAAGCCTTTCTAAGATCCAAGTATATAATATCAAAGTTATTCCCTGCATCCAGTTCTTTTGTGACTGCATCATAGTATCCAATCAAATTGGTCAGGCAAGACTTCCCCTTAACAAAACCATGCTGTGTCCGAGCTATAACTGAAGTCTTGTCTAGATGATCCTGCAGTGCTTCTTTAACCAGTGCCTCCATTAATTTCCCTGGAACAGAAGTTAAACTCACAGGTCTATAATTACTTGTGTCAGCCTTTGCTGCCTTCTTTAATATAACTGGATAGATTCCATCCACCCCAGGTGCCTTTCTTATGTTTATCTTCAACAATTTCTCCTCCTCTTTACTCTCAGTTATTACAAGATTCTTTAGCTTAGTGCTAGAGTTGAATACACCTCTAGCATTCCCCTCGCTGAATAACTCCTCATGTGTGAATGTCGATGCAAAATATTCATTTAGTTTGTTAGCTACCTGAGCAGGGTCATCAATAGTTGACCCATCGATATCAAGTGAACCAATCTGATTCATCCCCTTCCTTCTAGAGTTTACATAAGTAAAGAACTCTTTGCTGTTTTTCTTCGCATCCCTTGCCAAGGATTTCTCGTAATCTGCCTTCGCCTGCCTAACCTCCTTTGTGACTTGGTTACAGATCAACTTGTATCTATCATAGGCTTCTGTGTCACGTGTTAATTTATATGTATCCCATGCATTTTTCTTCTCTGCCATATGTCTCATTAGTTCATCTGACATCCATCTAGGCCTAAACCTTGAACAATATTTCTTAGTTGGTATGTAAAGCCTAGTAGCTTCCAAGATAAGTTCTTTGAATGCTTCCCATTTTGAATTTGCTGTTGGTAACATCATCAGTTGGTCCCACTGTATAGAATTTAAATACTGTCTCAGTCCATCGTAGTCGCCTTTACGAAAGCAGTAACCCTTCCCTTTACCCCTGATGGTAGTTACCTCCTTGAGTAAATCCCACTTCAGCACACTGTGATCACTGCCACCTAGTGGTTCATTTATCTGCAGATTCTTAATGCATGAAGAATCACTACTGATAATCAGATCAAGAGTATTGCTCCCTCTTGTTGCCTCACGAACATGCTGATGTAGAAAACAATCATCCAATAAATCCACAAAAGCCTTGCTAGTGTGTGAGTGACCAATCCACAAATTCCAGTCAATATCTGGGAAATTAAAATCCCCCATTATAAGACTCTCTGATTTACTGGCCCACTCTATTTCCCTGTACAGTTTCTTATTATACTCATCGGAGTCATTAGGCCTATAGCACACTCCAACTCTCAATTTTGATCTGCCAATGCTTATGTCACACCAAACTGACTCAACACTGCACTGTCCAGCGATGTCGACTGGCTTCACTTCCTTGGATTTTGTGTTTCGTAACTAATAGCATAACCCCTCCTCCCTTCCTATCCTGTCTGTACATGTTGTACTCTCCAAATTCCAGTTCTGCATTCCTTATATCTGTGTGACACCACGTCTCTGAAATCCCAACAATATTTGCCTTTGATGTTTTGAGCAATACCTCAAATTCATCAAATTTATTTACTAAACTCCTAGCATTGGTGTACACGCAAGTATACCTGCACCTGTTTCTATTCTTAGCTACCCTAACACAACCCATGTGTTTACTTGTACCGCAATGACTCCCACCAGTCTCTGAAATATCCTGCATCTTATTTTCAAGGCTGTTGCTCATTCCAATAGAAGGAGTGCAAGAATCACTTTCACCTCTCCCAGATTTAACCCGCTATTAGTGTCCCACCTATATGAGACTCAACGGCCACCTTTATAGGGCCTGAAACTGATGGAGACGACATACGGTGGCACTCTCCCGCCGGAACAGCCTATTGGCGAGCCAAATCCGCACTCACTTGAGCGGATCTTTCTTTCCAAACTCCTGGGGAGGAGAGGCTTGCCTCTCCTTGCCTCCCCAATTTTCTCACTCTGGTGGGGCACGGGCATGCCTCACTACCTGCAGGGGCTATCTACTCTGTCGGCCCTTTATTTCCAACTTCTTCCCCCCAGTCTTTATCCTTCCCCCAAACTTTTGTCTTGCACAGCGTTTAGCCCTACATTTCAAAATCAAAAGAGAACATCAAAATTCTTGCCCGAACCTATTTGGTTTTTAAAACTCACTTTCACCGCACAGCCCCACGTCGCGTACTATTAATACTAACTTGCTAAGTATCACTAATATCAACCTCGATTTATTTATTTATTATAATTATTATTATTTATTTATTTTTTATTTTTTTTATTATTATTTTTATTTTTTTATTTTTTATTTTTATTTTTTTTTTGGTCCTAGCCACTGAAATCCCAGGAAAGTAAGTGGCAAGACCAGCCAGAGTACAAATATTGGTAACACCCGGCCAGCCTCCCTGTGGGAGGTATTGGTAACGTCGGGTCTCACTAGGGGCCCGGCGGCTAACAGGCCGGATGAACAATGGGCACAACAAACTACACAGTACATATCCCACACACTTTTAAATCTCTGGCTTGTCCGATACAGAGAGCATACGCGGAGATGGGAGAAATCCCAGGTGCCGTCAGACCCCGAACATACCTAATACCTAATACCTAATAATCTAGCAGTTTTCCGACCCACATAACACTGCCTCGATAGCATCAGCAAACATTCTTGCACCCTTTCTATTTAAGTGTATCCCATCCCTGTAGAAGCAATCTCTCCTGTTAACAAGTACAGTCCAGACTGAAAAAAATTCTACCCCTTGAGCCTTGCACAATCTTTCCAGGGCCGAATTGATCGACAAGGCTCTCATCATATACTCCCTCCTATCGTGTATGAGGTATGAGGTATGAGGTATATTGAGGGTCTAGCGGCTCCTGGGATTTCTCCCATCTCCGCGAATGTTCTATGTATCGGTGACAGTACCCTGTCAAAGCCAGAGATTTAGAAGTGTGTGGGTCATGAGTAGTGTTATATGTTGTGCCCATTGTTTATCCGGCTTATTGGCCGCCAGGCCCCTAATGGGACCAGACGTTGTCCATACCTCGCCACGTGGAGGCTAGCCGGGTGTTACCATTGAGTCAATTGTACTCTGGCTGGTCCTGCCACTTACTTTCCTGGGATTTTAGTGGCTAGGACCTAAAATAAAATTGGAACGACCGCGGTTGATTTTAAATCACTTACATTAAAGCACTAATATGGGGTTGACGCTGAAAGCCTGTTTCTGAAGTGCCTAAAAGGTTGGGCGAAATTTTTTGGTGTATTTAAATTTGGACGTGTAGGGCTATACGCTGTGCAAGAAAAAGTGCTGGGAGGGGAGAATGAAGGCTGGTGGGTGAAATAGGAAGAAGAGGGTCGATAGGGTAGGTGACCCCCAATTTTTCAGTGAGGCATGCCCATGCCCCACCAGAGGGAAGAAATGATGTGGCAGGGAAGAGAGGCGACAGCAAGCCGTCACCTCCCACCCCTGCCGGGTGTGGGAGTAAAAGAATTGCACTGCACAAGAGAGTGCAGAGCATAGAGCCAATATAGCTCCGTTGAGGCAGCAACTTGGAGTTCTCTATCTTCGTTGGTCTTCTCTGTCATTGGTACCCATATTTTTCCTCAGCTATGAACACTGGTCAGGTCCATTGTTGGTCTGTTAGCTATGGCTGTGGTTCTCTTCATCACGGGAAGATACGCAGCTCCATGGGGTTATTCTTGCGATCGCTGGTTTTAGATGATTAGTAGTAAGCAGGTTCCTGGGCGAGGTTCTCCTTGAGTCCTCTCCACGCATGTTCTGTGTGTGTTTTTTTTTTTTTTTTTTTAACCTTCGGTAGATGGCTATCAATGTTTTACGCCTACCAAATAGTTTTTGGGCATATTCCTTTAGCTCCCTGTATTCCTCAAGTGAGTCCAATAGATGTGATTCCAAGTTCTTGGGGAGGTAGTGTATTGCAGTGATCAGTCTGCACCTGAGGTCCTCATAATGGGTGCAATCATACATAATGTGCTCCCAGCACTCAAGCTCCCCACAGGCACATCTCGGATCCACCTCAATCCCCAGCGCTGCCAGCTTGGCTGTAAAGGCCCCGTGACCAGTCAATAAATAGGTGGTGTATAAGCCAGGTTGAAACCAAGTTGGGGAACTGGGGTACATCCTGTCGATGTTCGGAATGAATTTCCTGGTGATATTTCCTTTATTTGAGTTGGCCCAGCGCTCCTGCCAAACTTGCATCAGGTGTTTTTGCAGCCTTGTCTTTTCATTTTTTTGTGGTGCATTAACGTCCACAGTATAGCCATGGTATGTACAAGGTATTCCTTTCTCTATGTGGTAGTTCATTCCCCTACGCACGATCTCTAAGTCAAGGGGAAGAGCTCCGGCCAAGACCTGCAGCGCGTGGGTACTGGTTGTCCTACAAGCACGTGTAACTGTCAGTAGGATTGTTCTTTGCGTTGCATCAAGGATGCGTCGGTTTACTATAGTTCCTGTTTTGGAAAACCATATTGCTGAGGCGTAAGTGATGATCGGTAGGAAGGTTGTTTTATAAAACAATGACAGGGTGCGTTGGTTTAACCCCCAGTCCCGCCTGACGATCCTAGCCACCAATCCAGAGTATCTTTTGATTTTGGCTCTGATATAAGTTAGATGGTGTTTAAAAGTAAGATTACCATCCAGTATAACTCCTAAATATTTTAACTGGGTCACTAATTTTATTGTGGTAGGTCCCACCTTTATTTGTGGCGGTCTACGTATATCAAGCTTGCCTTTTAGAAGGACGGAGGACGTCTTTGTTGTTGATATCGTCAGGCAGTGGGTTCTGGTCCAGTTTTGCAATATCAGCATTGCCTGATTGGCCTTTTCCTCTAGCTGGGCCCGGCTATCTGCAGCAATGGTGAGGACCAAATCATCAGCAAAGGCCTGGGAGCGCACATCACCAAGGTGCAAAGCCAAGAACCCATCCAAAACCATATTCCACAGGAGCGGCCCCAGAACAGAACCCTGGGGACAGCCTCTGTGGACATCACGATTCACTCTACCATAAGGTGCTTCCACGATGATGCGTCTCTCGGAGAGATAAGACCTAATTATGGAATATAAGTTGATCGGCACATGTGCCAGCCTTAGTCTTGCCAGTACGCTCGGCCACCAAATGGTGTCGAACGCCCCAGCGAAGTCAACAGAGATGGCTAGAAGATATTTATTATTGCAGTTTGCTGCTGATTCCGATAGGCTACGCAAGGCTTCCACAGTAGACGAACCCTTCTTGAATCCGTATTGCGATGTCTCTGTGAGTTTCGCTGCCTGGTAATGCTGATTTATCCTTGTACAGAGTAGTCTTTCAATCAGTTTGCTTGCAACCGGCAGCAGGGCTATTGGCCGATAGGAGTTTGGCAGGTGGGGTGGTTTGTTCGAATTTTGGCGATTAATTTTACCTTTGCTGTCTTCCATTTTTTGGGGAAGATGCCCTTAGCCAAGCAGCTGTTATATAGGTGTAAGAGGAGGTCTGGAACGATCTCCACGGTCTTCTTAATAATTTCGGGTTCTAAGTAGTCCAGGCCTGGACATTTATTATTTCTTATCGTGGTTGCCATTTGTTGTAGTTCATCCCGTGTGAAGGGTGGCTCCTGAGTGTCTGTTGAGTAAACTTCATTATCTTGACAGATGATAAGTTGCTCTGGCAGTGATGGCTCTATTGTTTCGGGAAGATGGCATCCAATATATTGCTTATAGATTGTTGCCACGCGGTGGTATAATCACCTTGTGGTGTCTGGGTGGTTGAAATGACTTCCCCCCTGGGAAGTTTATTCGTCACTATCTTGTATACCACACCCCAGGGTTCGGTGTTCCCTGTTGTGCTTACAAAGGTCTCCCAGGCCTTGCGTTTGCTCTTGACGATCGCATTTGTGTAGCTGTTTCTGGCTTCTCTATATCTTTCCCTTAAAGCTTCAACCTCATGGGCCGGCCATGTACGCCTTGCCCGTTGGAATTGTTTTCTTCTTGTAATTGTTTCCCGTCTGAGCTGTTGAATTTCCAGGGTCCACCACGGGACAGCCCCCCGGATCGGGCTTCTTCTTTTTATTGCTGCGTTGCTGGCTTCTGTTATTATCTTGGTTACTTTAGTTTGGGTTTTATTGGGTTCCTCGAGCTGATTTGTCTCAGTTAGATGTTGGGCCATTGCTGGTATTAGGATTTTCTTAAAACGTTCCCAATTTGCTTTGCGAATGGCATATCGGCTCTGTATTTGCTTGGATATTGGGGCTCTGTCAAGTGACCTTGCTATCTGATAGGTAATCACTCTGTGATCGGACGTTGTCCACGAATCCCGAACAAGCCAATCCTTAATATAGCCTGCGACGTTCCTAGTGGACAGCGTGACGTCGATCGTGGCCTCCCACAGTGTGTTACAGAACGTGGGCAGTTGGTGTGGCCGATTTAGTACCATGATCGGGGAGTTAGAAAGATATTCGTCTAGTATTTGCCCGTTCCGAGTTCCGCTTCTGTCCGGAGTCAGGCTGTGCCAGGTGGGGGATCGGCAATTGACATCTCCCCCTATGATTATTTTCTCGTCTGGGAGCAAGTCTACCAAAACTTGAAGGTATTGTGTAGCTGGGGTAATGTCCTCCCCCGGTCTACAGTACAGTGCCACTATGTAGAACTGGCCTAGCGGCGTCAATACGTGGGCACAAGCTGCCCATGACGAGCATAGTTGTTTAACTTTCGTGACTGTGTAGTCTGGGTTGCGTACCACTACCGCCGCCCAAGGGGTATCTTCCTCTTCGTGTACTATCTTATATGTGATTGGGTATCCACACACCCGTTTAGAGTGGGTGTCCGGCTCCTGGAGTATGAGAATGTCTGCATTGATTTCGTCAGCTTTTATCCTTAGCTGTTCTGCCACTGCTCTGGCTCTTTGCGCATTTTGTTGGATGATCTCTATTTTGGATGTATTATATTTAAAAGTTTTGATTTTGCAAAAAAAAAAAAAAAAAAAAAAAACAGTTTCTGTAACTCAGCTCCTAATCACCAGATGGAGCTGGAAAAATTCCCAGAAAATAAGTAATTTTCTTAAGAATACTCCCACGAAAGATGAGCACCTCAAGTCCAATAGGTAAAAAGATATAAACATTTAAAGTTTTCTGAATTTCAGCCCAAAACCAGCCCACACAAAATCCTATGTTAACCTATGGGAAAAAATTTTACCATAGGAAAACATGTAAAAATCAATTATTTTCTAATATTTCTCAGTTTATGTTAGGTATATAATCCATGTAGGTGTCACTAGGGCTGTTATAAAGTCTCCTGGATACCCTAAAAACAAGTTGAATCTAGGTAGCCATTTTGTCCCATGTAAAGTCTGTGGGCAATGGTAAACCTATGAGAAAATTCACAATGGGTTTTTGCACAATGCTAAGTCTATGGGACTATGAGTCAGCATAGGAAGCATAAACTGAAAACCTGCAAAAAATACAATCAAATGTATCTCGCTCAAAACACGACCCCAACCTCCAAAACTTTACACCTACACTCACCACACTTTATATTTTCACAAACTCCTATTTTCTCAACTCAGTGATTGTTCAAAACACACAAAATAAACCAAAATTCGGGAGCTCACTTTAACGTGACTTATACACTAATTACAGGGTACATTGGCCCCTCCTATCGTGTCTGGGCAGAATTGCAGACACTTTCAAATTCAACCCTAATTCACGGCTTTTTTTCATCAGTGACCTGTACTTGTTAAGTAATTCCGCCGGTCTCCTACTCTTAATAGAGTACAGTTTAAGCCGAAACTTCACAGTTTTAACACATTCAGACCACACAGGATGTGAAATTGAAAGAAACAGCTTTGTCGTAGAGCAAGAGTGGCTTCCTGCCAAGACCCAGTCAGATTTCGAGATTCTCATTATGGCCATAGTAAATTTCTTTACCTTCTCGAGAAGATTGGTGATATGTAGGGTGAAGTCTATTCGGTCATCCAGAACGACACCAAGAAAATTCAAATTACGGACATGGGGTATTTGTATGCCATCAATCTTAAGGGATTAAAGTTCATTAAAATCTTAATCGGATTAAAGTGATGGTTAAATGACATTATTTTGGTTTTTGCCTGAGATATTGTAAGCTTGTTTTGTTTTGTCCAAGCAATTAGATCCAGAAGGACTGTAGACGCGCTGGTTTCAAGCTGAATTCTTGAACATCCAGAAACAATAAGAACCAAGTCATCTATATAGGCAATTGTGAGAGTAAACTCAAATTGTCTGATAAGCCATCTATTAAAAACAATGTTCCAAAACAGAGGTGCCAGGGCAGATCCTTGAGGGTATCCACGCGAGAGAAAGACCTGCTAATTGTCTGATTTTTGAATGGTATTTGGATAAACCTGCCTCTGAAGTAATTCCCGATGACCTGATAAAGTTGCAACGAACACTTAACAGCACGCAGAACTTCGAATACGCTTTTCCACCTTATGGAATAGAATGCACCTTAAAAATCAATGAAGATAGCTAAATGATAATTCGAGTCCAAGTTCTTAACATGTTTCTTTAGTTTAAGTAAAGCGTCATCACAACATTTTCACTTGATAAACTCGAATTTGTGAGTTGAAAATGATTCCTGATTACGAAATAAATCTGTAATTTTATCGTAAAACATTTGCTCAAATAGCTTACCAAAGTTTGGAAGAAGGGAAATGGGATGGAAAAAATCTGAGAGAGCACTGTCGATCCTTCAACCTCAAAAATCTCAGAGACCACTGCCGTCGCCTTTACGAAAGCAAAAACCCTTCCCTTTACCCCTGATGGTAGTTATCTCTTGGAGTAAATCCCACTTCAGCGCACTCTGATCACTGCCACCAAGTGGTTCCTTTATCTGCCGATTCTTAATGCATGAAGGATCACTACTGATAATCAGATCAAGAGTATTACCCCTTCTGGTTACCCCTCGAACATGCTGCTGTAGAAAACAATCCTCCAATAAATCCACAAAAGCCTTGCTAGTGTGTGTGTGAGTGACCAACCCTTTTCTTTTTCTGGGTTAGGCGATCAAATTCATGAGGTTCAGGGTTTCCCTTCCTTATATCCAAAGAGCTACGACAGTTAATCATAGTGCGCTTACATTCCATATCCAATTCAGTGTTCACTGTGATATTAATGGGAGTTCCCACAATGCAGGGCAGATGATTTATTTGGGTGGTTTAAAAACAATGGTTTGTTTTTTTAACACCACAGCATCCAGCCTAAAAAATTACCAGTGCTTCCAGGTGCAATGGCCTCGTGTTGCTTTCTCCAAATGCCGATACATTTGGAGAAAGCAACACGAGAGTTGTAAACTGGATTCATTAGACCTGCGACTGATTTCCACATGTAGATCACCCGAGTCCTTGCTGATGTGCCCGTGTAATACGCAGTTTTTTGTATCTTACACTTGCACGTGCATATACTGTATATATGCACGTGACCGTGTATATAACAATCCCACTGCAGGAATTTTATATGTCTGATCTGTACGTACCAGGGATCCTAATTCTTGCCAGCAAAACATGACCCATATTAAGCAACCATCTCCACTTCCTAGATAGTGGACACAATACATGATGGGTATGTGGAATTCTGTTGCTACCGCCACACACGTAACCGTCCGTCAGGGTGTTGCACCAGATATTTGAACTCATCCGAACAGCGCACTCGTTTCCAGTCCTCCAGTTTCCAACCAGCGTATTGGTGACACCACAGCATTCGCCGTTGACGATTATCAGCAGTGAAGAGAGGTGTCTCTTGGAAAGTGCTGTGGTTATTTGGGATATTGTTCTTTCATTCCTCATATTGTATTGCGATATCAGCTGTCGCACAGCGACCTGATGTTGAGCCCGTACAATGCGCTGCATCCTTAGCTCACCACTAACATCTACCACTTACACTTCTGTCGACAGGAGGTGGTTTGACCCGTTCAACACCATTCTTTTTTCGCCTCAACTGTAGTGGGCCGTGATCAAACGACAAGGCGTGCCGTTTCCGATATGACAGCATCTGATGTAATAAGAGTTTTTGCAATCATGTCCTTTTGAAACTCCATGATATCGTTACTACGTCCCATAACTGCTGTTTTCTAACTTTGACTTGGGAGACCAGATGCAAGTTACCGCTGCTCCAGCGTACGAAGCTGTTTGGCTTTTTCTACTGCAAGCCACGCTGCAAGGTCCATTACTGGTGGGATTATCATAATTCAGTGATTACTGAGTGTACAATTCATAATGGATGCAGATATCTTTCAATCCAATCTCTTCTACTCTTCCATTTTCTATTCATTTATTTTCACCCGCGATATTCATTCATATGCATAATACTACTGTTTTTTCCGGTGTCCACTACCACACAGAAACAATTGCAGCACCGGAAGTCTTACCTTGTTCCTGTTTGCAATGATCACTTTTCAGGGAATAATGAAGGCAGAGATTGGTGACTATATTCAGTCACTTCAGGATCCAGTACTCTCGTGGCTTGTACAGTTTGTAGAATCACTGTCCACTCTCGCCGGGTGGAAAATACTAACAATACTATAAAGCTGTACATTTATCCACGTGAAATATCAAAACGATCTGACTCTGAATACTCTTCGGCAATTTACTTTTCTCCTCCTATTGCTGCACCAGAATTCCTCAAAGTTTCTTATTGGTCGCAGCTTTTATTTTACTTAGAAATCCAACAGAATTTGATTTGATTTGTGTAATGTATATCGTACCAATCTTTCTTATTTCTATCTGTTTACAGCTGGGGAGAAGATTGGGGTATAAAAGGATACATGAAAATGGTAAGAAATAAGAATCAATGTGCGATTGCCAAAGAAGAAGCATCTTATCCTATCATAGAGCTGATCGAGCCCAAACCCAAACCCTAATCTTTATGTAAACTGGTTTAATGCGGTGTGTTATGCAGGAGTAGGGAATCGTTTGTTTTCTTTGGGAGGATGGATGTTAATTCAGTGAGTTCTCATGACACTTCAGAATACTGTCTTCCATGATCTCAATCAACGCCACCGGCAACTCTTCTGATGTTCAGCAATCAAACGAAAGTCTCTATTTCAAGACAAACCTTGATTTTAAATGAAATCTTCATTTTTTCTCCTTCCCCCACGTTATCCACCACTCGCTGCTTTGATGTGAAGAGCTGCAGCTAATAGTTTCTCCAATTTCTGAAAGAACTCTGTAAACTTGAAGAAGTTTTAAATGTTCTGTACATCAACTGAGTTTCTATAACAACGGATTTTTCGCATTGAACAATCATTGAGTCTCTTATTTCTTCCTATACACACACACACACACACACACACACACACACACACACACACACACACACACTAAGCAGCTTTACAATATCCTTAATATCATTTTTAGGATTAGAGTCCAACAGGCTGGTTAGGAACCTCCCACAGGAATTCGAAGCCAACTGTGGGGGAAATCCTTTCTAAAACGTATCGGCAACACTGACGTTAGGTAGACTAAGGTTGTCCTATACAGAAAAAGGAGTTGAAGAAAATTAAACTAAAATTATGCAAACAAAAGACGTAAACAAAAATATAGTAACTTTTATTTCTATATTACAAATGATTCCACCAACTCTCCGTGTTTGCGTTACTCGGTCTCAGGCGTAGATAACAAGGGTTTTTCCCCAAGGCAACTCGGATTTTTCCCCCAGAAAACCGACCACAGAACACAGGCAATTTATAGATATTATATATAGGCGTAATGTGGTCTAAGTCGCTGATGCCCCTAAAATTTTACAGCAACTTTAAACTGAGATATCTTCGAGGACCATAAATTTTCATAAATAAAACAATCACCAAAAATTCTCTGGGAACTAAATCACCTTTTTCCAATTGCGTGATCGAAGAAATGTTGTAAAATTATTGAGCAAGGTGAAAAGGCACACCACTTTCCAATCATTTGTGGATGTCTGGGATCGTCTTGAAAAACACAAGGCTTTCCAATATCTTGCTAATTTGACTATTGAGATAACCAATTAACTGGAACCTACTTTGATCACTGATGAAAGGATGGAACAAAATTCTAATTCCATGAGAATCAACAAAGAGGAGGATGGAAATTGTAACACAATATTTTTTTAATTTTTCAAAGTTCTTTTAAGTTTGTGAATTACGTGAATACGAGAGGAATGGAGACTGGATTTTTATTAACCATACCACAGAACACATCAGAGGACACACGCAATTTATGGACATAGTACTCATGAGCAAATGGATAATCTCTGTTCCTTAAATCTGCCTTGGAAACCTTATTTAAGCAGCAATTTAACAGGGTATCCACAGGGCTCAGGGCACAAATCGTGAACCTGTGGAACAAGCTGGACTCTCTCTTGACGGAAACATACCTCGAGAGTGAGAGAGAGCAAAAGCAAAGCTGCGGGCATACATGGAACGTGAGGCAAAATAAATTCCACAGCGCGTGCCCATATATGATAAACTGCTGAGGACCACAACGACAACGGAGCAACCACTAACCCTCGCCACTCCCAGCAAAAAGAAAGTACCCCTACTACCAAGACCCGACCTGGTCATACTGAAGCCAACAAACACTGAGACTCTTCACACAAGTGAAGAATAAAGAAGACTGTAATTGCTAACCTTAGCGATGAATTCAAACACACCAGAATAAAATCGATAAGGCAGACCCACAACGTCGACGTCATCATCGAGACAGAAACACAGGAGGAGGCCAACAAAATTATAGCAAACCGAAAGTGTCGTCCCTGGGCCTAAAAGCAGAAACTCCCAAGAAAAAAGGACCAAGCATTGTAATCTTTAACACAGGAAATGACCTATCCCCAACACATTTGCAAGATGAAATATATCACAAAAACCTGCAGCAAGCATTCCCGAATACGGACCCATCGAATCTAATAACACCCAGATATCACACAAAATCCATAAATAATAACTCAACTAACTGGGTTGTAGAAGTAGCCCCCAGATCCTGGAAAGTACTAACGCAGCAGGCAAGAATCTATATCAATTGGGGCAGTCATCGCTTCAGAGCGCACGTGGCTGTTCCAAAGTGTTTTAGGTGCTGTTGATTTGGCCACCCCCACACACACACACACACACACGTGTACCCAATTTCAAACCTCTCCAACCTGTGGACCCTGCGCAGAAGTAGGCCACAATTACAACTTCTGCCCCAGAAAACCGCTCCATCAGTGTGTGCAAACTGCAAAGCCCTAATGTCAGAGACAGTAACTGCCCCGTGTACTTAAAATCCAAAAGCACTCAACAGTAAAGAACAGATTATGGGAACTCTATGTAAATATAAAGATTCCAACACAGTGAAATTTGCACAGCATAATGCACAACGGGCAATTGCAGTCTGCGCAACTAAAGAAAAAGGTAGACGAGGATAACCTTGATATCGTCTTCCTCCAGAAACTCTACACGCACAAGAAAGAGGTGAGAGGATACCCACCTACGTACAAAATTGTACATCCTAACGGCAACACCCCCTGGGCATCCCTGGTCGTCTGCAACCCTGACCTCACTCTTACTAAAATAACGCACTTTTGCAACGAATGGGCTGCCTGTGCTCAGATCATCTCCCCGTTGGGAGAATTTTATACCATGTCGCTGTACTGCCGACCCGGCGAAGATATTCTCCCCGCAACCCAATACCTGCAAAATGTCCTCCACGAGCTCCCTAATGCTAACATAATCGTCTGTGCAGATGCAAACTGCTGGTCACCAGGCTGGCACGGTACAACTGCCGACCGACGAGAAACTACCAATGGACACCGCCTAGAAGAGTTCCTGACCAAGAGCAGCTTTACAGTATTGAATCAGCCAAATAATCTGCCGACCTTATCAAGTACCCTTTGGGAGGCGACAATAGACATAAAATAATAAATAAATAAATTTTCTGTTTATACTCCGGGACGACCAAACGGTCAGAGGAGTTTACAAGATAGACAGAATACAAGAAACAGCACCGTATTCAGCAGTCACGGGCTTGAACCCCGGTCACTCAAGGCACGTGTACTTATGCACCCGCGCGCCTGACCACTAGGCTACGGCCTAGCCACTTGCTCCACAGCAGGATACATATCCTCATGGAAGGTCAGAGAGGACTGGACAACCTCTGACCATAGAGTAATAACTTTCCAGATGCACCGTGCCCTCAATAGACCACCCACACCCAGAACAATCCTCAACAGATTTTCCATAGCCAAAGCAAACTGGGAACAATTTCAGGAGGCACAGACATGCTCTGTTGAAGCATTCGACAGCATAAACCTCACCCCGGACCAGCACCAGCATGCTACACTAAGTCTAATCACAGAGGCTTCAAACATAGCTATAAAAATGAAGAAACCATCCGCAGGTTCAGTCCCATGGTGGTGCTAGAGACTGCAGAATGAAGTAAATACACGCGGTAAAAGCTTCCAGCGAGCGAGAAGATCCTGACTAGCGGCAGAGGTAGAAGTCCTTAGACAACAATACCGTGAGGTCAGAAATAAATACACAGCCCTGATAAGAACTCGGAAAAAATGTTGACGGGAGGCACTAGTCTCCACAACAGGAAATGAGAACCCCTGGGGAGGTTGTATACAAAGTGGCAACTAATAAATTACCCAAAAGAGAAGTAATATCTTCGACGGAAACATCCGATGGCCACTATACCACATCATGGCACCAATCCATAGAAAATATCTTGAATACCACCTTCCAGAAACTCCCCTCAGACCACACTCCTGAGCAACTTTAGCTCTGTGAGGAAATACTAATGTGACCAGCACATCGGGAAGACCCGTTCACACTTGAAGACCTCCATCTGGCGAGGGCAAAAATAAATAAGAGAACACCCGGCAAAGACTACCTGGAGCCAGAAATTGTAAAAAAACCCGTGGAATATATCCCAACAACCATCTTAAACCTATATAACCACTGCCTATCTGCAGGATATTTTCCATGTTTTCATATTTTCATATTTTCCAAATGATTGGAGATCCGCACGGATTAGACTCGTACTAAAGAACCCGAAGAAAACACAGGAACTCCCAGAGTCATACAGACCCCTAGCCTTACTTCCAGTACTAAGTAAATTGTATGAACACCTTCTACACAGCAGGATACAAGCTCACTACTAAGAAGCAGGCCTCCCCTCTCCCAAGCAATTTGGCTTTCGGCGAGGGTGTTCCACCGTATATGCCTTGGAACGTATAATAAATGCAGCCACAAACAGCAATAGTAAATACTTCCTTATTATCTCCATCGACTTTGCCGGGGCATTTGACTTACTTTGGTGGCCAAGTGTCCTCAGCAGACTCCGGGAGGCAAACATTCCCAGCAACTTATACCAATGCATTAAAACCTATCTTTCGGATAGAAGGCTCTCAGTATCTACACTCTATAGCTAACTCATTCCGCCGGTGTTCCAGGGGTGGCCACAAGGATCTTTCCTGGGGCTTCTCCTCTGGAACCTGGTGTTGGACGGCTTCCTCAACCAGGATCTAAATGGAGCAGATGCGCAAGCCTTCGCAGATGACCTGGTCCTGATGCTGGAGGCGGATAATCGCGCGCAACATGAGGCTATTGCAAACCGGCCATAGACACCCTCCAAGAATGGTCAAAAAATAATCATTTAAGAATATCACGTGATAAGACATCCTCAATACTTTTAAAAGGCTCCCTTGATATCAGGCGGCCACCTCAGATAAAAATAGAAGGAAAAACCATAAAACTGACCATGGAATTAAAATACCTAGGAATCATTCTTGATAAAAATCTCTCATTCACCCCACACCTGGTATATTTACAAAAAAAGATCAAAAACTACTCAGCCCTCATAGCAAGAGTCTCCCGAAAGGATTGGGGCTTAAGGAAAAGAACCCTGACCCTCTTTTCCAAGGCATTCTTCATCCCAGCCATCAGCTATGCAGCAGGGATCTGGTTTAAAAAAGCAACCACCGCAGTCAATAAAAAAAAAAAACTAGAAACGATACAGCGCAACATCTTACTCACCATCTCCAGAGCATGCTGCACGGTCAGCTCACACGCACTCCAGGCCCTTGTGGGGCTCCTACCCTTGGACCTGGAGATTTTCTGCTGTGGCATGCTATACCAATTATCAAGAGGGAACAGTGTAACTTGCATTGGTTTCACCACAGTCCCGACCAACAACAGCAACGCAGAAAAGAAACGACTAACTAAATATCTTCAACAAACCTGGCAGTCACGATGGGCGGACTCAACTAAAGTTGAGTTAACCCGGAAGTTTATCTTCGACATTACCCAAGTGTACCCCAAACAGCCAAACTGGTTCTCATTGGGGCTCTACACCACCTTTCTTCTAACGGAGCATGGCTCTTTTAATGCCAAACTGTCAACATTTGGCATCAGGGAATCCCCATTATGCCACTGTGCAGAAAACCAAACATGGTCACACTTAATGCACGATTGTCCCCTCTTTGGGGACATCAGATGTAATTTCATCATGAAGATACGCTTTAATCTGAAGGAACGGGAGCACCTTACATGAGGAGGAGCACTACAAGGCCCTCTCGTGCTTTGCACATGAACTGTTTACCCGGCTAAGGGCAATGCCCAACCTCCCCAGGCCTGATGAAGGACTTCACTACAATCACAACTCACCGTACAGGACTCTGCTCTCATGAGTGCCATTACCTTGTCAACTGAACCAGAAAGAACAGAGTACCACGAAATCGGACGGGACTTTGCTTCCACGAACGTCACTATCAAACTCTGACACCCTGTCAACTGGACCGACAGCGCATGTCATTTACCCCACGAACTACCCTAGGGTGTGACAATCACCATAGAGACCCATGGCGAGGGAACAACTGGACAGGACACAGATCCCCGGAGTGACAACATTGCATCGGCCCCCAGACAACAGAACATACAGTGGAAGTGACCCCCATACCAAGAATGACCATCCAAAATGGAAATAGAAGCACCATGAACACGACTAAACTGGATGGGACCTTGATCCTACTACCAACGCCAACATTCAACCGATCTGTGAACAAGTCGGTAGGGATCTTGTCCCTGGATGTACCTCCTGGTGGGGCCACTGTCAGGATGCTATCCTTAACTTACTGACCTAGCCACTCTGCAGCCAAGCTGCACACACGCCATATTGACGATCAGTGCCAGCTCCCTTGTCCGACCCTTTCTACCCCACCCGGCGGCGGGGGGGAGCAGACAGTCATGCTGTTTCCTTCCCTCGTCGCCACCCCTATTCTTCCTTCTGGCAGGGCATGGGCATGCCCTGCAGCCACCAACTTGACGTCTCCTACTCTTACACTTACTTACACTTATGGATGCAAAAAATGTAATAAAACAGGTTTCTATTAACTGAAATCACTCTTGCACAAATTTCCAATGGATGTTCCTTCTTCAGCGATTCCATTTAGCAGACATGTGACTAGAGCATTATGAGAGATATAAAATTAGAAAATCGATGATATAGGGGTGTTTAAGAGGAACTAATAAACATTGAAAACAACACTGAACCCTTGGGGACTCTTCTGTTAATATTGTTCCAAGAAGAGCAGTACACTTTCTTTACCAAAAAGGGGTCATCAGTGTAATCAACTTGACACTTGCTTATTACCAGAAGAAAACGGACCAGCGGCTAACAGGTGGGCTCGAAGCAGAGACAATAATATTTGATAAAGAGGAATCCTCAGGTACCCGACAAAAATTATACACTCAGTGATCACTGAACTATGCCACCCTTGTGAAAATTGAATGCGACCCGAATGAATAATTTTTGGATTTGAAAAATGGGGAAATCCCGAATTCAATTGCAAATGTATGCTAGAATGAATGATTCAAGATGAATCTGTTCCAAAACTTTGATACACTATGGGTCAGCGAGCGTTGCTCTTCACAACTCTGAAAAAAGAAGTACTCGAAAGATAGTTTTCAAGCGATAGTAAACGAAAATTATGTTCCTCTTCAACAAGGTATCTCATATAGTTTCTATAGGCAGCCACGAAGCTGGGAAGTTTTCAGCGTAAGGATTACTGTCTCGCAGGTTAACAACCAAGGTCAGTTACTTTACTGTTTTTGTCTGATTATAGCCCGCAAGGTCACCTGTCATTGTTCCTACAAAGAGGACTACTGATTAATCTGCAGTGGTGTGACCTTAAGTACCACGTGTAGTTCAAATTAGGACTGTACTAAGCTTATCTCAGGAATCGCACTTAACCCTTTGAATGTATTTTAAAGAATTCTAAAGTATTTCAACTAATTCTCTGATTAGTTTACTGTAAAATTAGTTCAAATAGCAATAATATTGTTTCGAATATTGCATATTTTATATTTTGCATTTAAATTTTCATTTTAATATAAAAAAGAAATTTATTGTTTTCACTGTTAATTACAACGGCTCCGCAAGTGCAAATTATGTGTAAAAAGAAATGCAAAGACTTCCTCCAATGCAATGCGGAATGCGGTCTTGTGTACTGTATAAAATGCATAGATTTGTCAACCGTAAACTGGAAAAAGATGTCGCAGGCAGCTATCGACTCGTGGAAAGGTCCCTGTTGCATAAATTACAGGCAGACGAAGAAAAAACAGACGAAAAACGAAAATAACTCAGGATTAACCCCAACGGATCTTTTAAGTCTTTCCGACGGTGAATCTCAGAGTTTCACCTCATTGTCAAATGGCACTCAACATAGTGGGCCATCCGAGGACATACCTCATGACGTGGTATCAGAGCAGACAAATTGCTCCTTCTCTCACCTTCTTAACCACGAAGTCTCACAAGTTGAAAAGCCAAATGAGATGACCACGAAAATGATTTTTCAAATCCTGGACACTCAAAAATCCTTGATGGCCTCTCTTCTTGACGAAACTAAAAAAATTAGGTCAGAAAACGCCCAACTTCGCGAAATAAATTATAGCTTACTACAAAACATTTTGGATTTAACAAATCTTATTCAAAACTCCAGTAGATCCTTCAGTCCTACAAGAAACTTGGCGAAATCTATAGAAAATCCCACATTTCAACCGACTCCTATAGCAGAAGCCACTTATGCAACTATTGTAAAGCAACCTCCACATCCTCCAGTATATGCTCCAGTTACTAGTCAATCTCAGAAAGCGTGTAAATATGGCAATAGATCTGTCAATCCACTCCTAGAAGATGTCATTTTCTCCAGGAGGCAGGCAAGTCACATCAGAGGACAACGGAATCAATCTGCCTCTAATCAGACAGGAAGACATCGACACACCCCTGCTGTTGTGGGAACAGCTACCAACTCTTCAATCAGAGCAGTTCCTAGAACTAAAAGTTCAACCAAGGGTATTTTCGTCTCGCGACTCGAACCCCAACTGAGCGGTACAGAAGTACAGCAGCATATCAGAACTCAACTGCAGATAGAAGTAAATGTAATAAAAATGAATTCCAAACACGATTCGTACAGCTCTTTCTATATTCAGTGTCAACAAACGGATTTTGATCTATTAATAAAGGATCACTGCTGGCCAGAGGGAGCCATCATTCGGCCTTTCTATGGACGCCCCCCTCTTCCTCGTACTGGGTCATCAGCTAATGACTTAGCTATCGAAACTAGTCAACGGGAATGACAATTCGAGCATTTTTCAGATATTCTGGAATCTCAACTGGGAAGAACTTCTGTGAATGATTCATCTATCTCTTCATCCTCCCAGAATTTGAATGACTCTAACTCTTGTGAAAATACCTTTCTGCCATGTCACTTGCCAACAATTAAACCAAATAACTTATGCCTTACTACAGCATCAAAAGATGCAATTACTGTATTCTATATGAACGCACGCAGTCTGTAAAACACAATGATGAAATCCTCGCTCAACTGACATCGTGGAATCTCCATCCAGACCTGATGGTTTTTACTGAGACCTGGTTCTCTCCTGAAGTTTCAGTCCGATTTCAAGACTATGCTCTCTTTCACAGCTGCAGATGTGATTCTAAAGGGGGTGGAGTTGCTATTTACGTTCACAATCATCTGCGATGCTCTGCCTTTCCTATCACAAATCTGCCTGATCAAGCTTGTGAAATCACTTTTATCCGCATTGCTTCTCTGGTGATTGGGTGTCTATACCGACCTCCCTCAGCTTCAGTCAACAGTTTCTTTGTAACTCTTGACAATATTCTATCTTACTTCACAAGCAAATCCCTTAGTCTTCTGCTGATGGGAGACTTTAATATTAACATACTTCAAAGCTCTTCCTCTCAAGTGCAAGACCTCCTAGATGTCATTTCTTCCAATGGTTTTTCTCTTCTGACTGACGGAATTATCCCGACTAGAATGGGAGAGTCCCACAATTCCCTTCTTGACTTCGCAATTGGGGAATGCTCATTAACCTACGCAGTACTGGATGCAACCATTTCTGATCATCGTCCCATCTTAATGGTAATTGAAAATGAAGAAATTGTGGAAGAGATCATGCACACTCACAGATCTGTGACTCCAGGCTGTCTCAATCAGCTCTGTTATGATCTCCAGCAGTCTTCGTGGGATGGGGTGATTACCACAGATGATCCTGAAATTGCGACGAACTTCTTCTTTGAGCATATCCTAAATAGTTACGAAAAATGCGCGTCATACATCAGGATTCCAGGGATTAAAAAGACCGCTAGGCCAAGACGGAAAGTATGCCCATTTATGTCAAACAAAATTTGTAACATGCTAAAGAAAAGGGACAAACTTGCAAGAATTGCTAGAGAAACAGGAAAGGAGGCGGATAAAAACAAATACACAACGTACAGAAACAAAGTCACCGACAGTATTAGGTCGGAGAAAAGGAAATATTATAGTTCCCAACTTAAAGGCGTCATTACAAGCAAGGATAAGTGGACAGTCTTGGACAAGCTACTACCTGGAAGAAAAACGAAATCACAGAGCTACGTTGGAGATGTAGTTGAGAACGAGGTACTCATTTCGGATGACCAGGAAAAAGCCGCAGCCTTCCGTAATCACTTTATCTCAAGTGTGAATAACCTTTTTAAAGACGAAATTGACTCTAGAGATAATGCAACGAGTGAATCTGTCAAGCACTCAATGAGGAGCTCTTTTTTCCTCGCTCCGCTCTCAGATCAAGATATTTTAGAAGCAGGACATCAATTAAAAGAAAAGGGAGCCCCTGGCTTTGATGAAATATCTCCTGCTCTGCTGAAAAAGGTCCTTAACTCAATTCTAACACCACTGAAGTATATTTACAATCTTTCCTTTCAATCTGGTAAATTCCCGTCTCAATTCAAAAAAGCAGTCATTGTTCCTGTTCCTAAGGGAAAAAATTGTAACTCTATCAACAATTTTCGTCCAATAGCTCTTCTCTCAGTTTTTGCAAAATTATTCGAAAAAATTCTTCACGGCAGACTCATGGGCTTCCTAGAAGTCAATCAGCTTATCCATCAACAACAGTACGCTTATCGTTCAAAAAGATCAATTGACCTGGCAATTGTTGACTTCTGCTCTAGGATCACGGACTGTTTTGAAAAAGGTCACTATGCAATAGCACTGTTTCTAGACCTATCAAAAGCTTTTGACTGCATAAATCATAATATCCTACTCAACAAGCTCAACAATCTTGGCTTGAGAGGAAAAATTAACCTTCTCATTGAAGACTACCTTACTGATAGGCCATTTGTCGTCAAAACAAACCAGTCCTTTTCAGACATTTCTTACTTCTCCAGGGGAGTACCTCAAGGCTCACTTCTCGGACCGATCCTATTTGTTCTTTCCATTAATGAATTTCTCTCTCATCTTCCATCTTCCCACCTAGTAGCGTATGCCGATGACATTTCCATTCTAATCACTGATAAAGACCCTAACCAACTTCAATGCAAGATCTCTGCCCTGCTCTCTGAAATGCATAGTTGGCTTCAAAAGAATCAGCTGATACTAAACCCAGAAAAATCCAAATATATGGTGTTTAGGACGAAAAATAAACCATTAAATATTGATTTTGAAATAACATACAAAGGAAAACAACTGGAAAGGGTGAATGATACCAAGTTTCTAGGAATCTGGCTAGATGACAAGCTGAGTTGGGATAAACAAATGATCACCTTACGAAAGAAGACTTCGTCACTAGCAGGAATACTCGCCCGTGCCTCTGCCTGGGTACTTCCTTCCCTTCTCAGACTAGTATTCCTTTCCTTAATACAGCCTCACGTCACATATGGAATCATCTCATGGGGTACGACCAGTCAACATAACCTTAGGAGAATCAATTCAATCGTCAATCGATGTGTTCGTTCAATTTTGGGCCTTCCCTGGAATGCATCGGTGACTTCGAGATATAAGGAAGCGAGACTCTTAAGCATCTACCAACTGATACAAAAAGCTGAGGCGGTCTTTGTCTACAATGCTTTGAAAACACCAAACTTTCCTCCTCTCTTCAGATCCTTTTTTATAACAATAGAAGAAGAAGGAATAAGATATAATTTAAGAAATGAAGCGAACCTGAAGGTTCCTCTTTTTACAAAAGCCATAGGTCAGAAAAATATAAAATACAGAGGCGCAAAAACCTGGAATAATCTTCCTGAAAATATCAAAAATGCCATTTCACTAAACAGGTTCAAGAAGCTCCTAACTGAACACATCACCAGGGATGTCTGATCTAAATCACCTTCCACTGAACTCCTGAACTTTCCACAATGCATACCAGTTTGGAAATTATGTAAACAAGTTGAAGGAATAGCTGTCAAAAAGCTTGTAACACTCTTCGCAATTATTTCATAATTTTTTTCTTTCATACTTGTTATTGTAAAAGTACTCGCAATGTAATTATAAGTACTGTTGTTAACCACGCGACATGTGTGGTTGGTTTACGAAGTCTCTGTAATGGAATATAGAAACATGTCCGATTCATGGTGTATCTGGTTTTATTGTTATATTTTTCCAAGGGGACACCCTCTAAAAAGCCTCTGGCTTATGTGTTCTCCCTCCCTTCTTGCTGTTAACTCCCAACAATTGTAACACAAAATATGGATAAATAAATTATCAAATTATCAAATTATATATCAAATTTCTACAGGCCCTCACCATCTCTCTGAAAGATGGTGAGGGCCTGTAGAAATTTGGAGACCGTATAATACGAGTTTGATTGCTAAGCCCACACAAGGAGACATTAGCTACACATCTATTGCAAATTGCTCTTCCATAAACTTGACTCAAAGTAACTGCTACAAAAAAGGAATTTTTACCATCTTTTCCCAGAAGATATATGCGCTGTCGCGTAGAGTGTAGCACACCTTAATCACCGCATGGATAAGGCCACGTTTCGAATCTCCTCGACGACGTGTTGAATTTTTATGGGCCTTTTTCGCAACGTCGCTGAGTTAATCGGTCTCAGGCAGGGTAACGTGGTTTTTCTCCCTTAAACTCAGGTTTTTCACAACTGACCAATATGGCTGATACACTCATTATACAATCAGCATTCGAAGAAAGGCTCAGTGTGACTTATTCCACATATTAAATGAGCTGAGGAACGAAGATCATTGAGGATCTTAAGGGACAGCAGCCATCATTCTGATAAGATTTTCTCATTAAACCAATATACGATCCACCCTGCATATACACGGTCCTGTTAAAAATCATTGGAACCCCTCCTTATTGCAGAATTTTGTGCCTATAAGAATTTTAATGTGAGGAAAATGTGTGTATGCCACTGGTCAGGATTATTCCCGTGGAAAGATTTCTATCTAATTTGGAAATCTTGTCACGGTCCGGGGATATTTCGTCCACTGATCAGAGAGCAAGGAAGCATGAGCGCTAACTCATACGCTGATTTTCAGGAACAATTCTTTTGCCTACACTGCGGCCGATTTATGAACGCGCCACTTACACACTGTCCAAGACGACAACGCTCCATGACACAAAACGCATGATTTGGAGAGGATTAATATTGGAACACTGCAATGGCCAGCACGGAACACCAACTTCATCCTTTGGAAGTCCAGGAACAGAGAATAAGGAAAATACCAATGTGTTCGTATTGGAAATGCTTCCACCAAGTATAGAATCAGTTATTACAGCCTTCGAATAAATGGTCATAACTAAAATGTCCCATGAGAAATAATATACATTGAACAGAACATCCAGAAAGATAGTCTGAGGTATCCTCCGCATGAACAAAAAGATTGATCCTGTTGGATTATCATATGGCGATTCTTTTCAGAGAGATAAATTTAGAGTACTCTTTCTGAAGAATCAAGGTTTTGTTAGAATAGGTGGAGGTTTTTCTCTGGAGTGTCCCCCAGTGGAGTCACTTCACCATATAAGACAGTGAGATATCTACTGGAGCAGGTCCACCTTCCCATGGTGTGGACGAGAACCCACAATCCTCTCTCTCTAGGTCACTAATATTTCTGGGTAGCCAAGCGACCAGAACAACACAACATAACAGACATAATACAAACAAACTTACACAAATCACATATCTGGCCCATTTGCAGTGGGACTTTTATTCACAGAGATACGATGCGGAGTTCAACTGACGTTCCAGAAGCCGCCCTTACAAAAACACATGTCCACACGTTCGGATGATCCTTTGAAAGCTTATTATAAAATAACCTCTCTGAGAAGAATCGAGATTTCTTAACTTTAAAATTACTTTGAGGGATTTCAACAGTCCAGTACAGTATTAAAGTTATATAATCTTTGGCTTTGCCAACTGTTAGAAAAAATGAAATTTAAAATAAATATTTTTATAATTTAAATAGTTATTGCTTTCTGCTAGTTTCATTAGAATTTCCTGTTTTATTCATTTTATTTTAAACTCCTTGAGTTTCTTTGATAACTGTAGAAATCCATTTAAAGATATCAATCACAATACAATTTGAATCAAGCTTTATAAATCAGGTGAATAATTTATAAACACCCTGTATATTTGATTCATTTAGAAAGCTTTGTCGACCCTTCCCAAATTTCATTAAAATAGGAAGGAATTTTTATGGGACTTTTTAACAACGTGGCCCAGTTAGTCGGTCTCAGGAAACAGAAAAATGGACTTCAGACACACAAATTACAGACAATATATGGAGAAATATTGACTTAGTTACTGATGCTCCTGAAACCCTACTACAGCAACACCCTTCCCTCTCACAGAAAACGGCATAAACGAAAGTATGTTTTTCGTTTTCACCTTGATGGGTTGACTTAATTCGTTATAAATCACGAATTATTGAAATACTTAAATTACTTCTTATATACCTTTCAGTTTTCTAAATAAAAACATATTTCTTATTTTATATATCGATTTTCTCATAAATCCAAAAACCAGGAAATTATTAATCTCGAATATTAAAACCCCCACTGCTTCCTGAAATTTTTATTACAAGAAGTAACTGCTGTATTTTATCTCCAAGTCCAACTTAGACGCAATATTTACCATCCAGCTTTGTAAAATTCTGTTGGGAATCTTTCCATCAAAACACGTCTAATTTTGTCGAAAATTAACCTGACTTCCAGGATATTGGAGAGAAGAAAAATATCACGTCTTGTAAACCGATAATAAATGTTTTAATTGAGGATAAATTTATATTTATTTATTTTTCTCTTTAAGAATAGGTATTTCCGCATAACCACCATAGAAGTAGTTTAGCAGACAACAGCCACACAAGGTAAGTTTCTTTCTTGGCTAAAGCGTGGTAAGCAGATCGATAGATAGTCCATCGGATCGAACCTATTGGACTGGAAATTCTCTAGGAACCTTCCGGTTTCAGCTAGTTTATAATCACGTTGGCTCTATTCTGCCAGGAGATGATTAGATGAAGTCCAAGTAGTGCGCATGCAGGAGCCTTGCATTTTCTGTTACGGGGACACCTGGGGCGGTTCCCCGTTACCTCTCTTAGGCTTCTATACTCCATTGAAAAGACAGCAGTTGGGTTAATTAAAGACCCGTCTCTTACAAAGTCTATCCACTCACTGACTCATAGACTTTCAGTTTCTGCAACATGCCTTTTCAATAGATACATCCACGGGCATTATTTTTCTGCATTGGCTTCTATAATTCAAGCTCTCGCTCTTCCAAACCAGTTGGAACACATGCCTAAACTATTTATTCCTTCAACTTCAACTTCCGTTTTCTGGAACTACCCCTTCACGTATAGTTAAATTATTATCTGAGAAGAAGAAAGATTTCTCAGAGTGGTAACTTTAAAAATTGCTTTGAAGCATTGCAACAGTGAAATATTAGTAAAGATAGTATACTTGTTATGCCACAACTTTCTTAGCAGCTCGAGAAGAGCCTTTCACAAGAATAAGACATTATATTAAAGATGTTTCCCTTAATATTTGGTTATAGATTGATAATATCATTCATGCTTGTGAGTTCAAAGGGTGAAGTTCATCTTCCAGTGTTTCCTGTCCGTTTTCAAATCGATTAAACCACTCATAAAATGCAGTTTTCTTCAAAGCATCTCCATAAACTTTCTATTGTTTACAGCATCTCAGTAGAATTTTTCCCAAATTTAAAGAACTTCATGTTAGCAGGCTGCTCAAACTGCGATATTGCACAATTAGCTCGCTTTGACACACGAATGAAGTGGTCCAGCTAATTCCCAAATATCATAAGTGCTCATCAAGTCAACGCCAAAATCCCACGAAACCTTAAGGTTGTAGCGCAAACCATTTAAATACCGGCGTGCGATTCCAGGAACTTTTTCAATAGTTTGGCAATCTATGTATGATATTACAGAAGATATATGAATATACTCTCTAAAATACTACGGGATATTCGAGAAAATGGTAATAATATCTTTTCTTTTTTTTTTACTTATTATTAATAGATAGACGCCTTATAAATATTTTCGAAAATACAACTTTTGAATGTTTTTATCGTTTTCAAGGCTTCCTGAAAGATGTCCAAAGAAGTTTCTGGTAGCGTTTACGAAGAATGGAGGAAGCCATACGAAGGGGATTCCTTTAATGCAGGAGGTTACATTGACGTATTAAAGAAATTTATGGACACACTCGTAAAGTTCTGTGTGGAGAACGTCCATGGAGCCCTTCAGAGTGGTAATATGATTTTGTATTTATATTAAACCGCTTTAAAGTCTTAAAACTTTTGTCACCTCTCATATTTAGAAATATTCACAAGTGGGTGGAATTAGTAACACTTGGGAAGTGTTATTTATTCGAGGTGTAAGAATTGACAAACCCGTTGTGGAGGATTTCGCAATATCAAATGTACTGTGGAGTCATCAAAAGAGAACTTAATTCTGAATTAGCTACTAATTTAGAGAGATTGTTATCGCGTTGGGTAACTGGCGAAGAAACTTGGCCACATTTTAATGATCCTGAATCCAAATTTGCAAACACATTGGAAGCACAAAGGATCTTCAACCTCGAAAAAGTTTCAAACCCAGCCAACAACTGGAAAAGTGTTGGCTTCAGTTTCCTTGTAGGTGAGACAATTTCTTATAGATGAGATAATATATCAGCAATAGTTAAAAACTTACTTAGGGAAACAATTCGAGAGCAGTTCAATCATCGGGTTTTGTTTCTTCACCTCACACAGACTAACATTCATGAATGTGAATTTGAACAATTAAAGCACCCTCCGATAGCCCAGATGTGCACCCTTGAAGAACATCAAAAAGCAGCTGTGGAACTTCGTTTGATGGCCCATCTGAAGAATTTATTTAAGGACTAATCTCTTTACGGATTAAGTACAATAAGTGCATTGAACATTCGGAACGAATACGTTGAAATATAAAAAATCGTAGGCTCTTGTAGTACTCCCTTCTCAGAGAGGCGCATCAATTAGGGATCGATTAACGGATAGATTTGCATACTCAAGTGTAACATTGTGGAAAAGGTCGGCAAAGGTTCAAGACAGATTCGAGAAATCCAAAGCATATAAAATGAGGTTTTATTTAGTAAAAATATTGAATATGTTCAATATCTCTGTAGTAATATCTGTTTTTCGTTAGCAGGTCGATTCCCGGGATCCAAGTGTTTAGAAATTGGCTGTGGTCCGACGATCCACCAAATGATGATTGCGAGTGCATACTTCGACTATCTGGTCACCAGCGATTTTTCAGAATCCAACAGGAAGTTTATCAACAGATGGCTCGAAGGAGAACCGGTTGAACAGAACTATGACCCATTCTTTGAAATGGTAGCCAAATTGGAAGGACACAGGTAAAGATAAAGCCTAAATACAGTTCACCCGATTAAAATCTATTGAAGATTCAAAATATTAAAACAAAATTATTTAATGTTTAAATTCAAGGAGGGCATGCGAATATCGGAAGCAAACACTGGTAGAGCTTCCCAAGGCTAAACCTTCACGATTTCTTTCAGTCTGACATTGTAAGATAGTATAATTTCACAGTTAAAAATTAAATTGTGCTTCAATCTTAGGGGCGATACACGATTGGAAACATTAACACCAAAAATAATTTTTCAAATATCGTAAATTCGGAGTTCCTAGACTAGTGAATTCAATTTTAAATTAAAATAGAATACGCCAATTAATTTAAAAAGGAACTGTCCAGGTCTTTTTTAATGAATTGGAACTTAGCCACTTCCTCTTTTATAGTGTTATAAAATTATCTGAAACTGGATCTGGAACTGGATATCTAATGTTTGGTGCGTTTCATGCAATGATACTCCAAGAATCAGAGTATAATCAAATGTGTGTTAATTTTCGTTTTCTTAAGTACAAAACCTCCACCTGGAAGGCTGTCCAGAGGTGGAACCTGTGATGGTTTCAGTTGATAAATAAATAAAACTTTGTAAATAACAATTTCCGGAAATGTCTCGGAAAACCTCGGAAGCCGACGGAACTGACAAGAGAGAACCCTGAAGAAAATCAACTGCTCGGAATGCAAGTCTATCTTGGCTTAGGGCCAGCCGTTCTTCGATTGTAAACCAATAGAAAACTGTGTTTTGGAATGACCAGTCATGGTACACGGTCTAGCAGTCCTTCGGTCTTGCCTGGGTGTGCGGTGTGCCCTGAAAAATCTACCTGTTTAACTGTATCATTCCGACAATGAAGTTTGACTGAGGCAGCATGATGGTGTGGGGCTGTGTTTCAAGGTTTTGCTTGACACCATAGGTTTTTCTGGATAGAACCATGAATGCTGAGATCTATCTAGATGTTATGGACATTAATGCATTACCTACGTTGTGACAGCATGTCGGAGAGGGTCCATACCTGTATAATCAGGACAACAATACGGACAGACAGGTTTGAGGATCCTGGCCTCAAACCTATAGGAGAATTTCTGGGATAAATTGGATCGTGGGGTGCGTGTAAAGAGGGACTTCCCAAAGGCAGAGTTGAGTTCGCCACTTTAATGTCCGAATGATGGAAAATACGGAGGATAATGACAAAAAGCTGTTGGAAAGTGTCCGTGGCGACTAGAGGCTGTAATAAAGGTAGGGCAGTGTCATCAAAATACATACAATTTTTTGCAATACGTTTCAATGGACCACTGCGCCATAGGGGTCCTCGATCAATCAGAATGTACCTCTGTTAACTAAATAAGTTGATGAGGAAGAAACTCCACATAGATAATGTGAATTCAATCCTTTTAAGTTGAACTCAATCGCATCCTTTTCAAACAACATAGAAATACATTTAAAATACATCAAACATTTTCTTGACTGAGCTCGGTACATATGTGCGATTTTCTAAAAACCATATAAATTGTTAAACAAATACAAAGTTATTGATTGATTTCGTACATATTCATTGGATCCACTGTGCATGTTTTATTATAAATAAAATTAAATTAAATAAAAATAATCAAACCTGATTACCAAACAGAGAGATATGCTAACCATGTTGATGTTTTATATTTTCCAGTGACTTGGACAGTGGAAAGAAATTAATCGAGTCACGACTTCGACGTACTTTGAAAGCCGTGGTGTTCTGTGATGTATTAGCGGACAAAATACTTCCAGAAGAATACATCCACGAATATGATTTGGTTATTACTTCTCTGTGTCTGGAAAGTGCTTGTCACGATTTGAAGATATTTGGAAAAGCATTGAAAAACATCGCTTCTTTGATACGCCGTGGAGGAGGACTGTTTTTGGTTGCAGCTTTTGGTGCTTCGTGGTGGGCAGTTAATGACCAGAGATATAACAGCTTGGGTTTGAGTCGGGAGGGTGTGAGGAAAGCTCTCGCTGAAGCGGGATTCGGTAATTTACAGTGGAAAATAGAAATCCGAAAAGACAACCTTTATGAAAATGCCGCTTATGAATCTTTGATTTTCGTAGCAGCAGAAAAGCTGTAACGTATTGGGGACTTTAAATTAAATTTATTTTATTAAAGAACATAATTTCCTAGGGATGTATAAACTTTTAAGATCACATTTAAATGGCTGCAAGTTGTTGTCCGTCTTTACCAAATCCAGGGGATTTTTAGATAGTTTTAGTAATAGATTGCAGAATTCATATCAACGTTGGCCATTATTTGTAAATAAATTATAATTTGATGTATTTCCGGATTCTGTTCCTTCATTGGCCCTCTCAATCTTTTGACAACAGCCAAATAGTCATCTCCAGTGATTCTTATGTATCACGTAGTCGGAGGTTTTTAACCTTGGTACTACCAGTGGTACTCATACGTACTTTTGCCTGTTGGTACGCGAATCGATAAGAACAAATTCAGTTAATAATAAATGCCGATAAACACTGACATAGTTCATGATTTATTGCTTTGGTTGGTAAATATCTTTCCAAATTATTTAAAGTTAATAAAAAAAAGATTGACCCGTGGTGAATTCTGAAGAATTCCTTCCATGTCTCAGATAAAGGTGGCCATGATGTTGCCGGTGAAGTGTTAAGTCCACAATTTTTTGGGCCGTTGTGGCTCATGCTTCTATTGTTTGTTCTCCTGTTTTGTTTTGGGATTTCAGCGATGAATTCACGTTTCAAGAGTAGTTACAGCTTTGGAAGAAACCGTTGTGGATATGCATAATGTACATGTAAGATTTCAAAACTGAACTATTTTTGAAGAGGTGTGAACGCTCTTGGCACCTCACAAGAACTGACATGGCCAAGTGTCCATGGAGGATGATCAATACTAACCACTGATAAATATTCTCAGGTTACCATACATGCTTTAATATGTCTATTATAACCAGGTCTTTAATTATTTGGCACATTTCTGGAACCGTCACTTTCGTTTGAGATCAGTCTTAATCAGTAGTCTATAAATGGAATCGAATAATCTATTCGATTCGAAATAGGACCAAATTTCTTCTCAAAAACACATTTCTCTGTTAAGCGAATTGTAGTAGCATACAGAGTGTTACGCACGTGAAAATATAAGTTCCATCAATCGCGAATGTGAACTGTTAAGAATCGCTGTTGTAGTATATTGCTCCCTAGAACCAGATACTTTAAATAATCTCATTTCAGTTTTCGGCCTTTATTTAAATTGAAATAAAAAAAAATAGAAATTGGCAACCTTCTGACGAATCAATTAAGGGATCTGGGCATTGATTTCTCAAGTATAAAATCATTGCAAAAGGTCTGCAAAGGTCGAAGAGAGATTCGTTTAATCCAATACATATAAAACAAGATTTTATTGAGTTTGTTGAATATCTCTGTAGTAAACATTTTCTCTCCGCTACTAAGTCGATTCAACGGTATCCAAGTTTAGAAATGAGCTGTGGTCCGACGATCCACCAAATGATGTCTGCGAGTGCGTACTTCGATATCTGGTCATCAGCCCTTGTTCGGAATCAAACAGGAAATTCCAGGGGCACCGAGTGTGACCCATTCTTTGAAATGGTAGCCAAATTGGAACAATATTAACCTAAATAGATTCAGCCTATTAAAATCGATTGAACATTAAACAAATCGTTGTTTTAAAGTCAACACCGACTTAACCATATTTCTCTGCGTATATCGACTGTAAATTACGTTTTTTGGTCGAATTGCCGTTTGCTGGATTAAAAACCCGAGTTTTCAGCAGAACAAACCATGCTATCCTCTCCTCAGACCGATTAACTCAGTCATGTTGTTAAAAAGGCCCATAAAAACTGCTCACGTCATCGATAGGACTCGAACTCAGTTCTCTTTCACCGGTATGAGGAGGATTTTACAGTTGGTACGATCGTCGTCCTCCCAATTGTGCTACCCACGAAGGCTTAAACAAATTAAATCAAAATTACTTTTATTTTTCGATGTTTAAACTGAAGGAGAATATCAAATATCGAAAAGGAAACGATAGTTAAGCTTTATAAGACAAACTTGCAAGGTTTCTTTCACAATAATATTTTAAGATAGTATAATTTCAGAGTTTATATAAAAAGAAGTCAAATTCTTCTAACATTTGTGAAAAATTAAACTGTGCTTTTATCTACTGAAAACACTTTCCCACCAAACATAATTCTATAAATGTCATAACTTTGGAGTTTCTTTTTAAAACGGAAGAATCCAGTTCTTTTAACATGAACTGAAGCTTATCAGGTTCCTTTATTATAGTGGTATGATTTATATTTTAAGTACTGAACTTATTTGGAACTGGGTCACTACTTTTAGCTTTTCACTCCAAAAATCGGTGTGTAATCACATGCTATGATTTCAGCTTTATCAAATACACAACCCCCACCTGGGAGGCTGTCCAGTGTTGGAGCTTGTGATGGTTTCAACTGATAAATAAATAAAACTTTATAAACAATAATATCAGTGTTTCGAGCACAAGTGGCTTGGCATACTTAGATAAAGTGAAATTAAAATGGACTACTTTTTTCACCTGTGTTTTAAATAATCGAAATGGCAGTGGAACGCTCTCTTTTTTACATTCCTATATTTGCATGATTTAGAATTACATACCCCCGTTGTTTTTTCCCATTTCCTCTGAGGGCTATACGTGCACCTACATCCCCAATATTTGGGTCCCACAAATTGGAAGTACACAGCATAGGTCGACGACTGGAGATTTGATCTGTAAATGGAAGCTGATTGACCTGGAAACTTACAAAGCTGACAGGTTTTCAGTGGAGTCCTGAAAAGAATCATCCGGTAGGAATACAGGTCATCTCTGAACGCGAGTACACACACAGGTCTTCAGTGAGATTATTAGAACACATAACAACACCAGTACGATGTGCAGAAAGCTGCATGACATGGGTTTCCACGGTCGTGCAGCCGTCCACAAATACCCTGACTGTTACCAGACACCATATGGCTTGCCATAAGGCTCACCATTTGTGATTTGAAATGACGAGTCACAGTACATGGTCTATCAGACTGCCGGTCATGTATGGGTGTGGTGGATGCACGGAGAAAGCTACGTGCCAGTTTCTATTGTCCCAACAGTGATATTTGATGGGGACAATGTGTGACGGTCTGGGACTGTTTTTCAAGGTTTTACCTGAGTCCATTGGCGTTTTAATCAGACACTTGAATGCTGAGGCCAAGCTATCCGTCCAGGACAATATTTCTTTACTTCACACAACGTGTCTGAGAGGATTCATACCACAATCAGGAGGACAATGCTCTATGTCATATTGCTGACGTTGTGACGGACTGGTTTCAAGATATGAGTGTCAAAAGGTTGCACTAGCCAGCCCAGACCTCTGACCTCAGTCCTATAGAGAACCTGAGGGATGAATTGGGTCATCTTTGGAGATGGCCTAATTCATTCTTAGAATGCAACACTGTGTATTCTTCTTGATTGACCTCGATATATATGTGGGATGTTCCGTAAAACCATACGTGTCAAAGATCTTTGTTAAACTAGTCACCAAAGGCAATCTGATTGGGTGATTTCATATGCCTTTGTTGAACATTAGTAGGTAATGATAGGATGCAGATCACAAAGAGATGCCACCACTATAAGAAGGATTAATTAAGGGAGGTGGTTTTAGACAAATTAGCGTATTTGTTATTTTTTTCTGGTAGATGGCTCTGCTTATTTTTATTTTCCATTTTCTGTTTATTTTTTGAAGATTTGAATCTGGGTTGTTGGTGCTGTTAACTGGTACTAACCTACGTCGGACCTCAAGCACAAAGAATTAATTTATTTTTAAAGATGGAACTCCTTCCTGTATTAATTGATACCAAGGGTAAGAATTCACTAATGCAGCCCTTCGCACTTTATTTAAATCTCTTAATATCAATTTCTACACAATGATATCTGAAAAGAAAGCTGCAATAGCAGAACAATTCATTCGGGCATTCCTTATTCGTGGATTTCTTATTCTTAAAGTTAGAAATACATTCACGTAGTTACTAATCTGAGCAATGCTTATAATAGATAAACCGTTCACCATTCGATTGGTAAGGCCCCTGCAAATGTTACCTGAGACAACGAAGATGATGAGTACAGGAGACTACTTGAATGGAACCAAAGTTATATCTACCATGTGATATAATAGTGTAGTGTCTATCTATTCATTACCACACTCAGACATATGTGGACATGTGTTTTTGTAAAGGAAACGTCAATTAAACTCCGCCTCGGATTTCCGAAAAGAAGAGTACCACTGCAAAAGGACACTCACAAGTATAGGGTTCCACAGCAGACACCCCAAGAGACATTCTCCTCTCCGCTGATCATCGTCGACGACTAATGCAGTGATGTCAACAACATGCTGGTTGGCTGGCTGGAGGACTGTAAACGAGTGTGCTGGTCGGATTAGTCCAAATACCTGGTACAACACGCTGAAGGATACCTTCCTGTGTGGTGCAAGCGACAGAAGTCCATGGACCCATCATGCAAGGTCCACTTTCCAGGCAGGAGGCAGGTAGCAGTGGTTGCTTAATATGGGGCATGTTCTGCTGGCAAGAACTGGGATTCCTCGTGTGTGTGTGTGTGTGAAACAACGCTTCCCTGGTGAGTTCTACCTACAGTTCTTAAGAGACCATGTGCACCCTGCCATGTTGCATGTTTTCCCGGACAGACAAGGGATCTTCCAAGATGACAATTCACGGTTTCTTCGGGTGGTCACTGTGCCCGAGTGATTTCAGGAACACAATGAAGATATCACCCATCTTGATTGGCCTCCAATTTCGTCTCACCTTAATCTGAATGTTTCCACTGAGTGAAAAAAGCTCATAACAGTTTTATGGAACTTTTATGGGCTTTTTCGGCTCCCTGGCAGAGTTTGTCGGTCTCAGGCATAGATAACAAGGTTTTCCCCCAAGAAACTATGGTTTTTCGTCCAACAAAACATGCAAATCGACAAGAGAACATGCAATTTACAGACACTATACACATAGGTACATGAATTAACTTTTCGGGTGACCCTAATGTAATAGTTTGACCTCTATTCGAATGAACAAATATGGAATATTCTGGAAAGCGAAGTAAAACGGATGGATACGCAACTGTCACTTATTCCAACACTTGGCTGGATATCCCTACGGACGTTTTCAGACATCTAGTGGAGTGAATGTCAAAGCGAATAGCGGCTGTTCTCCATGAGAAGGATGACCCAACATATTGTTAGTTAGGTGGTCATAATTCAATGGTAACTGAGCATATGTTTCTAAATTGGTTGTGTTTTGTTTTCGATTTGTCAGTTTGCTGATCGAAAAGTCGAGTTGTCTGATGAAAATTCCATTCAGAGACAACCTAACTCATCCATCTTGGGAAAAAAAGACTCATAAAAACTCCTTTCGTCATTGCCGAAATTCGAACTCATGTTTTTCCACCCGATGTGGGGAGAATGCCAATTCTACGAACTGTGCTTGCAATTGGCAGCAATATAATAAAAAGTACGGTATGCAAATTTAAGTTGTTTCATGGCACGATACCTAATAACCAATCCTGATATTCTGACACAAGTTTCGTGGTTTCTGATAAATGCTGTAGGAATTCCTGTTCCTTCTTGTTTGATCTGGTTGTGTTGAAGAGAACTGATTAGGCCGTTTTTCAAAAAGATGTTATTGTTGAAGTACGTTTAGCAGAAACCACAATTATGAAAATAAGGAAATCCCCCCAGAATCGTGGATGGAATCTGAAAAGTATACAAAGAGCTGAAGTAGAAAGGAGAATGCAGCTATGAAAAGAAGAAATGATACCAGCGCAATAATTTAAAGCGAATTGTGTGCATCTGTCAAGGAACTAGAGGTGATATCATGGTATGTTCTGTTGTTACCAATTGGGTACACTCATAGCATTGGGATGTCGTGCCACTTCCAATGAATTTATTTCTGTTGTATCGGACCGAATTCACCCTGCAATGCTTCAGTTTTCCTCAGATTGTGATGGAATCTTTCAAGACAAACGCAGCAATCCATCTTGTCAAAATTGTATCTGAATGTTGAGGAACAATTCTAAGATTTCCAACATCTACCCTGGACACTTAATTGAATAAAAATCCAATTTAAAATGTCGGGGATATGTTGTAAAAGCTGGTTCGGCTTCAGTGTTCTCTACCGCCCATAATACAGCAGTTGGCAAATATCCTGATGAAAGAATGGTCAAATAAGGGACTAACTCCCTCCGAGATAGAAGAAAATTCGCAGAAACCTGGTGAAGGAACAGACACGAAGATTATCACTGTGAATGCTGTGAAACTCAAATTCTGTTTTACTTTAAGATGGCTACCTGAGAATGTAACAAAAAATTATCAGGGGGTCTGTATTAATCATCCTCCATCAACACTTGGCCATGTCATAATAAGTTCTTTTTGGGTGCTAAGAATGTTCTTACCTCTTCAGAAACAGTGCAGCTTTGAAATCCGTTTGGAAATACTACACGTACATTATGCATATCCACAACGGTTGTTGTGGATATGCATAATGTTGAAACATGGATTCATCGCTGAAATCCGTAAAGAAAATGGGAGAACATGCAATAAAAACATGGACCATCACCACCCAAAAAAAATTTAGGATTCAGCCTCCACCGGGAAGATCATGGCCCCAATTTTTGAGCCATGGACGGAATTCTTCAGGTGATTCCACCAGGCTTAAACCATTTTATTAACTAACCGCTTTAAATAATTGAAAGTTATTTTACCACCAAACAATAAATCATAATTTATATCAGTGTTTATTTCTATTTATTATTAACTTAATTTGTTCTTATTAATTCGCGTACCATCAGGCAAAAGTAAGTGTACCATTGTAGTACCAGGGTTAAGAACCCCCACCTACATGCTACATAAATCACTGGAGATGCCTATTTGGACGTTGTCAAAAGGTTAAAAGGGGCAATAAAGGAACAGAATCCATAAATATCAAAATGTAATTTATTTACAAATAAAAACAATACAGTAATCAATCAACAATTATGATTTCTTCTGACCCATGTGATTTGAATTTTACGAAACTTTACTAAAACAATCCAAAAATCCGAGGGATTTGGTAAAGCCGGACCAAAACACTTGCAGTCATTTAACTGCGAACTTAAAAATATAATCCTAGAATTACTAATTATGTTCGTTAATAAAATAAATATAATTAAAAGCCCTGAATAAATTAGAGCTTTTCTGCTGCTATGAAAGCTAAGGATTTATAATCGGCATTTTCATACAAGTCGTCTTTTCGGATTTCGTTTTTCCACTGAAAATTACCAAATCTTGCTTCAGAGAGAGCTCTTTCCACAGGCTCCCGAGTCATGCTTAGGTTCTTGAATTTCTGATCCTTAAGCGCCCACCATGTAGACTCAACCGCCAACAACAAAAAGAGTCCTCCTCCACGGCGAATCAAAGATGCAATACTTTTCAATGCTTTTCCATATAGATTCCAATCGGAACAACAAGTTTCCAGGCAGAAAGAGGAAATTACCAAATCATATTCCTGGATGTATTCTGCTGGAAGTATTTTGTCCGCTAATACATCACAGAACACCACGGCCTTCAAACTACGTCGAAGTCTTGTCTCGATTAATTTCTTTCCACTGCCCAAGTCACTGAAAAATATAAAACATCAACAAGGTTAGCGTATCTTTGTTTAGTAATCAGGTTTCAGACTAAGGCGCATTTAGGGCTAGAGCCTCAAGCTGCGAACAAATTTAGACTATGTATATAAAGTGCTTAGCATCATAATACACAGCCATTTCTGAATAAACAGAAATTTTTAAGGTGGCATCGTTTTAGGTTATATCTCATATTGTGAATACCTTCACAACGAGTTGCCATGATATTGCACTACTTCGAATAAGTAACGCTTCACCTAAGGAGAAGACTAGTGTTACTTATTCTCAGATAGGTACCACCACCCAGACAGCACTGTTTCAGGGCTATTTGGCCCTTCGTCAGTGAGTGGGTAGGTACCCAAGTGATGCAATGATGGCAAAAACAGTTATGAAGTATAACTCCACAATATGAGAGATGCCTGATGGTGTATGATGTATTGAGGCTCTAGCCCTAAATGCGCCTTAGTCTAAATACATCACACCATCAGGCATCTCTCATATTGTGGAGTTATACTTCATAACTGTTTTTGCCATCATTGCATCACTTGGGTACCTACCCACTCACTGACGAAGGGCCAAATAGCCCTGAAACAGTGCTGCTAGGGGGAGCTTGATGATGTCCGGAGTTTCCAAGAATAGGTAACAACAGCCTTCTCCACTGGGGAAGCGTTGCCTATTCGAGGAGTTTATGAGTTTTTGAGTGGTGTGAGTTGAAGGAGTTACTGTCCCTTTCATTCTTCTACACTGTTTCTTTTCCTCTTCCACTCCTACTATAACTTTCCCTCTACCTTTTTTGCTTTTCTAAGTCTAATAGGGACAAGTGGATATTCGAGTAGATATTCACATACATACATAAATAGCCCTGAAACAGTGCTGTCTGGGTGGTGGTACCTATCTGAGAATAAGTAACACTAGTCTTCTCCTTAGGTGAAGCGTTACTTATTCGAAGTAGTGCAATATCATGGCAACTCGTTGTGAAGGTATTCACAATATGAGATATAACCTAAAACGATGCCACCTTAAAAATTTCTGTTTATTCAGAAATGGCTGTGCATTATGATGCTAAGCACTTTATATACATAGTCTAATCAGGTTTCATTATTTGATTATCATTTAATGATCTATTGCACATATGGATTTGCAGAACATTTGATCTATATACCGAGCTCAGTCAAGAAGAATACGCAGTGTCCCATTCTAAGAAACTGTTTATTTACTTTTAACGTATTTCTATATTGTTTGAAAAGTTTGCAAGCTTCAACTACTTCAATGTTTCAGTAAGAGTGAGTTCAACTTATCTAGATGGAATCTCTTCCCTATTAAGTAATTTAGTTAATAGAGACACAGTCAAATGCTTGTAGGGTCCTAAAGTGCAGGGGACCATTGTAGTTTATTGCCAAAAGTTTTGTGTATTTCGACGACACTGCCCTGCCATTAATATCCGGTCACCTGAGTTAATAGATTGTGCTAGAACCTTTAGTCAGACTTTCCAATAGTCAATGCCCTCCGATATTTTCCGCCATTCGGAACTCAAAGTGGCACACTCAACTGGCAGTCTTCTCTTCACACACAACCGAAGATCCATTTTATGCTAGAGGTTCGCTATAGGATTGAGATCAGGATCCTCAAGCCAGCCGCCAGAACATGAACCTGGACGTTGCCCTGATTCTATTGCTATAGACCTCCGACATGCTGTTACAACGAAAGTAGCGCATTAATGTCCAGGAAAGATAGATCTTTCCTGGACATTAATGGTTCTCTCCAAAAAGTCAATGAATTTAGACAGAACCATTCATGAATGGTTCCATTCATGATTGCTGTGCTCAATATATTTAAATTATTATTTACAGAGTTGATTTATTTATTTATCTATTGAAATCACTACAAGTTACACCTCTGGACACTCACCAAACTGGAGGTTTTGTATTTGATAAAACGGAAAGCAACTTGGCATGTGATTATTTTGGTTGTAGTGTTTCCAATTGTGCAACGGCCCTAAGACTGTAGCACAGTATAATTTCTCAAGAATTGTGAGAAGAATTTGGCTCTATTCGATAACTCTGAATTCATACCATCTTACAATAACAATTTGAAAGAAATCGTGCAAGGTTAATTTTGGGAAGAACTATCAGCGTTTTGTTTTCGATGTTCCCCTTGAATTTAAACATGAAATAATTTTCTAACAAATGTTATTTTGTTTTAATATTTTTAATGTTAAATTGAGTTTAAGCGGCTGAACTCTATATGGGCATAATTTTACCTGTGTCGATCCAGTTTGGCTACGAGTTCAAAGAATGGGTCGTAATCCGGCGTTCCAGGTTCTCCTTTGAGCCATCTGTTGATAAACTTCCTGTTGGATGCTGAAAAATCGCTGGTGACCAGATAGTCGAAGGAACCACTAGCAACCATCATTTGATGGAGAGTCGGGCCACAGCCAATTTCTAAACACTTGGATCCCTTGAATTGACCTAGTAACGAAGGACACATGTTTACTACAAAGATATTCAACATATTTAATATTTTCATTAAATGAAACCTCATTTTATATGTGTTGAATTACTCTAATCTTTCTTGAACCTTTGAAATCCTTTTCAATGATATTACACTTGAAATGTAATGTCCATTCCCCTAATTTATGCTACCTACTGAGAATGAAGTTTAAAAGACTTGGTACAAAATCGTACATTTTTATTTGTCAATGTTTTCGATCCAAGGTTCAAAATACTTATTGAAAATCCGTAGAGTTTAATCCTCAAATAAATTCTTCAGATTGGCCATCAAATGAAGTTCCACAGCTGCTTTTAGCTGTTCTTGAAATGAGCCGTGTCTCAGATATCCAAGGGTGATTAATTGTTCAAATCCACATTTAGCCTTTGCAAGGATTCATTTTCGTGGAGAAGCAAAACCAGGTTATCCTCGAATTGTTTCCCGAATTGGAGCTTTTAACTAAATTTTTTACAATACATTTCATATTTTGAAATGCTCCGCAATGAGTTGTCAGCTCTTACACTCCGAATAAATAACACTTCCCAAGAGTTAATCATTGGACCCCGTTGTGAATATTTCTAAATATGAGAGCCCCCAAAAGTTTTCAGTTTTTAAAGCCATTTAATATAACTATAAATTCATATTAATAATTACGATTCTGAAGGGCTTCATGGACGTTCTCCACGCAGAACTTTACGACTGTGTCCATACAGTCCTTCAAGAGATTTATGTAAGAGATTAAAGGAATCCCCTTCGTATGGCTTCCTCCATTCTTCATAAACGCTACCAGAAAGTGCTTTGGACATCTTTCAGAAAGGGAACCTTGAAAATGATAAAAACAATGAAAAATTGTGTTTTCGAGAACGTTTATGAGGTCTATTAATAAGTACTAAAAAGCAACAGAAATTATTTTTATTTGCTTGAATATTCCATAGTATTATCTAGGATATTATTATATCCTCTGTGGTATCACACATAGATTGTCGAATCTATTGAGGGAAAATTATGTGTAGTACATTCAAAAGGCAAAGGTGCAACCAAGTACTAGCAAGGTGACGTTGTCAGTTCTTTGGAATCAGAATTGTGTAATATTAACAGATTATCTTCAAAACGGCTGTACTCTTGAGGACGAAGTATTATTCCAACCTCTTCATCGAGCAACGTGCAGTTTAAAAGAAAAAAGACGGGGGACAGCTGTCAAAAGGTGTGCGTCTGCCCGACGATAATGCCCGGGTCGCCATTTGGCTGCTGAAAGTGTTTCTAGTGCTCCTGATTTATCGCAAATATCTTTAGATATAGTGGAGTTAAAACTGCAAGATTGGTATGCATGGATTCCGTGTTATTCAAGCTGTGTGAAGGTAAAAAGGTTTTCTTGAGCGTTTTCTATCTCATGTCTTTGTCTTTGGAACTGGACACTCACTGCCATTGACAGGACACTAGTAGAGAGTGCAGCCGAACGCGATCCAGGTTGCTAAGTTCAAACCTTGCTCATTGACTAGGGAGATTTGCCCCGCTATGTGACCTTGGACTGCTTAGCCGTCCAAACTATTTACCACGCTTCTGATATTGTTTCGGTGACTTTAACTATGTGCTCTCCCTTGTATTATCTGGGTATGTTGAAAGTACATCTTACAAACTATTTCTCTAAAAGGAAAACCAACCACACCATTCTTCTCCCTTGCTGCATCCCCCAATAATAGCCGAAATTTTCGCCTTATTGTTCAGCAAGGAATCATCCACGTTTTTCGTGACATACTTCGTTTTACTCCTCTCTGACAGCTCTATCGAACTGTGAGACAGTGTCTATCTCGTTTATCCGAAATTCCTGATTTTCCGAATTTTGCCCATAAGCTGATTCCGACAAGCTGTAACAAAAGATGTGTAATTCTGAGACGGACTCGGCTGATTCCATAATCCTTAGCGCCATTAACAGGATCAACCACGACTCTGTTTTAAAATACCCTGAGAAAACCACCAGTTTGCCGCTAAGCATCGTACGCGAGCCCAGCCTTCACGTGAGGGCAATGATTCTCCATCCCCTCTCCTAACTGACACAGTGGGAACTTGTGCCAATGATAATTCGGAACAAAACAAGCAGGATGACTTTGCCATCCCTGATGGCTCTCCTATATCTCTAATGGCACACATCAGAAATGAGCTGGAAGAGTTTTCACTTCTGAGTACTTCTTAAGGTCATCTGCATTGAGAGCAACTTGAACATTGGAAGTGCAGATGAAAGAAGGAAGATCATTTATGAAAACAGTGAAAAGTAGAGGACCTAGGGGAACCCTTGAGATACTCCTCCTAGTGGTATAAAAGGGTGATCGTGTCAGATTTCACTTGATTGATGATAACGCTCAAGAAACGATGCATAATATAGCTCAGTAGCCATGAGAGAACAAGGTCATGGATACTTTTATAACTTATAGGTTGCCAAAAAATTAGAATCATGTTGCAGTTGACATTAGCAGATAATTAAGCGTACGTTATGCAAATTTAAGTTGTCGCATGGTATGATCACAAGTTCGTTAGTATCACCTAAATACTGTAAACATTCGTGCTGCTTCTTAATCGATTATGTGAGGGAGTACCCAAGTGATTTTTCCAATATTTTGAAAGGTCTCGTGTGCAGTACATGACTGAAAAAATCAATTTAAGCAAAGAAACATCCATTTCCAAGCGAACTATGTGGTGGAAGTCAAAGAATCTGGGATTTGGTAGTCATGTGTCCCCACAAAAGATACATCGCCCTTGAAAAGAGTCGAAAGATTCAACTGAGGTGGTGCCGTTAACGCCAACGCTGTACTGTGGACTAGTAAAAAAATAGGTCAAGTGGTCTGACGACTCTCGATTTGCACCAATGGTAGGGTGAAACCTCGTGGATCCATGCATCCAGACAGTCTTTTGTAATCAACACTCAAGTGTGTGGAGGTGGTATCATGGTATGGGATAAGATCTGGTGGTATTGACTGGGTCCGTTCGTATAGTTAGAATGTCGCTAGCAGGATTTACCGCTTGGTTAATGCATTATTCACAGCAGAAGGAACTCTGCCGTTGCAACGAGTTGCCCTGTTATTGCACTACTGGTATCGCCACAGCAATGTCGCGTCTTTTAATTAAATCCTAGATTACTCATTATTTTGAAATTAGTGCAATACCCGGGCAAGTCTCATGTTCAGTTGTTTTGGTTTTTAGACGCATGTAATATCAGATTCCACCATTGTGTATTCTGTTTACAAGCATGCGTTTAAGTCCATCTGCGTGTTGCGCGGGCCCAGAAAACAACAACAACTCACGCGACAAAAATATCTACTTTTCAGCTCAAAATCGGCTAACCGTAGCCTTTAGAAATTCTTCCAGTCTATGGCACGATTCAAATCATCCCCTTGAAATGAATGACAAGTGTCTAAGTCACTACAGTACGTCACGAAGGGCATGTTGAACAGTTTTTTTCCCCTGCAAGTTCAACAGATGTTGATTTGTTAATGTATTCAACGGGGATCAGTTTATAATCAAGTATTAAGCCTAAAAAAAACGAATGTCCTGTTGTTGAGTCCTGCTGGACACAAAAAATATAAGAACAGGATCCAAACGCCATAACACAGTTCACCCATCCGTACTCTCCAAGAATTTGTCTAGTTCTTTCTCCCTTGTATTTATTCAACACATCCACTGCCACAATTACAGATGGAAGCATATTCCGACAATCAACCACCCGCTGGCGAAAAGCAAACTTCTGCAATCATCCTTCCTAGACTTGAATTTATATCCCCTCCACCTCTACTGTCCTTTCTGTATGCATTGTACTTCCGATATTTAAATTCGACATCACTTATGTCTGATGATCTCGTATAGTGGATGATCTTACGTAGTGGACAAGCAACTCCACCTAAATTTAGATTTTTGAATTGAAAATGCATTGGGTACCAAATATAATTCAATTACATTTTAGAATGCCAATGAATGGATGAATCACTCGTGGACTCACCTACTTCACAAGCTCGCTCTATTTTATTTTCTCTCTCTTCTCTCGACAATTCTCTTAATCTTAATATTTGTAAATTACAGGAAACGTTAAATCAGTTAATAACCTCAGATGTGTACACGTAGTAGCTTCCACTTTGGTAGCTAAGTTTAAAATGACTGAAACGTGGGAGGAGGGAGATTATTTTATCGTTGTACTTTTCGTATATTGTAATTGGTCGCTCAGTTTATCTCTCGCGGCTGTTCAGCCAATAGGGAAAATTTTAAAATCCAACACTTCTTAACCCCCAAACGTGCCAGATTTTAAAGATTTGTGTCAAAAATTAGGTCATATTGAGATAAAAAAAACTTGATATCCTCATTTGAGATCGACAAATTCAGCCACATCGTGAAAAATAATCTTAAAAATTTCTCACGTCATTGAAGGAATTCTAACTTTGAATTTTTTCACGCGGTGTTTGGGAAGAAGGGGGTTACACCAACTCTGCTACCTACAAGTGCCTCCTTGTGCAACAGAAGTTAAGCTAAGAGGTGCATAACTATTCACGTTACCCTTTGATTTCCCTTAGTGAACTGGTGATTCATTCGCAAATTCCAGTGCGCAGGAATTTCCCTGAATCCAGAGATGCACGGCTGAGGCTTTGCATAAATACTTTGCTGACTCCCTCGATGTAATTGGATAGATCCCATCCATCCATCCATCCCAGGCGCCTTTTTTTTTTACTTTCAGAAATTCTCCTTCACTTTCTCGCAGTTACCATAAAGTCATTTAGTTCCCAGTTCCAGTTTGAGAATCTTCGGGAATCCTCTTCCTTAAAGAATTCCTCCTGTATGAATGGAGATGAAAAGTTGCAGTTTGTGAGCAATCTGAGCAGAATCATCAATAGCTGTATTATTCTTATCTGGTGAACCAATGCGATTTGTCCTTTTTCTTCTATTGCTTAGCTTAAAGAAGCCTTTGCTACTTTTCTTTGCTTTCTTTTCCAGAGATTTTTCTTAATCTACCATAGCTTTCCTCGTTCTTATTGTGAATTCATTGAAAACTAGTTTATATCTACTGCAGGAATCCTATTTCCTGATGATTTATATGCATTCCATGTTTTTATTCGCCGCCACGAGTCTCACAGGTCGATCTGACAACCAATTACGTCTAAGTCTTGAACAGCATTTCTTAGCTGGCATCAAAATCCTAGTGTCTTCTACGATTACTTCCCTAAATGCTTCCCATTTAAAATTTGTTGTTGGTACCCTGTGATCGCTGCCACCCGGCGGGTCTTTTACCTGAAGATTCGTAATACATGAAGGATTGCAGCTCATAACAAGATCAAGAGCATTGCTTCTTCTTGTTGTCTCTAACATGCTGCTGTAGAAAACAGTCATCCAATTATCTTCTAGCGTGCGAGTGACCAACCCACAAATTCCAGTCAATATCTAGAAAGTTAAATTCCCCCATTATAAAGCATAGCAAACTCCTACTCTTATTTTTGATTACCCAATGTTTATTTCCCACCAAACCGGGTCAGTCTTGAATTGGCCACCCTTGTCCACTTGATGCATTGCCTTTGATTTTGTGTTCTTCTTTACTAAGAGCATAACTCCTCCCGCCTTACTGTCCTGCCCTCCTTTTTATATTGTCTGCGCGTGTAGCACAGTTAACTCTCGTCACTGACTTCGAATCTCGTCAATGACGCGAGCAATTTTTTTGATCTTTTTCAGAATGTGGCTGAGTTAGTCAGTCTCAAGAAATTGATTTCTTTTTACCAATCAATTCGCGTGAACTGAGAGAGCGATCCAAGATTTAAATAACTGGATTTTCTGAGAAGAAAAGCATATAGATGATTATTGATAAAAGGGTGAAGGTAGAAAATAAGATATCATTAGAATAAGAGTTCAAAAATGTTGAGCAGAGAACCATAGCAGAAGAGCCATAAAGAAAAGGTTGAGATATCCACAAGTGGATTGGGAGAACGATGGAAAGTAGAAATGCCAGTGGTGAGTTGTTGATCAAAGACCATTCTAGAAGCAATCCGACACCAATAACGAAGTGCTTGGTGAAGCAAAGTATTCCCACTGGAAGACCCAGCACTTGGCTATTTTATCCACTAGATGAGAAATTCACGTTTACTCTCTAAGTTTTTCTGTGACCATTCGCCGTAGCACGCATCACGGTGAATATAATTACCGTCTTCTCCAAACACTGGATGGAAAAATGCCCGGTTACAATCCCGTGAATGATGCCAGAAACGTTTATGGACTTTTTTTTTGCAAATGGCAAAGTTAGTTGGTCTCAATCGATGATTGCGTGGTTTTTTTTCCGGTAACTCGGGTTTCCGTTCAGCAAACAGGCAAATCTACCGCGCTAAAGACGCAATTTACAAGCACAATATACTGATGCCTCACACACTTGGTTTACAAACGAAACAAACAAACATCTGACTGCTCACTTCAGATGATGGTAAATGGCTCTCTCTTTTCTAACTTCCCCAGTAATGCTGGTGTTCCCCAAGGTTCAATTCTTTCTCCCACTCGTTTCTTCTTGTGTATTAATGACCTTCTTCCATTGACCGGAAATCCTATCAATAGTTTTTTCTGATGATAGCACAATGCATTCGACCATCCAGTTTCGAGCCACCTTGCCCTACACACAGAGCTTCAACTTTTCGAATATCCACTCGTAGATGGCTCTCTCTCTCTTCTAGCTTCTCCGCTAATGCTGGTGTTCCCCGAGGTATAATTCTTTCTCCCACTCTTTTCCTCTTGTGTATTTACTCTCTAGTGTCCACTATATAAGCTGACAAATATCCTGATGGAAGGATGGTCATACGCGGAGCTGGACTTCCTCACACATCTAGTGGAATCCGTGTCATGCTATTTGCGGGCTGTAATTCGGGACAAAAGTGGCCTTACTAGACACTGAATAAAAGTTTCTAAATTTTTGTCAAGTGGGTGTAGAAACTCCATTATTAGGCACATTTGATGACTCAGATTTCTAAACAAGATCACGTATCTATTTTGGAGATCACCCTAACATCTAATCTTTCTTGGCATAAGCATATAACAAATATTGCTTCTTCTGCATCCACCAACCTGGATTTTCTCTTTCGCTATAAGGATTACTCTTCTTCTATACAAATACTCATTCGGTACAAGTCTCAAATCCGTCTTACCTTGCAATATTTGGGGTGGTGCCTCAAAATCTCTTTCACGCTTTTTGAATTCATTCAAAAGAGGGCAGTGCGGATAATTAACGACCCATCTCTTACGAGGTCTCTCCACTGTCTGGCTCATAGACGTTCTGTTGGCCCTCGTGGGTAGCATAATTGGTAGAATCGCCGTCCTCTCCACACCGGATGGAAAAGACCCAAGTTCAAATCCCGTCGATGATGTGAGGAGTTTTTATGGGTCTTTTTCACAACATAGTTGAGTTAGTTGGTCTCAAGGGAGATATCACAGTTTTTTCACACAGAATCTCGGGTTTTCGGATATTTAAACGTATGACTCATATCTTTTCTTCTTTCTCATTTTCCTCTTCAACTTCTGTTTTCTGGAACAATTTTCCTTCACATGTATTTTCTAAAAACTAAAGTCAAATTGAAGAAGTATCTTCTTCTGCCTTCTCAACCTTCAACCCAAGCACTATAACGTACTACAGGTTCTAATACCTTTCATGTTTGAGGTTTTCGCAAAGAAAGAGCCTTTTTTCTGACTTTGCCAATGCAGGCAGCCCATAGAAAGTTCTTCGACTTTACGGGACTCAAACCCAGCGTAGAAATACGAACTCCAATCTTCAGGATATTTCAACGACAGAACTTCGGACATCTTCAAGGAATGCGAAAAAGTTAAAGAAAACAGAAGGCAGAAGACAGAGAGTGGTAATCAATGGACACTGCTCAACGTGGACTAATGTTATTAGTGGAGTTCCTCAAGGTTCAGTGTTGGGTCCGTTGTTGTTTTCGGTGTTTATGAATGATATTGATGATGGGATATCAAGTTTAATGTCCAAGTTTGCAGATGATACAAAGGTTGGCAGGGTCGTTAAGGACACTACTGACGCTATGCTGCTGCAACAGGATCTGGAAAGGTTGAACAGATGGGCTGAGAGGTGGCAAATGAGGTTTAACATCGACAAATGTAAAGTACTACACATGGGAAACAGCAACCCCAGAGCAACGTATCAACTCTGCGGTACTACACTGACAGTGGTGGAGAATGAAAAGGACCTGGGGGTAATTGTGCAGGCAGATATGAAGTTCTCTGAGCAGTGCAGACGAGCTGCAAGAGTAGCTCATGGTGTCTTGTCAATGATATACAGGAATTTTTCTAGCAGGGATAAGGAGGTGATTATTCCCTTGTATAAGGCATTGGTCAGGCCACACCTTGAGTACTGTATACAGGTCTGGAGGCCTCATTTCAAGAAGGATGTAGAGCTGCTGGAACGGGTACAGAGAAGGGCAACAAGATTAGTAAATGGAACAAAGGGTTGCTCTTACGAAGAAAGGCTTAAGTTTTGCAAATTACAGAGTTTGGAGACTAGGCACCGGCGAGGTGATCTGATAGAGGTGTATAAGGCTTTGAATGGTTTGAGCATGCTCAATGCCAATGGGATTCTTCATCTTTCTCAGAATAATCACCTCAGAGGGCATAAATTCAAATTGAGGAAGGACGGATGTCGGATAGATGTGCGGAAATTTGCCTTTGGCCAGCGGGTGGTTGGTTGGTGGAACCGACTTCCATCACTTGTTGTTGAAGTTGATAGCCTAAACAAATTTAAAGCTCAACTGGACAGGTATTTCGAACGAACGGAGGGGTGAAATGGGAGTGGGTTTTTTTTTTTTTTTTTGGCTGATGCTGAATAAGCTTGCTTTCTTGCATCATATGCCTCTGCTAATGCTAATGCTAATGCTAATGCTAAAACAAAAACCTACTTAGAAATTTTATTTTTAGAGGAAGTCAAGAAGCCAAAATTATGAATTTCTCAATGCCTACAAAAGAAACAAGTCTTACCTCAGTTTATGAAAATATGGCGTAACGTCCAAGGTGTCCAATTAATCCTGGAACACTAACGATCATTGGACTGTTGACCCAGACAGTGTATACTGTTGTATACTCCATCGTTGAAGTCGGGGATGATTTTTGCCATTGTCACACTCCGGTCGGCAGAAACAATGCGAGACAGACGTCCACGTTCATCCACCCCCTTTCTCCGCCCACAGTCTGTCCACAATGAGATGTTATTCCGAAAATGGCGTATTCCCAATGCACTCTTGATGCTGTCGAATGGGGATAGTGCAATTTCTGCCCGTTCAATGTACATACAACTACTTTCGGATACACATATTCGCCATGTTCAGCGTTAGTAGCATGGACAGTAAATCGCGCTCCCGGATAACCCGGGCACTCACTTTACATTCTTCAGTGTTATAATCTTCACTTTCCTAATACTATCATTTTTCCATACTCTGAGCTATTAGTGTAATACGAGGGCAGGAGTGTCTATTTCTATCCTAATTTCGCCCCTCCATTAGCTAAACCGCTATACAATTGCCAAAACACAACGTGTACACAAAAATATAAATATACATGGTGTCTCAAAAATATTGGTACAAACGTTTAGAGGAGGTAGGCAACATCTAAAGGAATGTGAATCGCATAGGAACCCATAACCAGAAACGTCACGGGAAAGTAGTAGCAGAGGCACAAGAAGCAGAAATCGCACAAGACAGTAATTAGTGGCAAACATTTATTTGACATAATATTAACAATGGAGTACGAGATGGATTCATTTCATGATGTTACAACAGATGCTCGAAGGTTCCATCATGAGACGCGATGCATGCGTGACACCGACGCAGCATGGATTGGCGGACACGGTCGAACACATCTGGAGTTTCTTTGAAAGTAGCAGCAGCGCAGACGAGTCTCGCCACGAGATCCATTTCCGTCTCCACAGGCGATTCATACACGAACACGTTCCCAGACAGAGACTAAGGAACAGCCTCAAATAGCTGCATCACAAAAAGACCCGAAAGAAGACAAACAGCAGGACTCACCCCTCGACCCTGCCATTCCAGAGGGTACTATATTTGAAAAGACGCTCTTCCTCAAAACCGCACTTGAGAACATTTTCAAAGAAAACTCAAATAGAGTGTCAGCAGCACTCAGATCTGAGATTGTTACAATCTTCCACAAGATGGAGACAATCCTACACGATGAACATCTTGACAAAGAGAAAGCGACCACCAGCTACAGGCCTATATGGAATGCGGGGCAAGTCAAATGCCACAGCGCGCCCCGACATATTCTGATGCGCTGAGGAATCAACCTGCGACAACAAAGCTATCACAAACACAAACACCACCAACACCAAGTCCGCACCCAGGAAGACGCTGCTTCCTACGCCACATCCTGTTGATCTTAAGCCAACCACTACTGACACTCTTAAAACTAGCGAAGAGGTCAAAAAGAAAGTCGTTGACTCTCTGACGCAAGAATTCAAAACAGCCAAGATTAGAGCCATCAGGGAAACGCGTAACACTGGGGTAATAATCGAGAAGGAAACAAAAGACGATGCCAACTTGATCATAAATAATGCCAAGATACCGACACTCGGGCTCTCTGCTGAGCTGCCTAGAGAAAAAGGCCCCCAATTGTTATATTCGGCAAGACCCGGATCTGACCCCCACTTCCATCTGCGAGGAGATATACACAAGAAACCTCTAACAACACCTACCAGACAGAGACCACGCAAGTCTACTAGTGCCTAAACACCAAACCAAGAGCGGGAATGGCAGCTCAATAAACTGGGTGGTCGGACTCGCCCCCGAGGCATGGAGGGTGGTAACAAAACAAGAGAGAATATATATAAACTGGAGCTCCCACCGCTTCAGGGAACACATCGCGGTCCCAAAGTGCTTCCGGTGCTGCCGATTTGGCCACACCACCCACACGTGCGTCCAGCAGGAGCCTACCTGTGGGCACTGTGCTGAGAAGGGGCACAACTACGCAAGCTGCCCAAATAAAGAAAGAGACCCAGCCTGTGCAAACTGCAAGTGGCAAAAACTCCCCCATACACATTCAGTCAGAGATAACAAATGCCCGGTATATATTAAAGCAAGGTGCCCAACAATTAATAATTCATTATGGGGACTCTGCCTAAAAGTTATAACACCACTTGCATTAAATTCCTCCAACTCAACGCTCAGCGAGCAATTGCCGTAGCGGGACAGATAAGGCAAAAGGCCGAAGAAGAAAACCTAGACATCCTCCTGCTGCAAGAACCCTACACCTGCGCTGGGGCTGTCCGGGGGTACCCACTTAGCTATAAGATCGTTCAGGTGGATGGAGCAACCCCATGGGCTGCTGTCATTGTAAGAAACCCGAATATAACCGTCACCAGGATCTTACACCTGTGCCACGAGTGGGCATCTTGTGCACACATCGTTAGTTCCCTAGGAAAACTTTACGTCATCTCCTTGTACTGTCGTCCGGGGGTGGACATCCTCCCATACATCCAATATCTACACAAAGTGCAAACTGAACTAACAGGAGCTAAGATCCTCATATCAGCCGACCTGAACTGTCGTTCACCTCTATGGCACAGCGAGACCCAGGAGCGTAGAGGCTCTATAAACGGACAGCAGATGGAGGAGTTCCTAGCCAACAGTAGCTTTGTCGTCATCAATCGCGCCAACAATCTTCCCACATTTAGTTCGACACTCTGGGAGGCCACCCTGGATGCCACCATGGCCACTAGGTGTCTAGCTGGTCACCTCAACGATTGGATGGTGCATGAGGATTGGACTACTTCCGACCACAGGTCCATCACCTTCACTATGCATAGGTCACTCCATCGAATCCAGATAAAACAGCTACAAGCAGGAAAGATATGCTATCAATAAAGCAGACTGGAGTAAATTCAAAGAGGCGATCACCAGAAACGCACACAACCTGTCATCCAACCAGCTCCAGAAACAGACCCCTGACCAACATCAATGCGCTGTAACCAATGCCATAGTCAACGCAGCTAATGAATCAATTAGGAGGAGGACCTCCCAGCCGGGAGCTGTCCCGTGGTGGTCGCAAGAGCTTGACCAGCTTAGAAGAGCAACGAACGAGAAGAGACGCGCCTTTCAAAGAGCCAGACGGACCTGGCCACCCCCTGAGACGGATACTCTCAGGCAACAGTACAGGGAGGCCGCCAGGAACACCTATACTGCGATGATCAGGCAGCGGAAAAAGCTGTCCTGGGAGCATCTGGTCTCTACTGTCGGCAACTCTGATCCCTGGAACATTATCTACCGGATAACCACAAACAAGCTGCCTAGGGGGGAGGTAACCCCTTCCACCGTAACACCACAAGGTGTCATGACCAACAACTGGCATGACACAGTTAATAACATACTAGACGCCACTTTCAAAACAATCGAAGGCAACAACACTCCTGAACAGTAACTGCTATGCCAGGCCAATGAAGTATGCAAATCCCCCAGAACGGAGGAGCCTTTTACCCACCCAAAACTACAAACTGCCATAAGCAAGATAAGAAATAGGAAAACTCCAGGGCTAGATATGCTTGAGCCAGAGCTGGTTAGGAAAGTGGCTGAATACACCCCAGACCTGCTCCTGGGTCTTTACAACCACTGTCTCCATTCAGGCTGTTTCCCTCTCGACTGGAAAGTGGCAAACATCAAATTGATCCTAAAAAATCCATCCGAACCACAGCATAAACCAGACTCCTATCGACCAATTGCCCTACTGTCTGTGCTCAGCAAAATACTGGAGCAGAGCTGCTCAGACAGAGGATTGAAGTGCACTATACCACTGCTAGCTTAACAGCCAACAAACAATTTGGATTTAAACCAGGAAATTCCACCGTCGACGCACTGGAATCCATCCTTAACATGGTGGAGAGCTGTCGACAAAAATACTTTCTCCTCATCTCTATTGACTTTGCGGGGGCGTTCGACGCCCTTTGGTGGCCGAGCGTCCTCGAAAGACTCAGGGCTGCCCAACTGCCGACAAACCTCTATGATTCCGTAAGAAGCTATTTGACCAACCGACGGGTCCTGGTACAGGCCCCCTATTGCAAGGTTGACCTACAAATACACCGGGGATGCCCGCAGGGCTCTGTCTTAGGACCTCTCCTGTGGAACTGTGTACTGGACGAGTTCCTCTCCCTCGACTTAGGGGGCGTACAGGCATTGGCATATGCAGACGACCTGTCCCTAATCCTTACTGCAGATTCAAGAGCCCAACTAGAAACTCTCGCGCATGCAGCAGTAACCACACTGGGAGAATGGACGGAAAGGCATCGACTCACCATATCGGCCACCAAGACCAAATCCATCTTACTTAAGGGCTACCTAACCCCAACTAGACCGCCGCAAATAAGAATCAACAATAGAACAATTCAGCTAGCCACAGAACTAAAGTATATGGGTGTTATCCTGGACCGTAATCTATCTTTCACCCCACACATAAAATATATACAGGCTAAGATGAAAAAATATGCTGGCATGCTTGCGAGAGTCACACGTTGCGACTGGGGCCTAAAAAGGCGCACCCTTGCGATCCTTTATAAAGCAGCCATTATTCCAGCAATCACATACGCCTCCGGTGTCTGGTTCCACAAAGCCTCAACAGTGGTAAACCGCAGACGACTGGATATTATACATAGACCCATCCTATTGACCCTCACCCGAGCATGCAAGACAGTCTCTACCCACGCACTACAAGTGATCACGGGTGCTCTCCCTCTTGATCTTGAGGTGACTCGCACTGGCATGCTTCAGCAACTCAGACGGGGCAAAGCCGCAACCTTCCAGGACCACACCACGAACCCGGCAAATAATTGTAAAGCTGAGAAGTACAGGCTGCAAACCTACTTAGCATCAATATGGCAACAACGCTGGACGATGTCTGACAAAGGAGATGTCACCCGAAGGTTCCTCCCAAACTTGCAACGAGTATACCCAAAATATCCCACATGGCTCTGCCCTGGTCTCCATGTCACCTACCTTTTCACTGGACATGGAGCCATCCGCTATAAGCTTAACCTCTTCGGACTAACAGATAACCCAGCATGTGCGTGTGGCTCCCTTGAAACCTGGGACCACCTGCTGCACGAGTGTGAGTTGTATGAAGATCTTAGGGGTCACTTCATCACACGAGTCCGCTTCAACCCTAAAAACCAAGAGCACCACCTACTAGAAGACGAGGCAACCTACAATGCCCTCACTAACTTTGCACAGTGCTTATTTGCAAGACGACGGACTCTACCTATGCCACCAAACCCAGAACAACCAGAATAAAACAGCATACATACTGAAACTGAATATTGATCCATGGACGGGACATTGATCCCATGAGAGAACTGAACCAACGAATGACATAACCTGCATGGACCGCCACCAAAATCCTGGCTGACTGTCCGGATTTCCTACTTGCCGATCTATGGACGGAGTCACCACCGACGAGGACAAACTCGCTGAACAACGGACGGGACTTGTATCCCATGAGTGAATACGTAACCAGAACTTACATAAATCATTAACAAACCTAGACCAAAACCTTGGATGGAAACACCCTCGTTGGGTTTCCGGATGACACAACCCTGTTGCCTCGGCACCTGGCCTGTGGCCTCTTGCATCCATGCCCTATTGGCGATCTGGGCCAGTGCCCTTAACTGGCCTACTATTTTCCCCTCTCCCTGCGTGGGAGGGGGAGGAGATGGTTTTGCTGTCTCCTCTCCCTTCTTCCATCCCTTTTTCTCTCTGGTGGGGCATGGGCATGCCCCATTGTAAACTGGAGTTGCCTTCCCTTTCGGCCCGTCATGTTGAAACCAAATGTTGCGTCTCACATTTGCTGGAACATCGTCAAGTAACCCTGGTAGAACTTGTTCAAGAAAGATCCGATATTTAGCGGAGTTCATGAGGGATGGTAACAGGTATGGGCCGACTAAGCAGTCAACAACCATACCTGCCCACACATTTATTGCGAAGCGATGTTGTGCCACATGGGGGCGCACACCGTGTGGGTTGTCATGAGCCCACACACGAGCATTATGCTGATTGAATAAGCCTTCCCAAGTGAAATAAGCCTAATCCGTTAACAAAACATAGGCTGGAAAATTTAAGTGTTGTTGAACACTTTCTTGGAGAAAACACTGCTCAAAAGCTACACGTGCAGGATGATCTTGAGGGAGCAGTAACCGAACCCTTTGGAGATGAAAGGGGTGTAAGGAATCGTCGTGCCAGACAAGCTGTACACTGTAACGAGACATTCCTAAGGCAGAGGCAACGGCACGTGTGCTGGTAGTAGGATTATTCTGGACGGCATTCAACACACATTTTTCCATGGCGGGAGTTCGCGTCGAACGAGGTCTGCCCGCACTACTCCTGTTAATTCTAAATGACCCATAATCGCCGAAATTTTGATGCACACGCCCAAACAAACGGTGGTCCGGTACACGTCTCTCTGGGAAGCGTTCTCCATAAATTCGTTGAGCGGCTCGTCCATTGCCCTCTGCTAATCCATACACTAGGTGCATGTCTGCGAGCTCACAGTTCGTATATCGATGCATGCTCTTCGTGCGGCGACTACTGCTTGAATGAGTAAACCAGAAATTTTCCCTCTCCCGAACAAATGAAAAGCGCCGTGTACCGACATACGAAGACGGTACAATTCACAATTCTTTAGTGTTACCTACCTCCCCTAAACGTTTGTACCAATATTTTTGAGACACTCTGTATATACACTCAGTGGACAAAACATCAGAGGCCTTTAGTCAATGTCCAGTCACCTTTCTTTTCCGAATCACGGCCGGTACACGTCATGGAATGGATTCCACTCTCATTGGAACTTCTTTTGTGCCACACAATTTGCTTTAAATTCCGGGGGTCCCGTTCTTGGATCACCAACTTCCTGCTGCATTTTCCTTTCTTCTGCTCATTATTCACTTTTCAGATGGAAATCACTCCAGTGATTTCCTTTGTTTTTTTCCAATGTGTCTTCTAATAAACGGCCTCCATCAATAACTGAATAAGTTCTTCAACAAATAAATTAGCAATTTTAGAAATCTTCCGTGATGCTCATATTAGCATTAGTAGAGGCATATGATGCAAGAAAGCAAGCTTATGTAACATCAGCCAAAAACTAAAAGAAAAAACCACTTCCATTTCACTCCTCCGTTCGTTCGAAATACCTGTTCAGTTGAGCCTTAAAATTTATTTAGGCTATCAACTCCTACAACAAAGGATGGAATAATCACATCCTTATCCCTGCTAGAAAAATTGCTGTATATCATTAACACACCCTTTTGGCATCTCTCATAATGTGGATATAACTTCGCAACTGAGATGGCTTGTTGTATTACCTGGGTACCTGCCCGCACACTGATGACGAAGCCAAACAGCTTCGAAACGTTCGTCTGGGTGGTGGTACCACTGAAAATAAATAACAGTAGTCTTCTCTACTAGAGAAGCGTTATTTATTTGAAGTAATTCAATAGTAGCTATCTTGTTGTGAAGGCAACCACATTATGAGATACAATTAAAACGATGCCTTCTACGCTACAATCGTAGCTCAAATCTATGGGTTAACTATGGTGTATTTACACCGATATTATATAATCATTAACAACACACCATAAACTACTCTTGCAAACCGTCTGCACTGCTACCCCCAGGTCCCTTTCATTCTCTACCACTGTCAGTGTAGTACCACAGAGTTGATACATTGCTCTGGGGTTGCTATTTCCCATATGCAGTATTTTACATTTGTCAATGATAACTTCATTTGCCACCTCTCAGCCCATCTGCTCAACCTTTCAGAATCCTGTTGCAGCAGTGTACTGTCAGTAGTGTCCTTAACAACCCTGCCAACCTTTGTATCTTCTGCAAACCTGGACACCAAGCTTGATATACCATCACCAATATCATTTATAAATATAGAAAACAATAATGGACCCAATACTAAACCCTGAGGGACTCCACTAATAACATTAGTCCACGATGAGCAGTGTCCATTGATTACCACTCTCTGTCTTCTGCCACTCAACCATCCCCTTACCCATAGCAGCAATTTGCCTCCAATGCCACACTGCTCCAATTTGTGCAGCAGTCTTCCATGTGCAACAGTATCAAAAGCCTTTCTAAGATCCAAATATATGATATCAAAGTTATTCCCTGCATCCAGTTCTTTTGTGACTGCATCACAGTATCCAATCAAATTGGTCAGGCAAGACTTCCCCTTAACAAAACCATGCTGTGTTCGTGCTATAACTGAAGTCTTGTCTAAATGATCCTGCAGTGCTTCTTTAACCAGTGCCTCCATTAATTTTCCTGGAACCGAAATTAAGCTCACAGGTCTATAATTACTTGTGTCAGCTTTTGATCCTCCTTTGTGAATTGGGGTCACATTTGCACATCTCCAGTCTATGGGTACCTCCCCTGAGTCCAAGGAAGCTCTCATAATTATGGCTAAGCGTTTGGTTACTTCTTTTGATGCCTCCTTTAATATAACTGGATAGATCCCATCCACCCCGGGTGCCTTTCTTGTGTTTATGTTCAACAATTTCTCCTCCACTTTACTCTCAGTTATTACAAAATCATCTAGCTTACTGCCAGAGTTGAATACACCTCTGGCATTACCCTTCCTGAATAACTCGTCATGTATGAATGTAGATGCAAAATACTTGTTTAGTTTGTTAACCACCTGAGCAGGATCCTCAACTGTTGACCCATCGATATCAAGTGGACCAATCTGATTCATCCCCTTCCTTCTAGAGTTTACATAAGTAAATAACTCTTTTCTGTTTTTCTTTGCATCCTTTGCCAAAGATTTCTCGTAATCTGCCTTCGCCTGCCTAACCTCCTTTGTAACTTGGTTACAGACCACCTTATATCTATCAGAGGCTTCCATTTTACCCATTAATTTATATGTGTCCCATGCATTTTTCTTCTCTGCCACATGTCTTATTAGTTAATCTGACATCCATTTTGGCCTAAACCTTGAACAATATTTCTTAGTTGGTATGTAAAGCCCAGTAGCTTCCAAGATAAGTTCTCTGAATGCTTCCCATTTTGAATTTGCTGTTGGTAACATCATCAGTTGGTCCCACTGTATAGAATTTAAATACTGTCTCAGTCCATCGTAGTCGCCTTTACGAAAGCAAAAACCCTTCCCTTTACCTCTGATGGTAGTTACCTCCTTGAGTAAATCCCACTTCAGCACACTGTGATCAATGCCACCTAGTGGTTCCTGTATCTGCAGATTCTTAATGCATGAAGAATCACTGCTGATAATCAAATCAAGAGTATTACTCTCTCTAGTTGCCTCCCGAACATGCTGATGTAGAAAATAATCATCCAATAAAGCCTTGCTAGTGTGTGAGTGATCAACCCACAAATTTCAGTCAATATCTGGGAACTTAATCTCCCATTATAAGACTCTGATTTACTGGCCCACTCTATTTCCCTGTACAGTTTCTTATTACACTCATCAGAGTCATTAGGCCTATAGCACACTCCTACTCTCAATTTTGATCTCCCAATGCTTAGGTCACACCAAACTGACTTGACACTGCACTGTCCAGCGATGTTGACTAGCTTCACTTCCTTGGATTTTATGTATTTCTTAACTAATAGCATAACCCCTCCCCCCTTCCTATCCTGTCTATCCTTCCTGTAGACGTTGTACTCCCCAAATTCCAGTTCTGCATCCCTTATGTCTGTGTGACACCACGTCTCTGATATCCCAACAATATCTGCCTTTGATGTTTTGAGCAATACCTCAAATTCATCAAATGTATTTACCAAACTCCTAGCATTGGTGTACACGCAAGTATACATGCACTTGTTTCTATTCTTAGCTACCCTAACACAACCCATGTGTTTACTTGTACCGCAATCGCTCCCAGCAGGCTCTGAAATATCCTGAATCTTGTTTTTCAGGCTTTTGCTCATTCCAATAGAAGCAGTGCAAGAATCACTTTCTCCTCTGCCATTCATTAATGTTAATCCATTAGTCTTTGTCTCCCCCCAAGCTAGCAGTTTTCCGACCCACCTAACACTGCCTCGATAGCATCAGCAAATATTCTTGCACCCTTTCTATTTAAGTGTATCCCATCCCTGTAGAAGCAGTCTCTCCTGTTAACAAGTACAGTCCAGGCTGAAAAAAATTCTACCCCTTGAGCCTTGCACAATCTTTCCAGGGCCGAATTGATCGACAAGGCTCTCATCATATACTCCCTCCTATCGTGTCTGGGCAGAATTGCAGACACTTTCAAATTCAACCCTAATTCTCGGCTTTTGTTCAACAGTGACCTGTACTTGTTAAGCAATTCTGCCGGTCTCCTACTCTTAATATCATTAGTGCCAACGTGTACAACTATATCACCTTTTGTGCACTTAAAAGATGATATCCGCTCTACAACGTCATCGACTTTTGCCCCTGGCAGACATACCCTGGTCCTGTTCCACCTATCTTTTTTACAAAGCATGTTCCCCGTTTCCCTGACTAGGTCTATAAGCTACTTACAGAAAATAATTTGATGTAACAATTGGTCAATAAATACACCAAGTTAGTCAGCAAATCACAAAATAATGTTATACTACTAAATTTAAATCAAAAGTTTTAGAAAAACAATAATTTCAAATCAATTAATAAGAAAATCTACTTAGCGGCTTTGATCACTTCTGACTGCCACTAGATTCGTCAGCAGACTGACTTCCTTTACTTAATAAACTGATTAAGTGAAGGACATAAAGATATTTCCTTCACTTAATCAGTTCCTATGCTGTGTTTTATTTTGTTCCCTTTAAACTTTAAAATCTTTGACCTAGTGCTTTCGTCAACTTGCGGATAAGATTACAATAATAATACAAATTTGTACAGGAGATTACAATAATCTCCTGTCGAAGCAAAGCATGGTGGATCCAAGATCTCAGCCTTAAATTTCGGAATAAACAAAGACTACATGCAAAATGGAAAGCAAAATTAGACCCACTAGACAGAATTGCATACTCAAGAGCCCGCACCCAGTTCAATAGAAGCAAATCTGAAGCCATTAAAGCCTATATCGACAAAACAATCAAGATCGGGAAGGCACCGTTTAAGGCAAGGCATGATGAATTCCCTCAACAACTTAATCCAATTGAATGGCTAGACTACATCACAAGATTTAAGCCAAAGTCAGTATCAGACTTTAAGAGCATTCACAACAGTTGTCAGCGAGATATCCTTGCTTCCATCATCATCACAAAAAGAGAGCTTATCCAGGCCATCAATGATATCCCACCAACGTCTTGCACTGGATATGATGGGGTCCCACAATTCATTCTTAAGAGCGTTAGTGTATTCATCATTGACGCACTCTTAGGTATCTTCAATGGAATCCTCACAACGCAAACTTTCCCAACAGCCTGGATTTTACCCCGGGGGCTCACATCTGGTGAGTATGGGCTTGGCAAACCCAGGGTCCTGAGCTGGATATCATCATTCTTCTCTTTCTTGGTGATGCCTTTCTACTTCTCTCTCTCTCTCTCTCTCTCTCTCTCTCTCTCTCTCTCTCTCTCTCTCTCTCTCTCTCTCACACACACACACACACACACACACACACACACACACACGGGGTAACTCGGGAATTTTTTTTTTTTTTTTGGCTGGTGCAGCATAAGCCTCAGGCTTCCTTGTACCATATGGCTAATAATAATAATAATAATAATAATAATAATAATAATCAATATATTGTCCGACCAATCCCCAAAACACAAGGAGCGACATTAATTTCACAATTGAGACCAATAATGAAAGCCTCAAGTCTCCTCAAAGTCATGGAGAAGTGCCTTCTTCCTATCCTAACCAACCAGGTTCTGCCATGTGAATCACCATACATTCACTATGCCTTGAAACGCAAGTCCACCATTACAAACCTATTGCAAACCACCAACACCATTCTGGGGGCGCTACAAGATAGGGCTGAGATGGCAATTGTTTATCTGGATATCCAGTCTGCATTCGACAGCATAGACATCCAGCCCCTCCTGCAACTTTGTGAGGATGGATACCAGATAAAAGGCAATATACTGGAATTCTTGAAGTCGCTACTTACGACCAGGGTCCTTCACTTGACTGTGAATAAAAAATCTTTCACAAGGAAAGTTTGTGTAGGTGTACCCCAGGGCGGAGTTCTCTCAGGGCTCCTCTTTACGGCTGCCATCCACCCATTCCTGTGTCAGCAAACAGAATTTATCAGTTATGCAGACGACTTGAAGCTCCTCTATCGGATCAACGGGACCGCCCGACCTGATTCTGTTTCTGGAAACATTATCAACAGCCTCAAGAATCTGATTACATACTTGGCACAGTTCTCTCTTAAGATAAATCCAAAAAAATCTGCACAAATGGTATTTTCCCTCAAATCAAACCCAACGGAACTAAACCTGGAAATCCACGGAACCCCCATCACCTCAGTCATCAAACACAAAGATCTCGGCGTTATATTCGACCCTAAACTCAGTTTCAAACACCATGTTGTAGACATTCACAACAAGGTCTGCAGAGCAAGATGGCTTGCCAAACAACACCTCCTTCATGTCACAGAGCCTGAGTACACGCTCCAATACATATACCGGTTTCTGCAGCCAGCCATCACCTACGGGTCAGAAATCTGGGCGTCGGCAACGAAAACCACGCTAAAAACCATTGCGTCTGATGAGTACTGGCTTCTTCGGTGGATCCTCTTCAAGCATAAACTGCCACCACTCACACATACTTCAGATATCACCCAACTTCTAAATTACAGAAAAGTCTCCAAACGGATATTCGCCCTCCGCTTGCTTGTGTCAATTAAAATGATAGCGGGTGAAGTCAATACGCCAAATTTTTGGCATATGTGCAATTGGAGGATCCCCCCAAAACCCTTAAGAGCCCTCCCCTCTCTGCAGTCTGTGGCGTGGAGGCTCAGAATAGAGGACAGATTCCTGCCCATGGAGATGCTCCACAATGTCCAGGAGATGGATGTGGACTACAAAAAGTTCATAGAGGACAAATCGTACAGAAGATGCATCATCAGGAACCAGCTTTCGTCTTCAACCGAGTGACTGCCATCGTCCTTTCATGTGTCTTCATTTCACATGTTAAATATTAATTTTATATGTAAAATATGTAATTATACGTTTTATGTCCTAATATATGTTTTAAGTAATTCTTCTTGTATAAGTTATTTAATGTTAAACTCCTAGCATTGTCGCTGTTCTGGGTATTATTGCATCAGGCAATCATGTAACCAATCACTGCCTGCAATAAAGATATAGATAATTAACAGAAAGTTTCAGGTTAGACAAAAGCTAGACATTTCTGAGAATGTGATAAAAAACTAACTGTGCGGTAAAATTACCGAAATATGACTGTAGAAGCTATTAGACAGAGAGCAAAGGTCACGGTTCAGGTTTACAAGAAACTGGGGTCTTCTTTACTCGAACATTCCAAAATATAAACAAACAACACCCTCAGAGCAATCCACATACGTATTTTTTCTTGATACCGACTTCGATTTCTGTGAGCTGGAGGGGCCCCAAATAAACGGCTTACTTTAATGTAAGCGGGGTTTTCTTATAACTTTCCTGATCCTGGAATCAGTTCACTTATTCTCAATTCGTGTCATATGCATGACACGAATTGAGAATTCTGCAACAAAAAATATAATTTTGATGACATCTGTTTACAGTTAGCATTTCTTGGCAAAATTTTTATGGGTAAGGAGATCGCGAGGTTTTGTTGTTGTTGTTGTAGGGTTTTAGGCGCAACATCAACTTAGGCCACATTGCGCCCATAATGCGTCTGTACATTGATTGTTCTGTAGTCGAGTTGCAGTTTTCTGGATGAAAAATCCGAGTTTCCGGGAGAAAAAACCATATTACCCGTTTCTGTATTTGTTTTTGGTCCTCCTTTGATGTTACGAACCCCAAGCAGTAACTGGATTGCTCAAGGTTCCGTTCACATGAAATCCTAGAGGCGGAAGCGTCCAGGCACCACCTCTTGTGAATTTCAAAATCAGAATAGGGACCTTTTCATTTTGGAGACGCGTATTTTGCATGAATCCACTCGAAGTCGTGTTACTGCCTATCAGTTTACTGATGCCAGATACGATTTGTTTAACTCACTGGCCACAAAATCACAAATCTTTAATCAAGGTCTAATAGGGCCTTTCTTTTGCCCTAATTACACCCTGTACGCATCGTGCTTTGGATTCCAGTAGGTCTGGAGGAGCCTAGCTTCTGATTTATCCATTTTCCCTTTAGGATATTTATTAACTGTTGTATTGTGGCCGATAGAGAACTGCGAAGCTGAAATGCTTTTACAACAAGTTCGGATAAGAAGCTCCTGGGAAAGGTTATATTATTCCTCTGATGGCAAGGAACTTGGGTTCATACGCGTGACTAAATTAAATTTGCATACCGTACGTTGATGCCAATTGCAAAAGGCCATTGGAAAGTAACTGTTCCCTTTATGTAGTAAATAAATTAGCAATTGTAAATATAGCAGCACATAATGCAAATTGTTCATCCCAATAAAAACACCAGTTGCGACCATGTCACTTCATTCCCATTTTATTGGCTTGCTCAGTTGGACAGCCACGTCTCCAGTAATCAGGATGGCAAGTCATCGTCGTTTAAATGGTTCCTTGAGATGGCAGACCGTTGGACGACTTGAAGCAGAGCAATTGCGGGCGGAGGTGGCAAGTTGGCTTTAATGTGTCAAGCAGTTTGGTCTCGGCACTGCCACCTCTGATACGGCCCATGTGCAATTAATTGTCTTTGCCAACGATCTCTCCATTTTAGTACATGGTAACTCCAGATCCCAATAGGAACAAAGTGCTAACTCTATACTCAATAACTTGCTGGATTGGACTCTGAAAATTAAATTAAGGGTTCCACCATCTAAAACCAAGATGATGATATTTCACCGAAAACGAGATCATAATAGAGCTCCGGTTCTCAAGTTGAATGGAGTATCTTTGCCACTTGTTAACTCATATGCATCTTGGGATCAATTTAGATGAAAAGTTGCCATTCTTACTACACATCCAGAATCTTTCCAAAAAAGTGAAAACTTACGGCCATGTTATTAAAAGTCTCTCGGCAGGACTGGGGTTTAAAAAAGGGAACCCTCAGAATTCTATACTACACAGTATTTTTTCTAATCGATACATATGCAGCCAGCATATGGTTTCACAGAACTAAACTTATTACAGTTCAAACCAAACTAGACAGTGTCGAACGGACCTTTTTGCTAAACCTCTCCTGTGAACTGGTAGAACAGTTTCAATTGCATCTTTAGAAGCTATCGCAGGCTCATTACCTCTGGATCTATATCTTATTCAAAAGCTTTGCCTACTATATTCGTAAAGGTTGTCCTCTAACGTTTTCTGATTTGACCTATGATCTATCCCACTGCCGATCCAAAGAATGAAAAAGCGAAATGTGGGACTGAGCTTCATAAAAGATGGCAAGTAAGATGGAATTCCTCCATCAAAGGTGCACTGATATTAAATTCACTACTTCAAAAAGTAATCAGGTTTGGTTCTACCCAGTCCTTCTTAGATCATACATTTTAACTGGCCTTGGTTCTTTGAAGGCTCTTCTTCTTATCCATCTAGCTACATCAGATACCTGCTTCTGCGGCGCCCCTGAAGAACTGGAGTCATTAACGCCCTGACGTATGAATCTCAAAGTACTATTGAAATCGTGTGCTAACCTAACAAAATTAAAAATTGCTAGCTTCATTGACGGGTTTCTAATCCAGGACTTTCTCTCCTGGTGTGTGAAGGATGGAGATTATATCAACTGAGCTCCTACCATGAGGGCGATTTTGCACTACACTACTGTCTGATGCATGGATGAAGGCTGTAGAATTGAAGGAAGGTTTATTGCTTGATGGGTCCATTGTTTTAAATCCAACAAGAGCATCAACTCTTTTCTTCAAGCGTTCATATTTGCACTTCGGAACACTGAATCTGAATTTGAGCTTAATTTCCTCATACTTTTCACAAGAATGTTAGGAAATTAAGCGTGAACACAGACAGATGCATCCGCAAACATGCAACAACTAACGCATTGTATATGAGCCAAGGTATTCACAGTACTCTGAGCTCTTATACAATGCGTTAATTGTTTAATGTTTGCGGATGCATCTGCGTTCATGCTTAATTACATTTACGAATTATTTAAACAACGTCATAATATCTCATTCCTAAAATACTTGCAATGTTAATTAATCCATATGGAACCACACAGAAGAATATTAAGCAGTTTTAAAAGGATACTTAATAATATTATACTGGAAGTAGATAAGAGTAAATGCTGTATAAACTTCTACACTGTTATCTCTAACTCAAATTCCACGACCTAGCAGTGCAGTGACCTAAGGTAACCAGAGCTGCTGAAATAGTACAAATATTTGTAATACAAATTAACAAGTCACGAGGTTTGTCAAGGTCAGAATGATATCAGCACACAGAACACGGGCTACGTTCCGACATCTGCTATTCGTTTTTATTTTCACACCGAAAGTTCTTTCAGATTGTGAGTTTTAAAAGATTTTGCGTATCAACAGGCTTCCAACAAGGTAAGGCCTTAGAACAACAAGGTAAGGACCGAAAAACCCTAGAACAAACATTCTAGCAAGGTTTGTTCTAGGGGTTTTTCATGATTAATTTTATATAAAACCCCCAGCTGAGGGCTGCGTTACTTGTCCCATTTGTACCATGAATTGTTTACGCTTTCTAAGGAAGCTTCTTTTCTTAATAGAAATCCATTTTTCCAGTTGTATCTTCTCTGTCACTGCTCATGTACGAATCTTAGAACATTTGACCATTCAAATAAGATGTCTGACGAAAACCCCGGAAAATTTTATGACGAATTTAAGAAACAATTCGAAGGAGATTCTTTCAATTCAGAAGGGTATTACAAGGAGTTGTTATTGCAAGCTGTAGATACGGTTGGGAAGTTCTTTCTGGAAAACCTACACGCAGCCATAAACAGTAGTAAGTATTGTAACTGGAAAATGTAAACATTTTAATTCAGAAATTATATTCGTATTAGCCTCGTTCAAAATTTTGTGGTAATGTCTTTTCTTCGTGAACAGATCGATTCACGGGATCCAAGTGTTTAGATATTGGCTGTGGTCCAAGTATCCACACCTTGATATCTCCAAGTGCTCGCTTCGACTATCTGATCGCCAGTGATTATTCTGGATCCAGCCAAAAACTCCTGAAAAAATGGCTGAAACAAGAACCAGGATGTTTGGACTATTCTCCCTTTTTTAAATACGTTTATATCATGGAAGGATACAGGTAAGCTATAATTGACATCGAAGTTATTGATCTGTATCTGTTTGGTTAGTTTTTTACCATGGACCTATCCCATTTACTTAATATCTAAATGTACTCACATTTTAAGACGATCACACAACTTCCTCAGAGTCTGTACACTGTGCATACCATTAATATATCTGAATCTGCCCTGCTGGTAATTGGCCACATCCTACAACCATCCTACAACAATTCTATAATGTTTGAACCAAGCGGACAGTTGACTACTCATTTATGTTTTTTCTTTTCAGCCATATTGAGAGCGGAAAGGAACTTATTGAATCCCGACTACGAAGCCACCTGAAAGCGGTTATTTTCTCCGATGTCTTGGCAGATGAAATAGTTCCGAAAGAATACATCCAAGAATACGATCTCCTGGTTTCTTCGTTGTGTCTGGAGGCAGCTTGTCCGGATATGAAATCATACAGACAATCCGTTAAAAGATTTGCTTCTTTAATTCGCCAAGGTGGTGGATTGTTGCTGATGGGATTTCTGGAAAATCAGTACTGGATAGTTGGAGGTCACAAATACAGTGCTCTTAGCCTTACCAAGGAAGGCATCGAAGACGCCCTGTCTCGAGCAGGATTTGGAAATTTTGATTTTAAGATCGAAAAGAAAATGGATGGAAATTATGGAACCAGAAAATTTGAATATTTGTATTTCGTTGCTGCAGAAAAACTGTAATTCTACAGAATTCTTAAGAAAATTGTATAATTTTATACTTTAAGATTTTAATATGATTCTTATTTTTTTTATTTTCACCAATTCTTTGTTGCCAAAATTGTAAAACTTAATTGGAAATTATAGAAAATAAAAATTTATCGAATAAAAATGGCTAGTGATTTCATAACTATTTTAATCCTTTCATAGGAGTTCAATTCGGTGACTGAGTGAGGGTTGTAAACACCAGCAGAATTATCGATGGTATCTTAAGCAGCTGTGAATCCTAAATTAATTAATAAAAAAACAAACTTCAATCGTTATCAATGCTGGATAGCTTTGAGTTGAGAATCCTCTCTTGGGTGAAGTTCATATAGGGTTTTAGGTGCATCAGCAACTTAGACCATATTGACCCTTAACAGTATAATGTCTGTAAATTGCGTTTGTTCTGTGATCGAGTTGCTGTTTGCTGGACAAAAGCCTCGAATTTCCGGATGAAAAACCATTCTACATTCACCTGAGACGGTCCAACTCAACCACATTGTTAAAAATTTCTTAGGGCATCGACGAGATGAGTACTGAAGTCTTTTCTACCCAGTGTGGCGAAGATGACAATTATGCCCACTCCACCCATTGCGCTACTCGCGAGGACATTCCATTTTGGTTGGATCATCATATTTGATGTTATAGCTACGACAAGTGCAGTCGTTTTCGAGTACGTCTGGACAAAACTATGCTCGAGAAGGGACCAGTACCTGCGGCCCATACATTTCCAAACTTTTTTTGATGTAGACGCATTATGTACCGTACAAAAGTAATTAAACTTACCCAACCAGAATATTCTAACTATTGAACACCTCACCCTTTTTGTTCCTTATCTTTAAGCTTCACTTCAGTTTGTAACCTTGCAGATAAGTTTTGATTCCAAGAAAAAATAAATTAATTGAAAATTTTCAGATAAGACAGATGTCCATACTTTCCCCAACAGTATCACCTTTTGTGTCCTTAAAAGATGATAGCTGGCCTGCAACTCATTAAATTTCACTCCTGCAGACATTGCAATCCATCTATCGCGCTTAATTTCCTCACACTCTTCACAAGATTATTCCCAAGTCATGAAAACGTACACTATTTATCTGATATGGCACTTTTGATCATAAAGTAAGCAGCAGCCATTATCAATCCACTGCAGGATGGAGGACTCCTCAACAATTCATATTGAGGGAAACAGGCCATAATCTGCCCTGCTGGTCCAGTGCGGGTTGGCAGATAGACCATATTTAGCAGTCAGAGACTTGAACCCCGGTCTTCTCAAAGAGCGTGTGCTATTGCACTCGCGCTCCTGGCCACTCGGAGCAACTTGTTTAGTAGAAATATATTTTTATAGTTCTACACCCACTGGCCAAAAACATACGAATTTTATTCAGTATCAAATTGGATTTATTGCTGAATATAGAAAAATATCGGGTTAATTCTGAGAGATGAAGGAAGAGGACTTCGATGCCAAATACCTCTCTCCAGCATATCCTGAACATTCTGAATAGGATTGAGATCAGATGAATGTTCAGATGAGTGTGAATGTTGCACGATTCTGAAACGATGAACTGTTGCACTGTCATCATAAAGTGTCCATCGCCTTCGGGATAAAGTGTCATCAGGTAATCCCTGGATAATATTCGATCATCCGCCAGTATCAACGGACTCAGTCCATGCCAACAAAGTATTCCCAATAACACGATACCACCACCTCCAGATGCTTCGGCTGTCTTAACAAGGCAAGCAGAGGCCATCGCTTCTTGAGTTTCTGGCCAAACTCTCTGCCTGCCATCAGTGCAAAACAAAATGTATCGTGATTCGTCTGACCAAATGACTCTCTTCCATTGTCCACTGTCCAATCATGACGTTTTCGGCATCATTGCCAATTCTCAATTCTTTCAATTCTCTGCTCATGGTATGGGTTGAAATAAGGCAGGTCTGTCATTTTTCAACATCATTTCAAATAATCTGTCTATTTACTTATGAGTTGTCTCGAAACCTTCTGCGTGCTTCCATCTCTTATCTATATTTTCAAGTAATTGTACATCCAGTTAATAATAGATGGCAGAATGAAAATTGCTTTTCAAATCGGAGGAGGATAAGGAGCAGGAAGAGGAGGCTGCTTCTCTCAGCCATTGTTGTCCTATTGAGCTTACAAAAAATCACCTAGACACAACTGGAGTCGTGTCTAGACGTTCCTGCAATGCTTCTTTAACGAGTGACTCCATTATTCTCCCGGATAAAGTAGTTAAGCTAACAGCTCTGTAATTATTGGTGTCACCCTTTGATCCCCTTTATGAATTGAGGAAAGATTCGTCCACTGGACCTCCCCCTGAGAAGTTTCAGAATCTGTTCTTTCCACTCATTAAAAATCTTTGAGATGGATGCTTTTGAGAAACCATTAACGTCTTTCGTTTTTTGAATCGTGGCTCCTGCTAAACGTGGACCCCTTTCACCCTCGGAACGACCCGCCCCTCGACAGATCACGCGTTTTCCCCATTCTGGCTTCAGATTAGTGCAGTCTCTATACTCAGCGATAGACCACGTCATCACTCAACACAGTTTTCTATTTGCAATTTGCATTTCTGTGTCTGTGATAGTCTTAAGACAAAGGTGTCACTTCATATTTTTTGGTCATTGTGTGTATTAATGCAATGACGTCATAAAATAACATTCGCATTGCTATAATTTATAATCTGCAAACTTACTAAAATCACGAAATATTAATTATTCCATGTGGAATTACACAGAAGACCATTAACAGTTCTTAAATGATATTAAATGGTGCCATCTTAGAAGTGGAGTGAGGATTAAAAGAGGCTAATACCCTGTTATCTTGAACTCAAACTCCACTTTCGAGTACCAATATTTTAAAACGTAAAGGAGTGAGGTCGTAAAGTCAGCATGATATCAGCAGACGATACCTGGTACCCGTACATTCAGTCGTCTGCTGTTAGTGCGTGACTTTTGGCAAATCTTTCATGCTGTGAGTTTTAAAAGACAGTGTTTGTATGTATTAAAGGGCTTCCAAAGAGGTAAGGCGTGTTTATGTTCCATATTTTTGATTAGAAATTCAGAAATTCAATAGATTTCTCTTTCGTAATTTAAATGTCTTAATTATAAGGAAAGTAGGAGGAAGAGTGAATATACTGTCACTTTATTGCCAAACGTATTTGTGGCATTTAGTTATCTAAACAATTTTTATGGTGGTATTTGAACATAATTATTTTAAAGCATTCGTGAGCAATAATTTTAATCAAGAAATTAATTAATCAGAGGTGTTTTGTCAACTGAAAATGATTTTAAATTTATTTTTAATGAATCGAAGAGACAGATTTATAATGAAAGTCTTTTATCGAAATCTTTAAGGAATCTAATATAAAAAAATAATAATAATAAAACCGAGCTCGTGTTTTGTCTAACAACACAGTTCTAAATTCACAGACCCAAGTTCGAATCCCACCAGATTATTTTTATGAAACAAAGAACCGCTAGCGCTATCCAGGAGCAAAATTTTAAAGCCCAGGAGAGTGTGAGAATGTGAAAAGGATGGCGCCACCTAACGACGGAGACAGCAATTAGTATCGGTTCAAAGTGCCTGCGGTGGTGGCGCTACCTAGCGGCGGCAGTTGAAACTATAATCGGTTAAAAGTGCCAGTACCTCTACTCTTCTGATATTCTTTTAGAGACAGACCACAGGAGGCGTTGAATGGAGCGTGTTGGGAATGGTGTGAGGTGGTTTACCAAGATCATTAATACATGAGTTGGAAGGAAAATGGGATGCCAGAAGGTCAGCTTTATCTTTATCAATTCGAAAAGAATGCATATCATTTTCTGCAGTTATTCCTAGGTCATATCCAGTAGGATTACAATCGATTCTGGTCAGGCTATTGAAGCCTTTCTGAGCCTTCAATGTTTCTCGACTTCACTAGCACGATGAAGTTGACATTTAATTGCCAAAAAATTAGCAACCTTTATTGAATACCTTGTAGAGCTAACCTTTTGTCCGCAGATAAACCCATTCTTCCATCAGGATATTTGCCAGCTGCTGTAATGTCTGAGGAGAACTGCGAAGCCAACCTGCCCTTTCCAACATGTCCCAGACATTCTGAATTACTTTCAGATTTGGAGAATCCGCCTGCCAAGTAGATGATGGAAAGCTTGGTAGTGTTCCTCAAATCATTTAGATGCAATTCTTCCACGATGATATCTGCGTTCTCGTTTCGAAAGAATCCACCACAAATCGTATTTTGTTTATCTGGAACTACTGATCGTACCATGCGAGAACTTACATTTGCATAGTGCATATTTAATTATCTGTTGACACCTGTTGTAGTTGCAAGAGATTTCTAATTTTTTTTTTCCGATGTGTGTGTCTATTCCTGAACAGGTGGATATCTGATATATTTTTTTTTATTTTTCCAAAACCACAAGACTGTCCGAATATTTTTGGAACTACAGTGTATATGTGTTTTTTGTTCTAGGAGTTTCTCACAATATTACAGATCGTTCAAATAAGATGTCTCGTGAAACCTCTGGAAATCTTTATGACGAATTTAAGAAACAATTCGAAGGAGATTCTTTCAATGCCGAAGGGTACTACAAGAAGTTGGTATCCGAAGTTGTAGATAAGGTTGGGAAGTTCTTCCTGGAAAACCTGCACGCAGCCATAAACAGCAGTAAGTATTGTGATTGAACAATATAAACATTTCAATATAATCGTTCAAAAGTAAAATTGAGTCTAACCGGTGCCATCTTCCCTCACTCCATTTACCAATTTCTTTTTAATCTTTGTGCATTGTAATTGCAATCGTAAACGACCCGGAGATAATTTTGTGGTAATATCTTTTCTTCTTGAACAGATCGATTCACAGGATCCAGGTGTTTGGATATTGGCTGTGGTCCAAGTATCCATACCTTGATATCTCCCAGTGCTCGCTTCAACTATCTGATCGCCAGTGATTATTCTGAATCGAGCCAGAAGATCGTAGAAAAATGGCTGAAACAGGAACCAGGATGTTTGGACTATTCTCCTCTTTTCAAATATGCTTCCATCATGGAAGGATACAGGTAAGCTATATCTGACATCGATGTTTTTCATCTGTATCAATTTGGTAAGTTTTTTTATGACGTGGATTAGCAGCTAGTTGCGATGGACACTTTTTGGTTTGATCCAAGAAAAGTCCATTGTTCAAGAATCATTCATTCAAACAAAGTTTTTTTTTTTCAGTGATGTTGAGAACGGGATGAAAAGTATCGAATCCCGACTAAGAAGCAACCTGAAAGGCGTTATTTTCTCCGACGTCTTGGCAGATGAAGTAGTTCCTAAAGAATACATCCAAGAATACGATCTCTTGGTTTCTTCCTTGTGTCTTGAGGCAGCTTGTCCGGATATGGAATCATACAGACAGTCCGTTAAAAGATTTGCTTCTTTAATTCGCCAAGGTGGTGGATTGTTGCTGATGGGAGTTCTGGAAAGTCAGTACTGGATAGTCGAAGGTCATAAATACAGTGGTCTTAGCCTTACCAAGGAAGGTATCGAAGATGCCCTCTCTCGAGCGGGATTTGGAAATTTTGACTGGAAAATCGAAAAGAAAATGGATGGCAATTATGGAACCAGAAAATTTGAATATTTGTATTTCGTTGCTGCAGAAAAACTATAATTCTTTGGCCTTTAAAGAAAATTTTCGATTTTAATATGATTCTTATTTGTTATTCTCAGTAATTCTCTTTTACCTGAAGCTGTTAAAATTAATCGGAAAGTAAGAAAAATAAACGTTTAATGATTAAATATGAATTCAGATCTTTTCCATCCAGCGTGTGTAGGACAGTGATTGTACAAACTGTGCAATCCACGAGGGTATTTTACGCAATCGTAATGAGAATTTAATACAATAGAAGATGCTTGGGATGCTCTAGGCATCTGCTAAACGTGAACCCCTTTCACCCTCGGAACGACCTGCCCCTCGATAGATCACGCGTTTTCCCCATTCTGGCTTGAGATTAGTGCAGTCTTTTACTCAACGATAGACCACGTCATCACTCAACACAGTTTTCTATTTGCAATTTACATTTCTCTGTCTGTGATCGTCTTAAGACAAAGGTGTTACTTCATATTTTTGGTCACTGCGTGTATTAATGCAATGACGTCATAAAATAACATTCGCATTGCTGTAATTTATAATCTGTAAACTTACTAAAACCTCGAAATATTAATTATCCATGTGGAATTACACAGAAGAACATTAAGCAGTTCTCAAAGGATATTAAATGGTGCCATCTTCGAAGTGGAGTGAGGATTAAAAGAGGCTTACACCCTGTTATCTTGAACTCAAACTCCACTTTCGAGCACCAATATTTTAAAACGCCAAGGAATGACGGTCATAAGTCAGGATGATATCAGCAGACGACATCGGGTACCCGTACATTCAGTCGTCTGCTGTTAGTGCGTGACTTGGCAAATCTTTCATACTGTGAGTTTTAAAAGACAGTGTGGGTGTGTATTAACGGGCTTCCAAAGAGGTAAGGCGTGTTTATGTTCCATATTTTTGATTAGAACTTCAGAAATTCAATAGATTTCTCTTTCGTAATTTAAATGTCTTAATTATGAGGAAAGTAGAAGGAAGATTGAATATACTGTCACTTTATTGCCAAAAGTAACTGGACATCTGCATATGTCGAGAATCCTTTTATTGATGCACGTTTAATAATTGTCTTTCTTTTATGAAAACCCCAGAAACGAGAGGTATTTGAACCTATAGTACTTCGAACTTCGAACAGTGCATGGGTTGGAGGTTGACAAGATGATATTTGTTGACGTCAATTTCTGTAGACTGTAATTTTCAGGAAATACGTGTGAAGAGAGATTGACCCAAGAAACGGCAGTTGAATGAATAAATGAGGAAGATGAAAAGTTGGTTCTGTGGGTTTGAAGTTGGACAGTAAATGGATGTTGGCTGGTGGCGGCACGTTTTGAAAGAGAGAGCGGGAATTATAGAAGCCAATTCAGAAGAACAGTGCCCATGGAAGTATCTGTAGAAGAGGCATGCAGCAGAAACGGTGCGTCTATGAGAAAGCGAGTGGAGAGACTCTGTTAGAGATGAATCATTAATTAACCTAACTGCCCTCTTCTGAATGGAATCAAGAAGCCTGAGAGAGGTTTTGTGGGCACCACAAAAGATGTGGGACCAATTCCATGGCAGGGCGGATTTTTAGGAACTGGCTGGATATGAGCAAATTTCCAAGCAGAAGGATAAACACCTTTGGAATAAGAAAGTGAAAAAGGGAAGAAAGAACAGGATAAGTCCAGGAGCACAGGTTTTGATAAAAGTGGAGAAATTCCATGTGGACCTGTAGCTTTCTTAGATTCATGATTCGTCAAATCCTCTGCGCTAGCTGGCACCACCGACCGAGCCGGATTTGTCTCTCATGATCTTTTTTTCAAAAGAATCACCATTTACATGACGCCCTTCTCCTTAGCCCCGTTGTGTTTTTGTCGCCAGGGGACGCTGCATGTCTCCAGTCAATCACGTGACTCTCCTTTCCCTGGACTGCGATAATTTTTCATCCCTACGGGGCTCTGTCTAGCTGCCATTTCATTAGCTTACATGGCCATACTCTGTTATTTACTTTTTATTCTGCCCCTGGATGGCGCTAGTGGTTATTTTTCATAAATTATAATATAATCGGGATAGATTCAAACCCGTGTATCTGAACGTAAAGGGAAGTGCTTTAACCACTTGGCTATGCAGATATTTGCTTATATTACTGCAAAAGTATTATTAGAATTTGAACTAATTTTTTTTAATTAGTAGGCAGCATTAATTTAATTTAATTATTTTTAATCTAGAAGTTAATATGTGGTGTTTTATTTTAAATTGTGAGTATTTAACCAATAAATTAATTAATCTCTGATATTTTATTTCAATTTTTTTAAGTATTTAAACACTGTGTAATTATCACATTTAATTATCTGAACATGATTTGATTTTTAAGGTGGGATTTGAATATAATTATTTTTAATCAAGAAATTAATTAATCAAAGGTATTTTGTCAACTGAAAGTGATTTTAAATTTATCTTTGATGAATCGAAGAGACAGATTTATAATGGAAGTCTTTTACTGAATCTTAAAGAATCGCATAAAAATAAAAATAATAATAAAAATGAGCACGTGTTTGGTCTAACCATACGGTTCTAAATTCAGAGACCCGAGTTCGAATCCAACCGTATTATTTTTTGAAAAAAAATACCACTAGCTCCATCCAGGAGAAAAATTTTAAAGCCCGTGAGAGTGTGGGAACGTGAAAAGGATTGCGCCACCATCCTTTTCACATTCTTGTGAAAGGTGGTGGCGCCACCTAGAGGGGCAGACAACAATGGTATCGGTTCAAAGTGCTTGTGGTGGTTGCGCTATCTAGCGACGGCAGCCGCAACTAAAATCGGTTCAAAGTGCCAGTACTCTTACTCTTCTGATATCCTTTTGGAGAGAGCCCACGGGAGGCATTGAATGGAGCGTGTTGGGAATGGTGGGAGGTGGTTTACCAAGATCATTAATACATGAGTTGGAAGGAAAATGGGATGCTAGAAGGTCAGCTTCATCTTTATCAATTCGAAAAGAATGCATATCATTTTGTGCAGTTATTCCTAGGTCATAAAAATAAAATCTGACCAGAACCGGTTGTAATCCAGTAGGATTACAACCGGTTCTGGTCAGCTATTGAAGCCTTTCTGAGCCCATGCCTTCAATGTTTCTCGACTTCACTAGCACGATGAAGTTGACATTTAATTGCCAAAAAATTAGCAACCTTTATTGAATACCTTGTAGAGCTAACCTTTTGTCCGTAGATAAACCCATTCTTCCATCAGGATATTTGCCAGCTGCTGTAATGTCTGAAGAGAACTGCGAAGCCAACCTGCCCTTTCCAACATGTCCCAGACATTCTGAATTACTTTCAGATTTGGAGAATCCGCCTGCCAAGTAGATGATGGAAAGCTTGGTAGTATTCCTCAAATCATTCAGATGCAATTCTTCCACGATGATATCTGCGTTCTCGTTTCGAAAGAATCCACCACAAATCGTATTTTGTTTATCTGGAACTACTGATCGTACCATGCGAGAACTTACATTTGCATAGTGCATATTTAATTATCTGTTGACACCTGTTGTAGTTGCAAGAGATTTCTAATTTTGTGGCCAATGAATGTGTCTATTCCTGAACAGGTGGATGTCTGGTATTTTTTTTTTTTATTTTTCCAAAACCACAAGACTGTCCGAATATTTTTGGAACTACAGTGTATATGTGTTTTTTTGTTTTAGGAGTTTCTCACAATATTACAGATCGTTCAAATAAGATGTCTGGTGAAACCTCTGGAAATCTTTATGACGAATTTAAGAAACAATTCGAAGGAGATTCTTTCAATGCCGAAGGGTACTACAAGAAGTTGGTATCCGAAGTTGTAGATAAGGTTGGGAAGTTCTTCCTGGAGAACCTACACGCAGCCATAAACAGCAGTAAGTATTGTGATTGGACAATATAAATATTTCAATATAATCGTTCAAAAATAAAATTGATTCTAACCGGTGCCATCTTCCCTCACTCCATTTACCAATTTCTTTTTAATCTTTGTGCATTGTCATTGCAATCGTAAACGACCCGGAGATAATTTTGTGGTAATATCTTTTCTTCTTGAACAGATCGATTCACAGGATCCACGTGCTTAGATATTGGCTGTGGTCCAAGTATCCATACCTTGATATCTCCCAGTGCTCGCTTCGACTATCTCATCGCCAGTGATTATTCTGAATCGAGCCAGAAGATCGTAGAAAAATGGCTGAAACAGGAACCAGGATGTTTGGACTACTCTCCTCTTTTCAAATATGTTTCCATCATGGAAGGATACGGGTAAGCTATATCTGACATCGATGTTTTTTATCTGTGTCAATTTGGTTAGTTTTTATATGACGTGGATTAAGCAGCTATTTGCGATGGACTCTTTTTGGTTTGATCCAAGAAAAGTCCATTGTTCAAGAATCATTCATTGAGACAAAGTTTTTTTTTTTTAGTGATGTTGAGAGCGGGATGAAAAGTATCGAATCCCGACTACGAAGCAACCTGAAAGCCGTTATTTTCTCCGACGTCTTGGCAGATGAAGTAGTTCCTAAAGAATACATCCAAGAATACGATCTCTTGGTTTCTTCCTTGTGTCTGGAGGCAGCTTGTCCGGATATGGAATCATGCAGACAGTCCGTTAAAAGATTTGCTTCTTTAATTCGCCAAGGTGGTGGTTTGTTGCTGATGGGCTTTCTGGGGCTTCAATACTGGATAGTCGAAGGTCATAAATACAGTGGTCTTAGCCTTACCAAGGAAGGTATCGAAGATGCCCTCTCTCGAGCGGGATTTGGAAATTTTGACTGGAAAATCGAAAAGAAAATGAATGGCAATTATGGAACCAGAAAATTTGAATATTTGTATTTCGTCGCTGCAGAAAAACTATAATTTTTTGGAATTTTAAAGAAAATTGTATAATTTTATAATTTTCGATTTTAATATGATTCTAATTTTTTATTCTCAGCAATTCTCTTTTACCTGAAACTGTTAAAATTAATCGGAAAGTAAGAAAATTAAATTTTTTATGATTAAATATGAATTCAGATCTTTTCCACCCAGCCTCTGGAGGACAGTGATTGTTCAAACTGTGCTATCCACTAGGGTATTTTACGCAATCGTAATGAGGATTTAATACAATAGAAGATGCCTGGGATGCCTTTTAGATGTAGCTTTTAAAAGAATGGCTGGACTGGACAAATTTGTCCTGCAGACGGGACGAATATGTCCTGTAGCCAACACATCCCCAAGCTCGCGACACCCACACTTCTCCCATGAAGCTTTTTATAGACGTATGAAAGGATAACAACCCTCAGGCAGATATTGCAAGCTTTGAACTCAATAAGACGCTCTTAAGTTATTTGGAGCTATCTTGACCGGACGTGACACTAGAACCGCCTCAGCTTCATATTGCTGGAAGCCAGAGATGCTGATAGCAGTATCTTATCAAGTGAGATCCGCAGAGTAAGTCAGAGTAAAGTAAATGTTAACATTCCATGGCCAAATTGTGAAAGACAGCAATCATAAACGACATATACTGGTACATTTTCACCTTGAGTTTGTAACCTTGCAGATAAGTCCTTAAAAAAATTAAATAAATAAAAACTTTCAGATAACACCAATGCCGGTACTTTCGTCCCTTCGATTGAAAGATCTTAAACTTCGGTCTTCGTCTTGTTCATTCAAATGAGATTTAAAAAAAAAAACCAGAAGAAGACAAAAGTTGAGGCACGTGCTTTGGGTGGGTTCCAATGTGAAAGAACCAGTGGCATCCAGTGCATCTACAATGGATTCAGATTGAGTAGATAAAATTTTAGCGATAAAAAGTTGTCCATATTATGCAGGGTTCTACCACCAGTACTGGTGGTAGAACCCTGCATAATATGAACAACCGCGATCGTGCAGCAGACTACAAACCATTGATCGTCATGTAGGATGCTCAAAAAGAGCTATCTGCTGGAATGTATCTTCACGGCAATGAAATTTTGCTGAAAAAGGATAGTCTCTGCTGTTTTTCGTACTTTGGCCTGCGATCATTAGTTGTTTTGGAAAAAACCATGAATGCTGAGGTCTGTGTAGATGTCGAGGACAATAATTTGCTACCTACGTTGTGGCTGCATGTCTGGGAACGGACAATATCAGCAGGAGAACGCTCCATGTCATACTACTCGTGTTGTGAGGGATTGGTTTACGGATGAGCGTCGAAAAGATGGACTGTCCAACCCACAGCCCTGACTGCAATCGCATCGATAACCTTTGCTATAAATTGGATCGTCCTCTAAATAAAAGTTATTTACAGATATGCAGGAGTTCGAATATTAATGGTAGGGAATGTTAAGAAGTTACTGAGCAGTTTCTTAAGCAATATCTTTGTATTTGTTTAAGAAAAGTCATAAAGAAGTTGTCCTAAATTAGTAATTGGTATTTTGTGAATGGTAATGGTACATTTGGTACATTATGAAGCAAAGGAACTCACAACGCATAAACGTAAAGACATAGGTTTGTCTGTGTTAGGGGAAATTCTTTTATTTATGATTTTTTTTCTTTACAGTACATCGTACATTTTATTTGTAGGAATCTGTACACAAAATGAACAGATCCGTCTACAGTTTTTCAGCAGAAATAACATAGGTGTCACCCCAATCACCAACATCAAACCTGTTGTCCTTTCGTTCTTCTATCACACAATCGATGATTTTAAATCGAGCTTTGGACACTGAATTTTCTACAACTTCCTTTGTTAGGCTTAAGGCAGGATATTTGGACCCTCCCACCTCCCATTCTGTGCACCCAAAGGCACCAGCGAGAATCAGTCCACCCCCTGGACGTACTAACGAAGCAAAACTTCTTAAAGCTTTTTCGTGTGCTTCATAAGTAGGACATGCTGCTTCCAGGCATCCTAAAGAGACAAGAAGATCGTATTCTTGGATGTATTCGTCGGGGACAATCTTGTCTGCTATTGCATCGCAAAATACGACCGCCTTCAAATTGCGTCTTATACGATCTTCGATCTCTTTCATTCCCATCTTGACATCGCTGAAAATAGAAATAAAAATTGGACTGAAAATAATCGTTGAAACCATAATAAAATTCAAATATCTTTGAGAAATCACAACTTCAAGATTATTAAAATATGTCTGTAAACTGCATGGTGTGTTCTGTTGCCGATTTTCTCGAACCATTCCTGCACAATGCAGATCTTGAAAGATGGGGCGTTGTCTTGTTGAAAGAGTCCAATCATGGAGTACACGTAGGGCAAAACTTGGCCCGAAACAATGCCGAAATGGGATCTGGCGGAATGGTGTGTTCAATGGGCATTTGTACCCATTCATTCATTTTTCATTTATTGAGTAAAGCGGCCCCTAGCCAAAAATATCTGGCAAATCCGCCATACATATAAACATGGTATAGTACAATATACAATTATTAACAATATGTACATGAGACATTGAATATCATAAATCAATTCAAATATCACATTACAAATCAACTATACTGTGCAATGGTCATCCCCTCAGCTACAGCACAACGAACTGGACAGGTAGGCTACAACAGAAACCGATGAAGAGACACTGTCCACAGATGAACAAAAGCATCACATCCTAGAAACTGATCATCGCCGGTTATCTCCAAAAGACAAACAGTTCAACGAATAGCCATCTACCAGCAGTCAGAGAACTCAACAGAAGTTACTCATATTAACCAGCAAAACCAAACTGGAGATATCCATGAAAAGATCACCCAAACCATGACCGGCCCGTTTTCGTCCAACGATGCAGTCTGGTTGCAGCCGTTTGTTCGCCGTTGAATACACACCCTCATGATGGAGCTGGAACTTTGTTTAACCAGACCAGGCAACTCTTCTCCAGTTGTATAATGACCAGGAACCGTGGTTCTTGGACATTAGACCACTGCAGGGTGAGGTATCGATGAAGGTCGGTCCACATGGACGCATGAACAGGTCGTATAATTCTTCAGCCTATCCACAAGGACATTCACTGGATGGTGTGCTTTCTAACGTCTCTCTGTGCACCCTGGTTGTAGGCTGCCGTTAACTGAGAGATCGTGGGCCATCTGTTGTCCCGAACAGCACATGCCAACCGTCGTTCACCTCGACTCTCAACCATTAGTGGTGTTAGCATGTTGGGTGGTTACGTGTTCCTTTTAGAATCATTCCCGTCAATACGACTCCCCGCGAATAGTCGACAATGCTTGCGCTCGCTTCGGCTCTGGAGTGTAAATATCAACATTGAGAACTGTTGCCAAGGTAGACGGGAAGACCTTTTATAGGATTTTGTTTTCTTTTTTGGCATGGTTTTCTCACACGGAACCTAAAGATATTCGGTTTAAAATTACAGTGTAAACTGCGCAATGGATGAATGGACTACAGTGTTAAAAACAATCCATAAAATTACTTCCATGTTGATGAGATTCGAACTCCAAATTTTTCTACACATGAAACGCTTATTTCTATGATGAGCTACTTGACACTCCGTCAAATGGAAATAATGGACACTCCCTCTTATTTTTCCGTTCATACCAACAGAAAAACCAACCTCAGAACCAACACAGTACAGTCGAATACAACTTTTCTAGTGCTGCCCACTAAGCGCAATAATTGTCGTAGGGGGTTATCCCACTGTATTCGTAGATCCATCCATCCATCTAATACTGTATTGGACCATTGACGAACACATTGAATTTTTGTTTAGATCTTTTTGCATTTCAGGAGGGACATAAGCAGTCTGTGTGTGTTGGTGAGAAGTAAAAAGCAATTTACCTGTATCCTTCCAACTTGGCACTTAACTCCAAGAAGTAAGAGTAATCACCGGCTCCGGGTTCGTTCTTCCACCATTTTTTCACTAACTTCTGGTTCGAATCCGAGAAATCGCTAATGACCATGTGAGAATAATGAGCACTGGCCGACATCACACCGTATATCATCGGACCACATCCTATTTCCAGCAGCTTAGAGCCCGAAAATCGTCCTAGTGGACAAAAAGAAAGACAATGCTAAAGATTCTACATCAACACCCACATACACACGCACACAACACACAAAGAGAAAGATTGAAGATTGCTGTGTAATATTCTTTACTCACTTGGACGATGTGAAAAATTAAATCCCCTAAATCTTGCATAACCTCTAAAGGGACGAATTGATTGACAATCAACGCATATTCCCTCCTGTCATAGCTGAGCAAAATTTCAGACTCTTTCAAATTTTAAAGGTAACTGATCTATAACGTCGTCTACTTCTCCTTTGGCAGATGTACCTTGGTCCTATTCCACCTATCCTTTTTGCACAACATATTTCCAGTTTCCCCTGACAATAGAGTCACCGACAATAACTGCCTCCTTTAAGACCAGCGCATTCTGCCTTGGGAATTTCCCCTGTGTTGCGTGATGGACAAGTGTGAACTCTGGTGTTGAGTTGGCCAGGTGAGAGCTTGATGGGTCCCCATTTTAATTCCTTCGACAGCATCCACCCTACTCCTCACTCTCTAATAAACGCCCATCAGCACGCTGAGTTGGCATCAAATTTTTTTACACTCTCTTAGATCTGACATAGGTCAGTTTTAAGAATCCAACTTTGCAGTTTCAAGGGATGGTGCGTTACTCTTAATTCCCAAGAGATCTAATTACACATCTCTTTAATTTGCTGACCCCAGAACCTCATTGCAAATCTTGTCTGGCATGGAGCTTTTACCGTGGATCACGACAAATCTCTGATCCACCACTGATAATTCTAAGTCACTTGGCCAGAATCCAAACCAACAATGCCTCCAACCATCTAATGTTGAAAAGAAATGCGGTCGTGTCTCAGAAAATAATCAACACTAGCATATCAGGATCACATACAAATCACCATAATAAGGCCATTAAGGATCTGGACATTTAACTTTATTTACGATAAACATTTGCAACAACTACATAACTGGACTTGTTGTTGTAGGTTTTAGGTCATACTGCGCCAAAAATTTCGCTCTGTGGTCGATTTCCTCTTTGCTGGAAGAAGAAAACAATACAATCTAGGATAAAAAATCATGCTTCCATTTCTTGAGACGGACTAACTCGGCCACCTTGTCAAAAACACCCATAAAAATTCCTCACATCATTGACGAGATTCGAACTCAGGTCATTTTCGCTGTGTGTCAGGGATTAATGGGTTTGTGGTCCTGAATCTGTACCTTGATGTTGAGTTTCCAACACGGTGGAAAAAACAACTGATAACAATGGCTCTGTAGTCCTTCGCTTTTGGAATCTTGGAGTCACCATAATAGTGATTCCAAACTGCTGGAGCAGCTGCATACTCTTAAATAACTCTTATTTAAGAGTAGATATTCAAGGAGATGGTGCCACGACTGTTGACTGCGAAGGCAAGATGCCAAGGGTTAACAGACTTAAAACACGGAATGATAATAAGGAGATGTATAAGAAATTGGTTCATAATTGACATTTTAACGACACCGAAGATCCTTAGGATCCAATAAACATCAAGGTAAGTCATAATGGAACTTTCAAATCATTTGGTGTAATACTCACCGCTGTTAACTATCTTATGAACGATGGGAAGTAAACTCGTGCTGTACGTTTCATTTATTATTTCGGTTGCCATCTTTAGATAATCTTCTGCACCAAAACGATCTCCCCTGAAGTACTGACCCCAGTCGTCTGAAAATTTCGTCGGAGCTTTTTTGGACATCTTCCAGGTAATGGAAATCTGGAAAACAAAACTCAGTCAGACACTTTCTTTTCAATAAATGTTTGGTGATTTTCATTGATTGGCTGCTTTATTAGGTTTAATTTCGCTTAGGATGAGTCATAAAGAAAAGATGCCTGGAGTGGATGGGACCTCCCCATTTATATTAAGGAAGGCAGCAAAAGAATTAAAGAAACCCTTAGCCATAATTATGAGAGTATCTTTGTATCCAGGTGAGGTCTTCTTGGACTGGACATGGGCAAATGTACACTCAATTAACAAAGGGGGAATCAAAAGGTGATCATGAATTCATAGAGTCGCTGGTTAAAGAAGTAACGCACGACCATCTAGAGAGGAATGCAATTTCACTGCAATCACTCCATGGATTTGTTAAGTAGTGATCATGTCTGATCCATCATGGATCAGACATCTGATCATGTCTGATCCATCCTTTCGTAGTGATCATGTCTGATCAATCAGATTGATCAGACATGATCACTACGAAAGGGTAGTCTTACCTTGAAAGGTTTCATTCCTGGAAATTGCAGCGACTGGAGACTACGCTCCTGCGAGGCGATCCGACTGAGGCGTTCAAGGCTTTGAATGAATTGAGCAAGCTCAATGCCGATGGGATTCTTCCTCTTCCTCAGGCTACACGCGTGAGGGGGCACAAATTAAAATTGAGGAAGGATGGCTACAGGATAGATATGAGGAGGGTTTCTTGTTGCAGTAAACTTTCATCTGTTGTTATGGAAGTGGGTAGTTTGAATAAATTAAAGGAAGTAATAATAATAAAATAAGTAGAGCGATTAGACGAGTGGTTACGACGCCGAACCAGCAGTATCATGGACCCGAGTTCGAATTTCGAGAAAAATATTGCCAGGGAAACAAAAATCGCTAAAGTTGCCTCAGTGGACCGACATCCCCAAGGCAGAAGTGATAGCTGAGGATGAGAATGGTCTCATTTGGTGTCAGTCCTAATAACTACCACCCACCACGGGAACCAAAGCCAAAGCTAAACAGGTCCACCTCCATAGTTGAATTAAGATGAAAAGTTGAAATATTGAACACACTGAGTGGAGCATGGCGTAAGTTAAAGTCACTCTCGTTTAAGGCTTTAGTTAGCTTCGAAAAGTCGGAGATAGTCGCACAAGGAAGACAGAGGAGCAAATCGGCTTGACACTCTTATGGCCACCACAAGGGAAAGGAAAACCATTCAGCCCAACCGACTGGAAGTGGTTTCCTCTCAGTTGCGCAAGTGACAATTGAGGAAGGAATTAAAAGCCAACACATGAAGTAGAGTATCCAAATGAATATGTTCATCATGCAAGCATACCATGAAGTATCGAATCTGGAGTCCCAGATGACAACCTGCAGTACTAGGTTTTATGAGCATCAGCGATGCTCATAAAACCTAGGTGAGTAAATCACGTGTGTTCTATGGTAGATTTTCTGTTTACAGGACAAAACCCCGAGTTTCCTTGAGAAAAACCATGCTGTCCTCGCCTGAGGACGACAAACTCAGCCACGCGGTGAAAGAAAAAGGCTCATAAAAATTTCTCTCGTCATCGACAGGACTTGAACTGAGGTCTTTTCAACTCGATGTGGGGAAGATGGCGATTCTACAAAATATGCTACCCACGGGGTAAAAAAAGATTTTTCTCTATTAGGCCAAATATTAATTCAAACCATCTTTTGAAACTCTTCAACAAGTGTCTTGACTCTGGGAAATATTCCACCAGTTTCTTATTTGAAAGGCAGCTCTCAACAACGACCTAATTCTATACTAACTTACCATAATAATTTGCTGCATTGGACTCTAAAAAATGAGGGATGTCACCATCTAAAACTAAGGTGATGATATTTCACGGGAAGACCATATTGGAGTTGTCAGGCTTAAAAGGAATATCTTCTCCGCTTTTCCCTACCCATATTCAAACATCCAGAATCTTCCCAAAAAAGTTAAAACATTTATAACAATTTTGTTCAAAATCTCTCTCTGCAGTATTCGTGTTTAAAAATGAAAACTGTCACATGTGCAGCATATGATTGTATAGAACAAAATAAAGTACACAAATTCAAACCGAACTGGAATATCCAACGGACCTTTCTGCTATCTCTTCAGAGACCGTGTAGATCAGTTTCAACCGATTGTTTACAAGTTCTTGCAGACTTATTACCACTGGATCGGTATCTTATTATATTCGTAAAGAACATCCTCTAGCTTTTCCTGATTTGATCAATGATCCCACTGTCAATCCAATTAGGAAAAAGGGAATTGTTGGATTGAGTTACATAACACATGGCAAATGACGCGAAATTCCTCAACCACAGGAGCAGTGGACAAACGTTATGTACCTGTGATATTAACTTCACTACCTCATAAAGTAATCAGCTTTGGTTTCACCCAACCTTTCTTTTATCATACAGTTTAATCAGCCATGACTCTTTAAAGGTTCGTCTTCTTAAATTCATCCAAATACTTAGTAATGACAACAGTAAAAGCAACAGAGGGATGCGATGCAAGAAAGCAAGCGCATCAGCCGAAAAAAAAAAAAATCATACAACCATTCCCTCTAAATGTTTGTCCAGGTCCTCCTTGAATTTATTTAAGCTATCAACTTTCACAACGACAGATGGAAGTTTGTTCCAGCAATTAAACACCCGCTGGCTAAAGGCAAATTTCTTCACATCTATTCTACAACTGTCTTTCCTCAATTTGAATTTATGCCCTCTGAGGTTCGTAATCTGAGCAAGCGGAGAATCTCTTCAGAATTCAGCGAGTTCAACCCATTAGAAGCATTATACACCTAATCAGATCACCTTGCAAGAGCCTAGTCTCCAGCCGCTGCAATTTACAGGACTTAAGTCTTTCTTGGTAAGACCAAACGTTCGTTCCCTTCACAATCTTGTTTCCCTTCTCTGTACACGCTCAAGCAACTCTACATCCATCTTAGAATGAGCCCTCCAGACCTGTACGTAATACTCAAGGCGTGGACTGACCATTGCCTTATACAGAGGGACACTCACCTCCTTTTCCCTGGTAGCAAAACTCCTATATATCATTGACAAAACCTCATGACCTGCCCTGGCAGCCTGTCTGCATTGCTCAAAAAACTTCATATCTGACTGCACAATTACTCCCAGGTCTTTTTCATTTTCTACCACCTTAAGTGTAGTACCACACAGTTGGTACGTTTCTCTGGGGTTACTTCTACCCATATGCAGTACTTTGCATTCGTCAATGTTAAACTTCAGTTGCCACTTCTTAGCCCATCTGCGCAAATTTTCTAGATCCTGTTGCAGTAGCACACTGCCATTACTGTCATTAACAACCCTGCCAACCTTTGTATCATCTGCAAACTTCGACATTAAGCCTGATATACCTTCATCAATATCATTGATAAATATACAAAACAACAGTGGACCCAACACCGAACCCTGTGGGACTCCACTAATAACATTAGTCCACGAAGAGCAGCACCCATTGATTACCACCCTCTGTCTTCTCCCACTCAACCATCCGTTTATCCATTGTAGCAACTTACCCTTAATACCATTCTGCTCCAATTTGTACAGTAGTCTTCCATGCGCAACAGTGTCAAAAGCTTTCCTGAAATCCAAATATATGATATCAAAATTATTTTTTGCATCCAGTTCCTTTGTAACCACTTCATAATAACCAATCAAATTTGTCAGACAAGACTTTCCCTTAACAAACCCATGCTGTGTCTGAATTATTGCTGCAGTCTTGTCTAGATGATCCTGAAATGTAACTTTAGTGTGACTCCATTATTTTACCCGGAACAGAAGTTAAACTAACTGGTCTGTAATTACCCGTGTCACCCTTCGATCCCCCTTTGTGAATTGGGGATACATTTGCAGATCTCCAGTCCGTGGGAACCTCCCCTGAGTCCAAGGATGCTCTCATAATTATGGCTAAGGGTTTGCTTGCTTTCTTTGCTGCCTGCTTTAATATAACTGGATAGATTCCATCCACCCCGGAGCCTTTCTTATGTTTAACTTCAACAATTTCTCCTACACTTTGCTCTCAGTTTTTGCAAAATCTTTAAGCACCTAGATAAACTTCTTTAATTCCTCTCCCTGAATAACTCCTCATGTGTGAATGTCGATGCAAAATATTCATTTAGTTTTTTAGCTACCTGAGCAGGATCATCAACAGTTGACCCATCGATATCAAGTCGACCAATCTGATTCATCCCCTTCCTTCTAGAGTTTACATAAGTAAAGAACTCTTTGCTGATTTTCTTAGCATCTTTTGCCAAGGATTTCTCGTAATCTGCCTTCGCCTGCCTAACCTCCTTTGTAACTTGGTTGCATATCAACTTGTATCTATCATAGGCTTCTGTGTCACCCATTAATTTATATGTATCCCATGCATTTTTCTTCTCTGCCACATGTCTCATTAGTTCATCTGACATCCATTTAGACCGAAACCTTGAACAATATTTCTTAGTTGGAGCAAAAAGATTAGTAGCTTCCAAGATTAATTCCTTGAATGCTCCCCATTTAGAATTTGCTGTTGGTAACATCATCAGTTGGTCTCACTGTATAGAATTTAAATACTGTCTCAGTCCATCGTAGTCGCCTTTACGGAAGCAATAACCCTTCCCTTTACCCCTAATGGTAGTTACCTCTTTGAGTAAATCCCATTTCAGCACAGCACACTGTGATCACTGCCACCTTTTATCTGAAAATTCTTAATACACGAATGATCACTGCTGATAACCAGGTCAAGAGAATTACCCTCTTTGGTTGCCTCTCGAATATGTTGCTGTAGAAAACAATCCTCCAATAAATTCGCAAAAGTCTCGCTAGTCTGCGATGGACCAACCCACAAGTTCCAGTCAATATCTGGAAAGTTAAAATCCTCCATTATAAGCGCTCTCCCACCAGAGGGAATCGAAAGCTCCCTCGAAGTCAACGAATATGGTCAATTCATATTTCGCCCTCGAAGCTGATATGTAGTTAACTAAAGACACTAAGGCGCCTTCACGGGATTTTCCCTTCTTGAAGCGAAATTGGGATGGTGACATTAAGTTCTGACCTTCAATTAAATCTGCTACTCTGGGCGCTAACAATCTTTCAAATAGTTTGCCAAGGTTAGCCAAAAGAGAGATGGGTCTGTATGCTTTGGAATCAGATTTATTTTTGTCCGGCTTGTGAATAATTTTGATCAAAGCTACCTTCCAGAGATTAGGAAATATCCCCTCAGTAAGACATTTCTTGTACATATAAGTATTTTTGGAGAGATTTCAGCAAATTTGAGAATTACAGCATTTTCCACAAGATCTAAACCTGAACATTTATGGATATTTATTTAGCTTAGAGCCAGCTTTAGCTCGGGAACAGTGACAAGATCCGTTTCATATGAGGAGTGGTAGGTTGAGTTGCTGTTCCTGATAGATATTTGTTCTGGAGTTTCTGTGGTGAGATCGTCCAGGGTAAGCAAGCGATCCAGGATGGCGTTAACTGAGTCATTCCAGTTAGTGGTTTCTGTGTCGTTGTTCACTACAGTGTTGAACACTTCATGAGAGTGAAACTTGTTTTTGCTAATTTTATATAATAGACCCCAGGGATCAGAATTTCCCGTGGAGTGAACTAAGTATTGCCCGGAGGCAAGTTTTTGTTTTGCAATTGTATTTACGTATTCTTTCCGCTGGCCTTCATAGATATTTTTAGTCTGGTGATTTCTGGTTCAGGCCAGGACCTTCTCCGTTTAAAGTCTCTGCGTGCTTTGTGTATTTTTTTGCGCAGGGTAGAAGGTTCAGCTGTCCACCATGGAACTGTAGTATGCTTGCTAATTTTCTTCTTAGCGGAGCGTTCTGTAGCACGAAGTAAGGTAGCCTGTACATAGAAGGCATATTCTGAGGCATTGAACTGGTTCAAAGACCGGCGAGTGTCAACGTTAAAATCCTGGTGAATTGAAGACATAAATAAAGGCCATTTGATGGTTTTGATAGAAAATCTTCTAAGATCTTTTGGAGGAGGAGAAGGAGGGGGGGACCTGTAATATTTGGAAGCAGAGATACTTTAAAAGTGATTGCTCGGTGGTCACTGTTTGTGTAGTCGGTATGTATGGTCCAATCAGAGATCCTCGAGAACATGGCGGACGTTGAAATAGTTAAATCAATGTTTGATTCTCCATGGACGTTTCAGAAGGTGGGCGGTTGGTTGGTAAGTTGTGCAGATTTAAATTGTAGGTGAATAAAAATTCCTCGAAAATCCTACCTCTGTTGTCCAAGACACTGCTGAACCATAAGAAAGATTTTGAGTTTGAATCAGTTGTGATTATTAAATATGTGAGATTTAAAGTAGCAAATACCTGTTCTAGATATCTTTGTGATAAATTAATATCTGCTGATGGTGGACAATATAGTGACAGTGAGCAGAGATAACAGCGATATCCAGCTTGTTGTTGAATATGATGATGGCAAATCTGTTGCAGAAAACTGAATGATTCTTGTAGTCATGGGATATCCCATAACTGGAAGATTGCCCATAAAAGTGCTTACAGACATAAGGTTCCTGAATGCATATAATATCAAATAAATTTTCCGTTGCAATGAGCCTGATCTTATCAGCAACGCATCTAGAGTGTTGTGCATTGACCTGCATGATTGTAAGTTGGAAGAGACAATCTGATTCGCTGCCTAGCTACTCAGAGAGAGGCACACTGCCAATCTCTGATCTCAAGATCGCTTTTACCGCTGGTTGTTCCCTATGATTACCAAAGGATGGAATTACCAAGAGACCTGCGGGCCAGAGAGCTGTGGTTAGTTACCTTTCTATATTGGGACTTTTTGATCTTAATTCGGAAAGAGGAATAGGATAGGATGGATCCTGTCTCTTCAAACGTCGGACAGGATCTGACGTTTGAGTACCCACTTCCCTTTTGAGTATGGCGTCCTTTTCTTTAGTTGAGCTATTCGGGATTCTTAGGTATGTTTCAAGAGTATCGGCTATTCTGTTAATACCTTCAAGAATCATCTCAAAGCCAATTGTTTCCTGCCCTTCTCTGCGAAATATTAAATCCTCAAATTTCTGGAGACGTTGTACCCAGTTTTCAATTTTTTTTCCCATTGGCCGAGATATATATTTTTTAAATTATTTATCTCGCTAATACAAGTACCATGCAATACCACCTGCGGATTAAATCTATTCCTAACCTATTAAAAATCAGTCCCAGCCATATTGCTCTGTATATACTGTCTGTAAAAATAGAAATTCAGATTGTACCATTCACCGAGCGAGATCTGTCTTATTAATCTCTAGAGAGAAACGTATTTAGCAGCGCTCCCTCCATTAGTAAATGAAAATCTCTTAAAGATTATAATCTTAAATACTTATACACAAGAAACAAAAGGAGACTTACTTCAGTAGTGGAATCCAAAAGCTATTTGTCGACAAAAAAACCAAGGATGACTATCAGCTAATGCGCAGCATTACCTACTCTTAACCACAGTTAGCGCAGTGTTAATTGACTAGAGTGCGTTGTCATCCATTTCCTGATTTCAAGTGGCCTTGTACTACTAGTACAAGGCCACATAGGAGCAGCAGCGAGCGAGAAGGCTAATACAGTTGAGAAATTATCGACGAATACAATCTTCTTGAATGTTGAAATACTGGAATCCATTTATTTATTTATGAGTATTGCTCAAAGTTCTGAGAATGGAGTACAAACCAAAAAAGTAGACATTCTCCTCAAAGTTCAATTCACTTATTGTATTAATCTGCATAGAGTTTAATCCTTAAAAACTTTCTTCGGGTTGGGTATCGAACCAGCCATCTACAGCTATTTTTGGCTATATGTAATCTTTAGAATGAGTTCCATGAAGAAGAGACTGGAGGTTTTTCAACAAATAAAAATGTTACTTGAGGACAGCTCCTTGCTGTACTGGGTGAGAGGTTTAATTGTACAAATACACATTCTTGAAGTTTAGTCTGTTCAGCGCGGGCTTTTTGAACTGGTGCATTGTCTTGGAGAAGCGGAATTCGATGACCCAAGTTTCCTCATCTGTTTTTTTTTTTATATATTGGCATTATATTTCCCGCTATTGTGGTTTAAGATTCAAAATAATCAATTAATAAAAATCCTTTTGTATCCCAGAAAATTGAGGCTAAACCTTTTCTAGCTGATGGCTGTGTTCGAATCATTTTCGGAGTTGGAGACGCCTGATGCTTCCATTGCACTCTTTTTAGTTTGGATTCGGATCATAAAAATGTGGCTAAGTTTTATCACCAGTCACCAAACGTGATAAAAATCCATGAGGATTAGAAAGAATCAATTTTAAATTCTCGTTTGATCAGTCCATCGTTTAAATTCTCTTTTGATTACTTCACTCTTTGATGTTTGTTCTGAATGGAAAATTTTCGGGGAACCCATCTTGCCCACACTTTGGACCTTCCGAAATGCTCATCTATTATTGTTAAAATGCTTCCATGGGAAATGTTAAGTACTTTTTAAAGGTGAGACAGTTTAATTTCTTCTGTTTTATAAATTTTTATTCTTCAGCGATGGCAATTGTTTCAAAATTGACTGCTTCAGCTGACCCACCAGACTTTGACTCATCCTGAACCGAATCCAGTCCTCCTTTGAACTCTACCAACCACCTTTGCAACAGTAGCATAACTTGTGGTATCCCCCTCCTCCAAACACGCTAGCCAGTCTTTCGTGGGTTTCTTTAGCATTCTGTCCAGTGTGGTCAAAAATTTGATTACTGGACGCTGCATGAGTGCTCTACACTTAAGGCGCTTCAGCAAACAGTAAAAATTATGATTTATAACAAAACCAAGTGTTAAAAGCAATGACTTTTATGGGCGACTCTGTAACATTTCGTTTCTGCGCATCTCTCACATTCCCCACTCATTACTCCAACCAGTGAATGGTAACAAACATCCAGTGCTTCAGTTAAAATATATGGTGTATGGATAAAAGTATATGGTGTATGTATGCAAGAAAGCTCATACACTTTCTTTCTTGCATCACATTGCAGGATTTCTATTAGTTAGATTTTAATGAAATTTGGGTACGCTCCACAAAACTTTTTGACAGGTAGTAGTGGCATGTGACGCAAGAAAGCAAGTGTATGAGCTTATGCAGCATCAGCCAAAATAATAAAAAAAAAAAAAAAAAAAAAAATCACACCATTCCCTCCAAATGCCTGTCCAGTTCCTCCTTAAATTTATTCAACCTATCAACTTCCACAACGACAGATGGAAGTTTGTTCCAGCAATTAACCACCTGCTGGCTAAAGGCAAATTTCTGCACATCTATTCTACATCTGTCTTTTCTTAATTTGAATTTATGTCCCCTTAAGTTCATAATCTGAACAAGTGGAAGGATCCCATCAGAATTCAGCGTGCTCAACCCATTCAAGGCCTTATACACCTCAATCAGATCACCGCGCAGGTGCCTAGTCTCCAGCCACTGCAATTTGCACACCTTAAGCCTCTCTTGGTAAGAGGATCCCTTCATTCCCCTCACCAATCTTGTTGCCCTTCTCTGTACACGCTCAAGCAAATCTACATCCTTCCTAAAATGAGGCCTCCAGACCTGTACGCAGTACTCAAGGCATGGCCTGACCATTGCCTTATACAGAGGGATAATCACCTCCTTTTCCCTGCTAGCAAAATTCCTATATATCATTGACAAAACCCCATGACCTGCCCTGGCAGCCTGTCTGCATTGCTCAGAAAACTTCATATCTGCCTGCACAATTACTCCCAGGTCTTTTTCATTTTCTACCACCTTAAGTGTAGTACCACACAGTTGGTACGTTTCTGTGGGGTTACTTCTACCCATATGCAGTACCTTGCATTTGTCGAGGTTAAACTTCGGTTGCCACTTCTTAGCCCATCTGCCCAAATTAGCCCATCTGCCTAGATCCTGTTGCACACTGTCATTAACAACCCTGCCAAACTTTGTATCATCTGCAAACTTCGACATTAAGCCTGATATACCTTCATCAATATCATTGATAAATATACAAAACAAGAGTGGACCCAACACCGAACCCTGTGGGACTCCACTAATAACATTAGTCCAAGAAGAGCAGCACCCATTGATTACCACCCTCTGTCTTCTCCCACTCAACCATCCTTTTATCCATTGTAGCAACTTACCCTTAATACCATTCTGCTCCAATTTGTACAATAGTCTTTCATGCGCAACAGTATCAAAAGCTTTCCTGAAATCGAAGTATATGATATCAAAATTATTTTTTGCATCAGTTCCTTTGTAACCACATCACAGTATCCAATCAAATTTGTCAGACAACACTCTCCCTTAACAAACCCATGCTGTGTCTGAATTATTGCTGCAGTCTTGTCTAGATGATCCTGCAATGCATCTTTAACCAGCGACTCCATTATTTTACCCGGAACAGAAGTTAAACTCACAGGTCTATAATTACTTGTGTCAGCCTTTGATCCTCCTTTGTGAATTGGGGATACATTTGCACATCTCCAGTCCGTGGGAACCTCCCCTGAGTCCAAGGATGCTCTCATAATTATGGCTAAGGGTTTGCTTAGTTGCTTTGCAGCCTTCTTTAACATAACTGGATAGATCCCCTCCACCCAAGGTGTTTTTCTTATGTTTAACTTCGACAATTTCTCCTCCACTTTGCTCTCAGTTACACAATTTCATTAAAACCTGTCTATGGGAGTCGAGTTATTGCATGCGGACGGACAGACTTTGGACACCGTGAATACAATAATCGAATTGTGAATATATGAATTTAACCTGTGGCTTTTGGTGTTGTTTTTTTTTTTTTTTTTTTTTTAAGAGAATTAGTTTTCACCTTTGATTGGAGCCTGAATCTTGATTGGTTAAGTGATCACAGAGAACAGGCTAAAAACGCTGACTTAGAGAATTCAGCTAATTCATTAAACTTTTGGAAGAGCATCTAATTACGCAGATCAGTTGGACGTTTGCAGTGTAGGTGAGCTTAGTCTGAAGAGTTAGGCATATTTAAAAAGGATGAGCAATCAGGAACACTTTTCAGATCACCCATGTATTCTGCTCTACCATTAATAACTGGACAGCTTGTAACCCATATTATGCAGCATTCTGCGCACTGTATTAGTGCTAAAAAATATCCGAATCATCTCACTGAGGGCCTCTATTTGTTGCGACAACGCTAACCTGAGTTCCGATCTGACGACTCTTTGCAGAACTCTCTTGAACCCATTATGAACAGAGGGGTGTCCGGATATTAATGATAAGGGAACGTATATGTATCAGAAAGATGTCATCATAACTGAATAATGTAGGTTACATGAGTGCGTAGATATAAATGTTTAGTGAGAGTGTAGACATAAAATCATCTACATGTATCAGGCAATTATTTTATTTATTATTCTTCTTTACAAAGTTCATTTCATATTACAAGAGTCGTGCATTCTGTTTGCCCGAACCTGGCAATAAAACGAACAGATCCCTCTACAGTTTTACAGCAGAAATAACATAGGTGTCACCCCAGTTACCAACATCAACCCTGTCGTCCTTTCTCTCTTTTATCATAAAATCGATGATTTTAAATCCAGCTTTGGTCAAAGAATTTTCTACAATTTCCTTTGTTAGGCTTAAAGATGGATATTTCGACCCTCCCACCTCCCATTCTGTGCACTCAAAACAGCCTCCGAGAATCAGTCCGCCCCCCTTGCGTATTAATGGAGCAAAAGTTCTTAAAGCTTTCTCGTAAGATTGGTAAGTAGGGCATGCTGCCTCCAGACACCCTAAAGATATAAGCAAATCGTATTCTTGGGTGTATTGTTCAGGTACAATTTTGTCTGCTGTGGCATCGCAAAATATGACTGCTTTCACATTGCGTCTTATACGATCTTCGATCTCTTTTATTCCTCTCTTGACGTCACTGAAAATACAAAGAGACATTTCATTTAGCTATAAAATCAAGCGTTTTATAGGAATTATCAAATATACACTAAAACTACAAAAGTATTTAAACTCAACCCCCCTATACCATACAGAACAGAAACAAATTCAACCAACTTTCCAAAATAAGTCTTAAGATATAGTCAGGTATCGTGTGTGGTATGTAGAGGTGTACGTAGAGGTCATGTTTCTATCCACGTTATTAATTTCCAGTAAATAAGGTTAGTTATTGATATGCAGGTGTCCGGATATAAATGGCAGGGCGGCTTAAATCGTGTATCTTCGATGGTTGGTTTGCATGATACTCCTTCTCAAAAACGGAAAGATTCTTTCTGTGTTATTTTCACTTCTTAATTGGTGTCAGACGAGGAGTAGCATAGTTTCCTTGGAAAAACATCTTGTTTTCCTTCTGGTAAACCAGCAAGAAAACAAAACATAGAACAAATGAATACAAGTTTTCAAGGGTTACATACTAAGCCTGGATGTTGAGCCTAGTTTTTATCTCCACTTTTCTTGCAGATCCATTAATCATTGGGTTTATGTTCAGATCCTGTTGTATTTAAGGAGTCACATAAGCGGTCGCTGTATGTCGATGAGGTGTTAAAAGAAAAAAAATCCCTTTCCGTTTCACTCATCTATTCACTCCAAACGTTTCTCCAGTTCTTCCTTGAATTTATTTAAGCTATAAACTTCCACAACGACAGATGGCGTTTGTTCCAGCAATCAACCGTCAGCTGGCTAAAGGCAAATTTCCGCACAACTATTCTACAACTGTCTTTCCTCAATTTGAATTTATGCCCCCTTAGGTTCGTAATCTAAGCAAAAGGAAAAATCCCATCAGCATTGAGCTTGCTAAAACCCTTCAAGGCTTAATACACATCAATCATATTACCTCGCAGGTATCTAGTCTCCAGAAGCTGCAATTTGCAGAACTTAAGCCTCTCTTGGTAAGAGGACCCCTTCGTTCCCATCACCAATCTTGTTGCCCTTCTCTGAACTCGTTCCAGCAACTGTACAGCCTTCGTAAAATGAGGCCTCCAGACCTGCATGCATTATTCAAGGTGCGTCCTGAACATCGCCTTCTAGGAAACTTCCTGTATATCATTGACAAGATCCCATTAGCTGCTCTGCCAGCCTGTCTGCAATGTTCAGAAAACTTCTATCTGAATTCACAATTACCTCCAGTTCTTTTTCATTCTCCACTCCCCTAGGTTTCGCACTCTGCAAAGTTGGTACGTCTCTCTGGGTTTACTTCTACCCATATGCAGTACTTTGCTTTTGTCAATGTTAAACTTCAGTTGCCACCTCTCAGCCCATCTGCCCAAATTTTCTAGATCCTGTTGCAGTAAGACTGTCTGTGTATCATCTGCAAACTTCGATGCTAAGCCTGATATACCCTCATCAATATAAGTGGACAGATCACATCAACCCCGGGTAACTTCCTTATGTTTAACTTGAACAATTTTTTCTCCACTTTGCTCTCAGTTATTACAAAATCATTAAGCGCCCTCTTACAGTTTGATAAACTTCTGGCCTTCACTTACCTACAGAATACGTCATGTGTGAATGCAGATACAAAATACTCATTCAGTTTGTCAGCTACCTGATCAGGATCATCAACAGTCGAACCATCGCTATCAAGTGGACCAATCTAATTAATCCCCTTCCTTCTAGAGTTTACATAAATAGAGAAGTCTTTTTCTTGGCTTCCTTTTCCAGAGATTTCTCGTAATCTGCCTTCGCTTCTCTAACCTTCTTGGTGACTTAAGTACAGACTAACTTATATTTTTTTTGTGTGTATTCATCAATGATATTGATGAAAGTATACCAGCCATGATGTCCAAGTTTTCAGATGATACAAAAGTTGGCAGGGTGGGTTCTTAACGACAGTAAAGACAGAATGCTACTCCAACTGGATCTAGATAAGTTGGAAAAATGGGCTGAGAAGTGGCAACTGAATTTTAACCAATTAATATTGACAAATTGCAGCGCCTGGATAGTAGGCACCTGCGAGTTGATCTGATTGAGGTGTATAAGGCCTTGAATGGGAATGGGTTGAGCATGCTGAATGGTGATGGGATTCTTCCTCTTGGTCACATTATGAATCTGCGCGGGCATAGATTCAAATTGAGGAAAGACAGTTGTAGAATTGATGTGCGGAAATTTGCCTTTAGCCAGGGGGTAGTTAATTGGTGGAACAGACTTCCATATTTTGTTGTTGAAGTTGATACCCTAAATAAATTTAAGGCTGAGCTGGACAGGCATTTGGAATCAATGGAAGGGTGAGATGGGAGGGGTTTTTTTTGGCTGATGCTGCATAAGCTTGCTTTCTTGCATCGTATGCCTCTGCTAATATTTGTCATAAGCCTCTGAGTCGCCTGATTGGGATTAAGATTCTGTCACGAGTCTAATATTAAGACTCAGGTCTCAATAGTTCATCTGACATCCATTTAGACCAAAACCTTGAACACTGCTTCTTAATTTGCATCAAAAGCCAAGAGATTTCAACATTAATCGTGTTTGGTCGTGTTTGGCATAAAGGTCTCCTAAATAAGCTTCCATCTTATGGTTTCCCAACTGTTTTTTTCTAGTTGGGTATCCAGTTTTCTCTCTGGCCGCTCACTGCAGGCGACGGTAGATGGCTCTCTGCCTTCTAACTTCTACAATAGTGCAAGTGTTCTCGAAGGTTCAGTTCTTTCTCCCACCCTTTCTTGACCCTGTTCCATTAACTGGAAATCCCAGCCATACGTTTTCTGATGTAAGCACAGTGCATTCCACCTTTCACTCTGGGAATTTAATTTCAACTACCGATGTCTATCAGTTTCTTCTGCTTGCATTTTCGCCACGCCAGGTGGAAAAGACATTAGTTCGAGTCCCGTTGATGACGTGAGGAATTTTTATAGACCTTATTCACAACTTGGCTGAGATAGTCGGTGAGAGTTAGGCTGATTAAAGTGAGAGCACCATGTTTTTTTCCCCATAGAAACTCAAGGGTTTTGTCCAGAAAACAGGAAATCCACCATAGAACACATGAATTTACATATATGTGTATATGGAGCAATATGGCCTTATTCGCTGATGGTCCTAAAAACCCTATTACAACAAACTTTTCTATAGATATTCCATGGGTACTGTTCTTCAGAATTGGTTTCTATAAGTCCCATTTTCTCTTTCAAAGCAGTCCAGATTCACAGATGAACTTTTCTTCTTCCTCATTTATTCCTCCAATTTCTGTTTTCTGGAACGACCTCCCTTCATACGTATTTCCCAAAAATTACATTCTACAGAAGTCCAAATTTAAGATCAACAAATATCTTCTTTCAGCCTCTTAACCTTCGACCCATGCAGGATACTTTGTACCATAAATTCTAATCCCTATAAAAAATTACCTGTATCCTTCAGCCTTGGCAGTTGCCTCCAGGAAGAACGAATGATCAGCAGCTCCAGGTTCGTCGTTCAACCACTTCTTTACTGTCTTCAAGTTGGACTCCGAGAAATCGCTCATAACGATGTGAGAATAATGAGCACTGGCCGACATCACACCGTATATCATCGGACCACACCCTATTTCCAGCAGCTTAGATCCCGAAAATCGCCCTTGGAGAACGAAAGAAAGAGAAAATGTTAAACATTTAAAAAATATTTTAAAAACTCACACACGTAAATAGAAAAAATTAAAAAAAAATAACGAAAATCATTAAACTAACCCTGACAGTAGTGATTCTTCAACATTCTGAATAAAACGTGGCTCTGGTCACAAAGCTCCAATGCAAAAGAAAGAGACCAAAGGGCAATAAGACAGCAAAGTTATTTAACAAATTATGAGAGCATTCTGGGATTCAGGGGAGGTCCCCACAAACTGGAGTTGAGCAAATGTATCCCCAGTTCACAAAAGGGGGTCAAAGGGTGAAAGGAGTAATTACAGACCTCTTAGTTCAACTTCTGTTTCGCGGAAAATAATGGAGTCTCTGCTTAAAGAAGCACTAGACAAGACTGCAGTTATAGTTCAGACACAGCATGGGTTTGTTAAGGGAAAGTCTTCTCTGACCAATTTGATCAAATACTCTGATCATTGTCGTTTTTGACATTGATCAGAGTGCCACACCTGAGGACTTGCAGGAGGAAATCTTCCTCAAGAATTTCAGCACTCACTTTCCAAACGACAACCCTTCTACAGACATAACACCAAAGCAAAGTCCCCTTCCACTGTTAACTGGATGGTATCCGAGAGCTTGGCAAATCATCAGTAATCAAAATAGAAAAATTACGGGCTGGGGAAGCCATCGATATAAGGGGCATGTTGCAATACCTAAGTGATGCAGATGCCTTCGCTTTAGCTACACATGCAACCAGCGTGTGGTCGTTGCACCCAAAAGGCAATGAATTTAAGGAGTGTCCTGCTAAAGACCAGCCAGCAATCTGAGCGAATTTTGAACCTACAAAGTCGCCACGCGAGCATTCTGTAAAAGATCTTCCTGGACAGTGTATAAAAAATGAATAGCTTGTACCAGAACTTGTACAAGACTAGATTTTGTCCATTATGGAAACCACACCGACAAAAGGCATGACTCCAAAGGGTCCAAAAAACTGGAAACTCGCCTGTAAGGTCAGCAAGAGGGTCCCCCGTATGAGAAAAGACTTCGAATATATGGCTGTAGAGCTTGGACACGTGACACCTCACAGGAGATTTGATTGAGGTGTAATAAGACTATATGAGGTGCAAGTAAAATGCATGAGGATGGAAGTTTTCCTCTTATAAATGTTTCCAGAGATAGGGAACACGAAATAAAATTACGCAGGGGGAGAGGTTTAGACTGGATTTCAGGAAGATTTCTTCTAACCAGCGAATTGTTAATTACTGGAACTGGTTGCCTTCATGAGTGATTCAGGCTGATAGTTTCAAGAAATTCAAAGTCCAACTGGACAGTCCGTTGTGAGGAGGGAGTCAAACTGGTGGTTATTTTTTTATTTTTAAATAAATAATTAATTTTATTATTAATTTTTAAACTTTTTTGTTCAGTGTCTAGGATTTTCTTCCACCATACCAATACTAATACCAAGGCGCTCAATCTGCACCACATAAACATGCAACCTGCAATATTGATGGACCAATCTTGAGAGGATAGGTCCATCGGGATTTATCGCACCAGATAGCGTTTTTCCAGTTTCCATTGACCAGTGTTGGTGTTCCTCAGCCTAATAACAGTCACTTCTCGTTTTCTCTAGTGTGGTCGGACATAAACCAACCCGCTACCAACTCTCGTGAATACCTTCGACACACTCTTGTCTTAGCCTCGATTTTGAGTCAGTCAGCAAGAAAACACAACAGATCGAGGAGAAAGTTTTGTTAAGGGATGAGATCGATCCAGCACAGCACTTGGAACAGGTGGTCCCGAGACAGAGCCCTCGTTAAGAAGATGGTATTCCTCACTCACCCTTTCATATGGTAAGGCTGTCCAACTGAAGGAAAGAGTACATTCAGTAACCAAACAGTTCCACTTTAGTTTTTTGCCAAAAGACAGAAGCATCATCAGGAGAATGATGGAAATGCTTTAAATGGTTATTCGAACTACCTTAGAATTCGATATTTGCCTTAGAATCTGCATTACAAGATACAATGACAGGAGATCCTACCATGAATTGGCTGAACGCGTACCAACAATACGATTCTTACAATCTAAGACTCAAAGGATTTGTATACACAAAGAAGACCTGGTTAGGATCACAAATACATCACCGATGAGGCCATTCTGAAGCCTGATAATTAGCTTTCTTTATGATAAAGATAAGCCGTACTGATGTCATGTGACCAAATTTCGAGCATTCTGTATCAACTACTGTAATGTGACTTCTTTGGTAATTCTTATGCAACCTTATAAATGCCCTTATACCTGTCCATAGTTCCTGGCTGTCTCCTCATTCCTCTGTTATTCTATGTTGTACCAATTTTTTTCTAAATGTTCTGTTAATTTTGTCGAGCAGTGTAGTAATACAAATTAGAGTAATAGATGTAAAGTTAAGAAATAAAACAAGTTTGCAATTAGTTATGGATTATACTCACTGCTGTTCACAATCTTATGAATGCTGGGAAGGTAAACCGATCCGAAACTTTCGTAATATATTCCACTTGACACTTTTATGTACTCAGCCGAATCAAAACGATCTCCCCTGAAGTACTGACCCCAGTCGTCTGAAAACTTCTTCGGAGATTTTTCTGACATCTTCTAAAAATGGCGATCTGAAAAACAAAACAGAGTCAAACAACTTCTTTCTCTTTCAATATACACGAGGTGTGCCATTAATTTCTCGAACTGGTATTGCAGTGATATTCGATGAGTTTGAAAATAAACGGAAGTGGTATGTTGTAGTTGAAACTTCTTCCATGAGATGGTTGAGCAGAGATCATTCAGTACGCTGACAAGTTTCAAGCAAGAATGCGTTTCGTTAGAAGGTTTAATGTTCCATGTCACGATTGTGCAACGAATGATTATCAAATTTTGCTTTAAACTGGGAACATCTGAAAGCGAAACGTAGGAAATGTTGAAAAGTATTTATGGTGGAGAAAATCAAACTCCCACCAGTATGTTTGAGTGATATAAGGGGTTCAAAGACCGATGTGAGGACGTTTGCAATGGACACCCTGAAGTGGGCGTCCATCAGGTTCTCGAAATGAGGACAGCGTGTTAAAAAATTTCGGGAAATTGTGTCAAGAGATCGCCGTTTGATCCTCATAATGACAGCTGATGAGTCGGACATGAATTAGGAGACGATTCGTCAAATCCTGCCTGAACAATTTAAGATAACGAAGATCCATTAAAAATTTGCGTTGTATACCCTCACGGATGAGCAGAAAGAACGAAGAGTGTCGTCATGTGGAGACTTCATCCAGACTTTGTCAAGACAATTCTAATTTCCTCAATTGTATTGTCACTGGAGATGAGTGATGGGTGTTTCAGTACGACCCAGAGACGAAACACCATAGCATGCAGTGGACTTCAACATCATCAACAAGAATTACTCCACTCCCATTCCGCACTTTTTGAAGATATTTCTGACGAAAGATGGCATTGTACAGATGAACCATCCAAACCACTCCCGATCTAGTATCAGCCGATTTCTCTTTCCCTAGATGAAAACTGCCCTCAAAGAAACAGATTTCAGGAGGTTGTTGACTTAAAGAAAAAGGAACTGCCAAACAGAACATCATCTCTTTGGACGCTATCGCTGACTCCTTTCAGAAACTTAAAGAATTGTGTAATAAGTGCATTCAATCAGGTTGTGATCACTTGGACTTAAAATAAAGACATTTTGAGCTCCTTTACTTTATTTTCTTTTTATTGCACCAGTCCGGGAACTTTATTAGCACACCTCGTATGTTATAAATTGTCAAGATATCGGTATTAATTCATATTATTCTAATCCCAAGCACGTGCCATTAATTCAAGAGGATTTTATACTCGATATAATTCGAGCCCTAAAATTTCAGCATTTCCTTAAGGGCTTCACATGTCGACTTATTCTGAGTGGCCACTTTATTAGGTTCGCCTTACCTTATCACGAGTCCTTGCGGTAACCAGAAAATACACGCATTGATATGCGCATACGAGTAGGTTAGATGAGGAATTTCATGGGTGGCCACACTGGGACAGCTGCCATTTTTACATAATCTGTAAGTTCATTAATTGGACTGCCAAACTTCAGCAGTGTCATTGAACTATGCTATTCGTGGCAGTGATCTTTGAGCAATCATAAGTGACTGGGTTAAAGTTTTCATGAATAGTTACTGGGGCTCCTGGAACATTATTAGTCTTCCACTTTGTAATACTATCTGTAAATTGCGTGATGTGAAAAAGGCCCATAACAATTCCTTCTCTTAATCAACGGCCTCCGAAGCCGAGTGGTCATGAGCACACGCTCTATGAAAACACCGGGATTCAAGACCCTGACTGTTAAATACGGTCGATCTGCCAAACCGCACTGGACTAGCGTGGAAGATTATGGTCCATTTCTTTCAGCATGAATTGTTGAAGGACCTGGGATCAAAATTGAAGAATTTCTTAACAATTTTTCATTCGATGGAGGACATAGAGTTTTTCATCCCATAAAACCGTGCCTTACTTCTGCAGACATACACACCTGACCTGTAGTGAAACTTTAGAATCATTCTGACTGCCAGTATTTTCCAGCAATGACTCCATCAGCAAATGAAAATCTCTTAAATACTTAAATATCCCTGAAGACAGTTTTTTAAGCGATCAGACAAAGGTTAAACGTACACAAAAAAACGAAAAGAACCTTACCTCACGTGGTGTAATCAAAAAGTGGTTTCTGTCAACAAAAAACCAAAAATAACTTCCAGCTAATGTGGAGCGCGACTCCCACAGTTACCACTGTCTTAATTGAGTACAGAGTGCGCTGTCATCCACTTGCTCTTTCATATATCTATCTTTTTATGTGACCTTGACTAGCAGACACTACACTATCATTTTACCCTACTACGGGGGGGGGGAGCGACTAGTCGGATAACAGACGCAAAGTTATCAACGAATACATGTACAATCTTTTTGAGTAGAGCACTGAATCTTATTTATTTATGATTTGCGCAAGGCACAAAGTTCCCCTTAATGTTGGGTTTGTGTTGTTTAAATAAATAGAAATAATTTAAAAGGACCAATTACACAATTTCATGGAAATCCTTTCATGGGAGTTGAATTATTGCATGCAAACGGACAGACGGTTAGATGGTGAACATAACAGTCGCATTGTGCATATATTCTAAAGAGCCGAAATTGATGAAAAGCCGAGATATATTTTTAATATTTCGCATGATTATACATACTACTTTACTATTTTATTATAATTTTAGCTTTTTATCTCTCATCAAAATACAGGAAATGAGCTAAAAAGAGCTGAACTAGAAGGTCAGTTGCAAATTTTCAGTATAGGTAAGCTTTGTCTGAAGAATTAGAAATATTTAAAAATAAAGAGAAAGGTGGAACTACTTTTCTGACCACTCATATACACTGCTCTACCATTAATAACTGTACAGATGGTAACCCGTATTATGCAGCATCCAGCGCACTGTACTGGGAGATAAAACTATCCGAATTGTCTCAGTGAGGGACTGTTTGTTGCGACAACGCTAACCTGACTTCCGAGCGGACGACTCTTTGCAGGACTCTCTTGGGCCCACGATTAATGGAGAGGTGTCCGGATATTATGATAAGGAAGCGTACATGTATCAGAAAAATGTTTAGTGAGAGTGTACACATAAATTCATCTGTATTTATCTAGCATTTCTTTTATTTATTATTTTTCTTTACAATATTCGTTACAAGGATCGGACATTCCATTTGCCAGATCCAGGGGATAAAACGAACAGATCCGTCTACAGTTTTACAGCAGAAATAACATAGGTGTCACCCCAGTCACCAATATCAACCCTGTTGTCCTTTCGCTCTGCTATCAAATAATCGATGATTTTAAATCCAGCTTTGGTCACTGAATTTTCAACGACTTCCTTTGTGAGGTTTAGGGAAGGATATTTCGAATCTCCTGCCTGCCATTCTGTGCACCCAAAACAACCACCGAGAATCAGTCCACCCCCCTTGCGTACTAATGAAGCAAAACTTCTTAGGGCTTTCTCGTGTGCTTCAAAAGTAGGACACGCTGCTTCCAGACAACATAAAGAGATAAGCATGTCGTATTCTTGGATGTATTCTTCAGGTATAATCTTGTCTGCTGTGGCATCGCAAAATATGACAGCTTTCACATTTCGTCTTATTCGATCTTCGATTTCTTTAATTCCTGTCTTGATATCACTGAAAATATAAAGACATTTCCTTTAGCTATGAAATCAAGCACCTTATAAAAATTATCAAATATATACTACAACTAAAAAAGTATTTAAACCCTACCCCACTATAGATTCAATGTTTTAACAAATTTCCTAACCAAAGTGCCAGCTGCTGCTCCGACAATTGATCACACCTTGTTCAGACACTATTTGGCAAGTCCAAAATATTGGACTTTCGAATATGTCAACGGCATTGAAGATTCCTCGTTGGGCAATTGGAGCAGAATGGTATTAAGGGTAAGTTGCTACAATGGAATAAAGGATGGTTGAGTGGGAGAAGACAGAGGGTGGTAATCAATGGGTGCTGCTCTTCATGGACTAATGTTATTAGTGGAGTCCCACAGGGTTCTGTATTGGGTCCACTGTTGTTTTGTATATTTATCAATGATATTGATGAAGGTATATCAGGATTAGTGTCGAAGTTTGCAGATGTATAAAGGTTGGCAGGGTTGTTAATAACAGTAATGAGAATATGCTGCTGCAACAGGATCTGGAGAAGTTGGGCAGATGGGCAGAGAAGTGGCAACTGATGTTTAACCTTGACAAATGCAAAGTACTGCATATGGGTAGAAGTAACCCCAAAGAAATGTACCAAGTGGGTGGTAGTGTTACACTCACAGTTGTGAAGAATGAAAGGCACAGGCTGCCAGAGTAGGTCATGGGGTTTTGTCAATGATATACAGGAGTTTTGCTAGCTGTGATAAGGAGGTGATTATCCCTTTCAGTGGTCAGGCCACGCCTTGAGTACTGCGTACAGATCTGGAAGTCTCATTTTAGGAAGGATGTAGAGTTGCTAGAACGAGTACAGAGAACAGCAGCAACATTGGTGAGAGGAACAAAGGTGTTCTTAGTTGCAGAACAAATTGCAGCTTCTGGAAACTGGGCACCTGCGACGTCATCTTATTGAGGTGTATAACATCTTGAATGGATTGAGAAGTCTCAATACTCATGTGATTCTTTTGCTTGCTTAGATTAGAAACCTAAGGGGGGACATAGATTCAAACAGAGGAAAGACAGTTCTAGAATAAATGTATGGGAATTTGCCATTAGCCAGCGGGTAGTTGATTGCTGGAACAAACTTCCAACTGTCGTTGTGGAAGTTGAAAGTTTAAATAAATTTAATGATGAGGTGGACAAAATTTTGGATCGAATGGATGGGTGAAATGGGAAGGGTTTTTTTTTTTTGCTGATGCTCCATAAGCTTGCTTCTTTGCATCATATTCCTCTACTAATGCTAATGTTAAGTATCTTCTACCTTCTCAACCTTCAAGCCATGCATGGTATTACGTACTATAGATTCTAATACTTCACGTGCTTGTGGTTTTCATAAAACAATTACCTGTATCCTTCAAGCTTGGCAGTTGTCTCCAAAAAGAACGAATGATCAACAGCTCCGAGTTCGTCGTCCAACCACTTCTTTACTGTCTTCAGGTTTGACTCCGAGAAATCGCTCATAACGATGTGAGAATAATGAGCACTGGCAGACATCACACCATACATCATCGGACCACATCCTATTTCCAGCAGATTAAATCCCGAAAATTGCTCTAGGGGGAGACAAAAGAGAAAATTCTAAAGAATCTAAAAGATTTTAAAAATAATAAAAACTTGTTATTTTCTAAATTCTCGATGCTTCTTCGCGAAATACATTTTTATTGGAGATAAAAGTAACGAAAATCATTAATCCAACCCTACTGCAGTGATCTTTCAAAACTCTTAATAAAACCTGGCTCTGGACACAAAGATCCAATACAAAAAAGAGACCCAAGGAGCAATAAACCTTCAGATTTACATCTCCACTGGTTGCAGATGAATCCAACAGTCGTTTTCAAAACTGGTGTTTGAAGTTACTCCATTATATTCATTGGCTAAGAAGAGGGCAGAGAATTTAAACGACAGAGGAGAGCCTAGATGATGACACACGCTGTGGAAGACCTACGACATCCATCACCGTTGACGTTGTTGAGAGTATGCATGATCCGCTGATGGGTGATCGATGAGTTTGGTACATTTTCCTCGTCTCGGACATCTCACCTGAAAGAGGTACTACATAACAACAGATTCTCGCTTTAACAAGACGTCAGCACGATGGAACCCAAAGTTGCTGACAGCAAATCACAAATGCACAAAAGTTGCGAAGCAAAGTGGACATTTTTAGTGTGTTAGTAGTAGTAATCGAGGCATGTGATGCAAGAAAGCAAGATTATGTAGCATCAGATCCAAAAAAAAAAAAAAAAATTACTCATTCATAACCTCTAAACCTTAGTCCAGTTCCTGCTTGAATCTATTTAAGCTATCAACTTCTACAGCGACAGATGGAAATTTCTTCCAGCAATCAACTACCTGGCAAAGGCAAATTTCCGCACAATCTATTCTATAACTGTGTTTCTTTAATTTCAATTTATGTATCCTCCAGGTTCTTAATCTGAGCAAGAGGAAGACTCCCATTAGAATTGAGACTGTTCAACCCATTCAAAGCCTTGTACACCTCAATCAGATCACCTCGCTGGTGCCTAGTCTTCTGACCATGCAATTTGCAGTATCTAAGCCTTTCTTGGTAAGAGGATCCCTTCATTCCCTCACCAATCTTCTTGCCCTTCTCTGTACTCGCTAGGTCCTTCCTGAACTGGGGCCTTGAAGGCTGAAGAGAATTCCTACTTCGCAGCTGATGATCAATCTTCAGAATGGGATAACTTAAGTGGGGTTTCACAAACATTGCTGGTACCACTGCTGTTTTTGATTTTCCTAATTGACATTGACGAAGGGATTGAGGGCGTGATGTCAAACTCTGCAGATGATGTTAAGCTGGGGAGAATCAATAGGGATCAGAGTCAAGGTACAATCCTTAAGGAAATCTTGAACAGGCTTCAAGAATGATTATAATTTGCAGGTATAGCACCCGAAAAATTACTTACGTACTTTAGTGAAATAATTGAAACAAAAATACTACAGGAAGAAGAGAATTTGGGAGTTATGATACTGTTGGACATGCAATTCTTCGACACAAGGCGGAGAGGAAGGCGCACGGTGTCCTATCAATGATTTAGAGAATATTTGCTCGTATACATGGGACGGGAAGGTTCATAATCCCACTGTGTAAACAAATTGGAGACCACACTTAGAATACTTGGTCTACGTATGGAGATCACATCGACAAAAGGACATGAGACTTTTAAAAAGAGTCCAAAGCCGTGAGACCTGTCCGGAAGATTGACAAAAGGGTCCTTATATGAGAAAAGACTTCAAATATGTGTTCTTTAGAACTTGAAAAAAACAGACACCTCAGAGGAGATTTGACTGAGGTGCAACAAGGCCCCATGAGGTGAAAATAAAATATATGAGGATGAAATTTTCACTTTTATAAATGATTACAGAGCTAGGGGACTGGAATTCAAATCATGCGAGAGGAGATTTAGACTGGATTTCAGTAAAGCTTAATTTTAGCCAGAGAATTACTGAAATAGGTTGCTTCATGAGTGATTGAGCCTGACAGTTTCGAGAACTTCAATCGTCAACTGTACATTTACTTTCTTGAGGAAAGAGTTAAATTGGTTGTGTATTTTATTTCATATTATTATATATCATTAATTAGATTTATTTATGATAAAGATTTGCAGCACCTATATAACACATTTCCTGTTGCATATGTGCAACCAAATCCTCAAGTCTCCTGCAATTCCACAAGTTTGGACTCAGCGATGTTAGGCACAGTTCTTCAAGCTACTTCTTCACCGATCGACAAAATTAACAGAACAGAATGTTTTCACGAATATTCTATTTTGAACGGTAATTACCTCTTTGAATAAATCCCACTGTCGCCGAACGCGAATCTTTGATGTAAGAGGCATCCTGGCATGCAAATTCCGAATTTAAGGAAACAAGGACTAATGGATTAACAGTAGACACTGGCAGAGGTGAAAGAGATTCTTGCACTGCTTCTATTGGAATGAGCCACAGCCTGGAAAATAAGATGCAGGATATTTCAGAGACTGCTGGGAGTCATTGCGGTACAAGTAAACACATGGGTTGTGTTAGGGTAGCTAAGAAAAAGAACAGGTGGATGTATACTTGCGTGTACACCAATGCTAGGAGTTGGGTAAATAAGTTTGAGGTATTGCTCAAAACATCAAAGGCAGATATTGTTGGGATATCAGAGACGTGGTGTCACACAGATATAAGGGATGCAGAACTGCAATTTGGGGAGTACAACGTCTACAGAAAGGATAGACAGGATAGGAAGGGGGGAGGGGTTATGCTATTAGTTAAGAAACACATAAAATCCAAGGAAGTGAAGCCAGTCGACATCGCTGGACAGTGCAGTGTCGAGTCAGTTTGGTGTGACATAAGCATTGAGAGATCAAAATTGAGAGTAGGAGTGTGCTATAGGCCTAATGACTCTGATGAGTATAATAAGGAATTGTACAGGGAAATAGAGTGGGCCAGTAAATCAGAGTGTCTTATAATGGGAGATTTTAATTTCCCAGATATTGACTGGAATTTGGGGGCTGGTCACTCACACACTAGCAGGGCTTTTGTGGATTTATTGGATGATTGTTTTCTACATCAGCATATTCCGGAGGCAACTAGAGGGAGTAATACTCTTGATTTGATTATCAGCAGTGATTCTTCATGCATTAAGAATCTGCAGATAAAGGAACCACTAGGTGGCAGTGATCACAGTGTACTGACGTGGGATTTACTGAAAGAGGTAACTACCATTAGGGGTAAAGGGAAGGGTTATTGCTTCCGTAAAGGCGACTACGATGGACTGAGACAGTATTTAAATTCTATACAGTGGGACCAACTGATGATGTTACCAACAGCAAATTCAAAATTGGAAGCATACAAAAATATTGTTCTTGAAATATTGTTCAAGGTTTAGGCCTACATTTATGATGTCAGATGAGCTAATTAGACATATGGCAGAGATGAAAAATGCTTGGAACACATATAAATTAATAAGTGACATGGAAACCTATGATAGATGTAAGCTGGTCTATAGCCAAGTTACAAAGGACTTTGGCAGACGAAGGCAGATTATGTGAAATCCTTGGCAAAGGATCCAAAGAAAAACAACAAGGAGTTCTTTACTTATGTAAACTCTAGAAGGAAAGGGATGAATCAGATTGGTCCACTGGATATTGATGGTTCAACAGTTGAGGATCCTGCTCAGGTGGCTAACAATCTAAACGAGTATTTTGCATCTACATTCACGCATGAGGAGTTATTCAGGAAGGGGAATGCCAGAGGTGCAGTAAACTCTGGCAGTTAGCTAGATGATTTTGTAATAACTGAGAGGAAAGTGGAGGAGAAATTGTTGAAGATAAATTTAAAAAAGGCACCCGGATGGATGGAATCTATCCAGTTATATTAAAGGAGGCAGCAAAGGAAGTAAACAAACCCTTAGCCGTAATTATTAGAGTTTCTTTGGACTCAGGGGAGGAACCCATGGACTGCAGGTGTGCAAATGAATCACCAATTCACCAAGGGGGTTCAAAGGGCAACACAAGTAATTATAGACCTGTGAGTTTAACTTCTGTTCCAGGAAAATTAATGGAGGCACTGGTTAAAGAAGCACTGCAGGATCATTTAGACAAGACTTCAGTTATAGCTCGGACACAGCATGGTTTTGTTAAGGGGAAGTCTTGCCGGACCAATTTGATTTGATACTATGATGTGGTCACAAAGGAACTGGATGCAAAGAATAACTTTGATATCATATATTTGGATCTTAGAAAAGCCATTGATACTGTTGCACATGGAAGACTGCTGCACAAATTGGAGCAGTGTGGCATTGGAGGCAAATTGCTGCTATGGATAAAGGGGTGGTTGAGTGGGAGAAGACAGAGAGTGGTAATCAATGGACACTGCTCATCGTGGACTAATGTTATTAGTGGAGATCCCCAGCGTTGTCGTTTTCTATATTTATAAATGATATTGATGATGGTATATCAAGCTTAATATCCACGTTTACAGATGATACGAAGGGGGTAGGGTTGTTAAGCATTAGCATTAGCAGTTAGCATTAGTACAGGCATATGATGCAAGAAAGCAAGCTTATGCAGCATCAGCCAAAAAAAAAAAAAAAAAAACCCACTTCCACTTCACCCCTCCGTTCGCTCGAAATACCTGTCCAGCTGAGCCTTAAACTTATTTAGGCTATCAACCTCCACCACAAGGGATGGAAGTCTGTTCCACCAACCAACTGCCCGCTGGCTAAAGGCAAATTTCCGCACGTCTATCCTACATCTGTCTTTCCTCAATTTGAATTTATGCCCTCTCAGGTGATTTTTCTGAGCAAGAGGCAGTATCCCATCAGCATTGAGCATGCTCAAACCATTCGAGGATCTATACACCTCTATCAGATCACCTCGCCGGTGCCTAGTCTCCAGACACTGAAATTTGCAAAACTTAAGCCTTTCTTCGTAAGAGCACCCCTTTGTTCCCCTCACCAATCTTGTTGCCCTTCTCTGTACTCATTCCAGCAGCTCTACATCCTTCTTGAAATGAGGCATCCAGACCTGTATATAGTACTCTAGGTTGGCCTGACCATTGCCTTATACAATGGAATAATCACCTCCTTATCCCTGCTGGAAAAATTCCTGTATATCATTGACAATACTCCATGAGCTACTCTTGCAGCCCGTCTGCACTGCTCAGAAAACTTCATATCTGCCTGAACAATTACCCCCAGGTCCTTTTCATTCTCTAACACTGGTGACAGTAGGACACTAATGGCAGTAGGCTGCTGCAACAGTATCTAGAAAAGTTGAGCAGATGGGCTGAGAGGTGGCAAATGAAGTTTAACATTGACAAATGTAAAGTACTGCATATGAGAAGCAGTAACCCCAGAGCAACGTATCAACTCTGTGGTACTACACTGACAGTGGTAGAGAATGAAAGGGACTTGGGGGTGGTTGTGCAGGCAGATATGAAGTTCTCTGAGCAGTGCAGACGAGCTGCAAGAGTAGCTCATGGTGTCTTGTCAATGATATACAGGAATTTTTCTATCAGGGATATGGAGGTGATTATTCCCTTGTAAAAGGCAATGGTCAGGCCACACCTAGAGTACTGTATACAGGCCTGGAGGCCTCATTTCAATAAGGATGTAGAGCTGCTAAAACGAGTACAAAAAACGGCAACAAGATTGGTGAGGGGAACAAAGGGGTGCTCTTACGAAGAAAGGCTTAAGTTTTGCAAATTTCAGTGTCTGGAGACTAGGCACCTACGAGGTGATCTGATTGAGATGCATAAAGCCTTCAATGGTTAGAGCATGCTCAATGCTGATGGGATTCTTCCTCTTGCTCAGAATAATCACCCAAGAGGGCATAAATTGAAATTGAGGAAAGATAGATGTGAGGAAATTTGCCTTAAATCAGCGGGTAGTTGGTTGGTGGAACAGACTTCCATCTCTTGTTATGGAAGTTGATAGCCTAAATAAATTTAAGGCTCAGCTGGACAGGTATTTTGAATGAATGGACGGGTGAAATGGGAGCGGTATTTTTTTTTTTTTCCGCTGATGCTGCATAAGTTTGTTTTCTTGCATCATATGCCTCTACTAATGCTAAAAATCGATCTCCCACCATACCGGGCACCACATTATCCAAATTAATCATGACTAAAAAAACATGGGTTGTTTCACTTCACTCCTCTTTTTCAGCTTGCTCAGTGGGATATCCACATCTCCAGTATACAGGATAGCAGTTCTTTGTCGGTTTAGATGATTCTTTCAAGTGGGGGACGTTTGACAAATTGAAGTGGGGCAGTAGCACACGTAGGTGGCAAGTTGGCTTAATGTGCCAACGTGCCACTTACGAGAAGAGCTAGCCAATGTAGCCCGAGGTCTACGTCAACCAGAACAGACCGTTATCTGTCTCTAACAGCAAGGTGGAACCCTAAAATGTCCTATCATTTATCGCTTCAGGTTATTACGGCCAGGGTGAAAACATTTCCAACTGGTCTCTGTTAAGAAGGCGCAATTCAAGTGGACTCTACGCAAGAAAGCAGGTGGTTTTTGTATCTCATTAACCCAAACCCACCGCTGAGGTCATCGAAAATGGAGCCATGAACTGACTTGGAGCTCTGAAAAATGGAGTCCAGGTCTGTTCTTTTATGAGCCTCGTTTTAGCCTACAAACAGATTCTAGACATTACTTCAACTGGAGACAGCGATTAAAGCCGTACCATCACTGCAACATCAGAGAAAGGGACACTTACGATGAAGCTGGTGTTCGTGTGGGGCGGAATAATGATCAACGGCTTCACCCTTTTTTTCATCTGTTTTATAGGGGCACGTCAACTGCGCATAGGTACCGAGAACAGATCTTGGAACCCTGTGGGAAAATTTTTAGAGATGCAGTTGGCTCAGATTTTCTTTTCATGCTGGAAAACACCACTCCACAAAGAGATCAATTGGTGGAGGAATGTCTTGAAACTGAAGATATTCAAAGACTGCCGTGGCCAGCACGATCAGCAGACAGAAATCCGATCGAACATATGGGTGACATTTCGCTCGGCATTGCACGCTAACAGCCAACTCCACGGTCACTTGGTGAGCTAAGGTCTGCGCTGGTGGAGGAATGCGATTTGTTGCCGCAGAATCTTCTACACTCCCTTACATTGACCAGGATTCACCCGCTGTTAGGCCTGTTCAGCTGTTGTAATGAGACCATAGGCCCTACTGTTGCCATGTTACTTTTTTGCGAGTATCTTGTAACGTCCTCTGTAATGTGAACTTTTTGGTAATTCTTGTACAACCCCTATAACTGTCCCATATATCTGTCCGAAGTTCCTGGCTGTCTCCTCATTCCACTGTTATTCTATGATACAGCATCATTCCAAATTTTGTCCCACTTGGCAGGTTGCACGTGTTACACCACCATATTTTCTACGTGTTATGTTATTTTTTCGAATTGTGTAGTAAAACAGATTGGAGTAATAGATATAAAGTTAAGAAATAAAACAAGTTTGAAATTAGTTATGGATTATACTCACTGCTGTTCACAATCTTATGAATGCTGGGAAGGTAAAGCGATCCAAAACTTTCGTTCAATATTCCATTTGACAATTTTATGTAATCAGCCGAATCAAAACGATCTCCCCCGAAGTACTGAGCCCAGTCGTCTGAAAACTTCGTTGGAGATTTTTCTGACATCTTCTAAAAATGGTAATCTGAAAAACAAAACAGAGTCAAAAAACTTCTTTCTCTTTCATTATACACGAGGTGTGCCAATAAATTTCTCGAACTGGTATTGCAGTCGTGTTCAATGAGTTTGAAAATAAACGAGTGGTATGTTGTAGTTGAAACTTCTTCCATGAGATGGTTGAGCAGAGATCATTCAGTACGTTGACAAGTTTCAAGTAAGAACCCCGTTTCGTTAGAAGATTTAATGTTCCATGTCACGATTTTACAATTGAGCAACGAACGATTATCAGATTTTGCTTTAAACTGGGAATATCTGAAAGAGAAACGTAGGAAATGTTGAAAAGTATTTATGGTGGAGAAAATCAAACTCCCACCAGTATGTCTGAATGATATGAGTTCAAAGACTGATGTGAGGATGTTCGCGATGACCCAGAAGTGGGCGTCCGTCAGCCTCTCGATGATGAGTCGGACATGAATTAGGAGACGATTCGTTAAATCCTGCATCAAGAATTTAAGATAACGAAGATCCATTAAAATTTTGCGTTGTATACCCTCACGTATGAGCAGAAAGAACGAAGAGCGTCGTCATTTGGAGACTTCGTCCAGGCTTTTTCAAGACAATCCTAATTTGCAAAACTGTATTGTCACTGGAGATGAGTGATGGGTGTTTCAGTACGACCCAGAGACGAAAAGTTATAGCATGCAGTGGACTTCAATGTCATCACCAAGGTTCAAAAGAGTTTCATTTACAGAAGTCCAGGATCAAGACAATGCTTATCGTGTTTTCCGGCAAACAGAGCGCGATTCACAAGAAGAGTTTCATGTATTCACAGCGTTAGATATAAAGTAGGTTGGGCAGATACGTAGGGATGGCATATGTGTGTAGTTCACTGCAAGAATTGATAAGACGAAAGATCTAATTGACTGAATATAGCATGGTAATCATTGCAAAACTTTACGTGTTCTCTTCATCTGCCAAAATTCGGCAGTGTCATTGTACTATGCTTGTCGTGGCAGTGAACTTTGAGCAATTATAAATAGCTGAGTCAACGTTTTCATGAATAGTTACTGGATCTCGTGGAACATTATTAGTCTTCAACTGTGTAAACTGAATGTATTCTGTGGTCGATTTTCTGTTTTCTGGATGAAAAACGCAAGTTTCAGGAGGAATACCATGCTGCCATCGCTTGAGACAGAATAACTCAACCCCTTCGTGAAAAATCCCATACAAATCCTTCTCTTTACCGACGGGATTCGAACTCAGGTCTCTTCCACCCAGTGTGAGGATAGCGATTTTAACAACTGTGCTATCCACGAGCTCTTGCCATACAGTGAAACAACGCATGATACGATTTATTCTTACAAATGCGTAGATTTTTCATATTTTTCAACACCATCACATGCCAGGAAACACGTTCTTTAGAGTATAATAGTTTCGCTGTTCATTTAGAAGGACCTGGGATCAAAATTGAAGACTTTCTTAACGACTTTTCACTCGATGGAGGACGTAGAGTTTTTCATCCCATAAAACCGTGCCGTTCTTCTAGAAACAGAGACACTTGATGTGTATTAGATGTTATACACTCTGTGGATTCACTAAAAATTACACACTCTCTCTCGGATACATCATTTTACTGACACCGCAGTATACTTTAAAAATGTGAACACTTTTACATCGTTGGATATTCTCATAAATAGCCATACATTACTTTTGCTAGTCACTATATGTGTGAAGTAATAAGGCCGGTTTGAAAGTTGTATTGTCCGATTCTATTCTTAGGAAAGCAGTAATCGAATTTCCATCTCACTCCAATAGTTTCGGTCGATCCACTGCATGAGGCTGACATTATATAACATAATATAATCATAGTTTCTTATATTACTTAGTATTTCTTTTTGTAAATAAATATACATATCCATACACGTGCAATAAACTATACTTTGTTTGTTGATCTCTCTTTCTTCAGGACTATTCTCTAATGTACACGTTTGATTGTATTCAAATAAGTTGTTTAAAAGAACCATTAATTGCGGTCACCCTGGAGCTCCCTTATCTAAGAGGTACCTCTGGGTGAAAAACACAACGCCTCTTGATGTTGCAGTTTGCTCTGTACCTCTCAGAGTCAATCTAAGAACACAAGATTTTGTCTTGAATGAACTGCTAGACGCTCATATAAATCCCAGTCTTTCTGGTTTCTCATTTTAGTGTTGGAAACCTGCCTGGGAATCTTGTTATTCAGATTAAACACAGTCCAGCAGGCGCCCTACACTAAAACGGAAACGACTTTGGCACAATACCTTGCTGACGGATATTTGGTGATGAAGTCATTCTGACTGCCGATATTTATCAGCAATGGCTCCATCAGCAAATGAAAATCTCTTAAATACTTTAATATCCCTGAAGAAAGTTTTTTAAGCAATCAGACAAAATACAAAAAAAAAACGAAAGGAATCTTACCTCAAAAGTGTAATCAAAAAGTGGTTTCTGTCAACAAAAGACAAAGAATAACTTCCAGCTAATGTGCAGAACTACTCTACAGTTACCACATTGTAATTGACTACAGAGTGCGCTGCAATCCTGATTTATACATCTATCTTTTTAACTGACCTTGACTGGCAGACACTACACTATCGTTTTACCCTACTACAGGGGCAGGGGCAGCGAATTGGAGGACAACAGACGCGAGGTTATCAACGAATATAATCTGTTCGAATGTCGAGCACTGGGAGTTATTTATTTATGATTTTCCCAATGCTGAAAGTTCTGTTGGGTTTGTGTTGTTTAAATAAATAGAAGTAATTTTAAAGATTCAAAAACCAGAACGTGTTCATATAAAATCAGATTTTTTTTAATGAATGTAACCTTTGAAGGGAGCTGAACTCACCACGCAAGAAATTAGGAATCTTTATTCAATATCTTGTAAAGGCCACCTTTTTCCCGAAATAACAGCGCGTACAAGTGGATTGCACTTTGTGTTTGAGAGAATCCAGCTCTAGATCTGACTATCCTCTCATCAGGATATTTGTCTGATGGGCGGTAGAGAACAGCGAAGCTGAACTGCCCAAACTCAAATCCCAGTTGGTTTAATCCATAGCATGGTTTAATTCAAATCATAAATCCTGCGCACAGTCCCAGACAGTCACTGTCTCTGCCAAACTTCATGGTACGGACGATGTGGTCTGTAGGTGGCTTTCCTTCTACCACACTCAGGTACAACAGTTAGATTGATAGACAATGTACTGTGACTGGACACTCCAAAGCACAGCTTTCCATGAAGGTGCAGTCCAAGGAGGGCGGGCCTTAACTCGAGATGGAGTGTATCATTAAATGGGGTGATTATTGGACTATGAACGGATTCAGAACCGTGGTAACACATGTGATGCTGCTTGCTGCGCACTGTGCTGGTGTTGACTTGTGTCTCAATCGTCTATGAGGGAGTTGATAACAAAATAAGTGCCAAAAGCAATGACATTTATGGGAAACCCAAGATCATTTCGTTTCTGCGCACCGTCACATTCCCCATTCATTCCTCCAACCAGCGCAAAGTAACAAACATCCAGTGCTTCAGCTAAATGTATGGTGTATGGTTAATTTATGTGATATGTATAAAAAAATAAATAAATATTGTAAGATTTCTATTTGGTTTGATTTTAATGAAATTTCGGGTGGCTCGATTCTGCATATATGCTAACGCGCAGAAATTGATGAAAAGCCGAGAGATATTTATACTATTTTCCATCATTTCAAAAGTATACTACTTTACTATTGTCTATTATATTTTTAACAAGTCTGCGTTTCTTTTTAAATCATGCTTTTCATCAAAATACAGAGAATAATCCAGAAAGCGCTGAACCAGAATATCATTTGGAAGTTTCCAGTATAAGTGAGCTTTGTCTGAAGAGTTAGAAATATTAAAAAGAATGAAAAATGAGGAATTGATTGCTTTTCTGACCACCCATATACACTGCTCTACCATTAATAACTCTACAGATGGTCCCCTATTGGGCAGCATCCTGGGCACTGTACTGGTGATAAAACTATTCCAATCGTCTCACTGGGGGATATTTGTTGCGACAACGCTAACCTGACTTCAGAGCGGACGACTCTTTGCAGGACTCTCTTGGGTTCACTGTGAACGTAGAGGTGCCTGGATATTATTGATAAGGCAGCGTACATGTGCAGAAAAATATGTAGTGAGAGTGTACACATAAATTCATCTGTATATATCTGGTAATTCTTTTATTTATTGTTCTTCTTTACAATAATTCGTTACAAGGATCTTACATTCCATTTGCCCGAACCTGGCGATAAAACGAACAGATCCCTCTACAGTTTTACAGCAGAAATAACATAGGCGTCACTCCAGTCGCCAATATCAAACCTATTGTCCTTTCGCTCTGATATCAAATAATCGATGATTTTAAATCCAGCTTTGGTCACTGAATTTTCTACAAATTCCTTTGTGAGGTTTATGGAAGGATATGTCGAATCTCCTACGAGCCATTCTGTGCACCCAAAACAACCACCGAGAATCAGTCCACCCCCCCCTTGCGTACTAATAAAGCAAAACTTCTTAGGGCTTTCTCGTATGCTTCGAAAGTTGGGCACGCTGCTTCCAGACAACCTATAGAGATAAGAAAATCGTATTCTTGATTGTATTCGTCAGCTAAAATCTTGTCTGCTATGGCATCGCAAAATATGACAGCTTTCACATTGCGTCTTATACGATCTTCGATCTCTTTAATTCCTGTCTTGACATCACTGAAAATATAAAGATATTTCCTTTAGCCATAAAATCAAGCACCTTATATGAATTATCAAATATACGCTATAACTATAAAGTATTTAAACCCTTTGCCTTAAGGTGCCCCCATAAAGATGATGCGTGATACGGGTTAAGATGGTCCTGGCCATCCACAACCCTCTAGTAACCATGACTAATATCACACACTGTTGACCCTGGTTTAAAGACTTTTCGTCCATCGCAAAAATGGAAAGAGCCTTTATGTATTATTCTCAACCCTAAGTTGGGTTTCATTCTAGAATACCAGCAGTAAAACAAACACCCAAACAAATGAATACAAGTTTTCAAGGGTTGCATACTAAATCTAATTGCTGCATAGAACTTTAGCAAAGATTTATTTCTCCCACTCTTTTCCTCTTGTATATTAATGACCTTCTTACATTGACCAGAAATCCTATCCATAGTTTGGCAGGTTATAGCACATTGCATTCCACCTTCCAGTTTGAGAAATCTTGCCCTGTCCAACTTCAGTTTCTTGAATATCTGCTACCAATTCCAGAAATGCTGATCTCCAGGTAATTCACTAGTGGGCCAAAGATAACTTAAGTGATTTTGATCCTTCTTGAATTCACTCCTGTCTTATATCTCACAAGGATTCTTCTGTTCCAATGCATATCATTGACGACACTCATTTCTAGGCAAGATCATGTATCTCTATTGGGGATTACCCTGAGTTCTAATTTCTCTTGGCATAAGCACATCAGAAATATTTTTTCCTTCTTCCCATATTTGGGAAGGTGCCCCGAAACTTCTCCCAGGCTTCTAGACTCCATTTAAAAGAGAACAGTCAGGTTTATTAATGACCCATCTCTAACAATATCTTTCCACTCTGTGCCTCTTAGAGTTTTCTTTTTGCTGCATGCATTTTCTACGCTCTCGTGGGTAGCACAGTTGGTAGAATCGCCCTCCTCCCCACACCCGGTGGAAAGGAACTGAGTTCACGTCCGGTCGACCACGTCACGAATTCTCTTTACTGATTTTTTGTCACAACTTGACTGAGTTAGTCCGTCTTCGACGAATTTTCGTTTTTAAATTCTATACAGTGGGATCAACTGGTGATGTTACCAATTGCAGATTCTAAATGGAAAGCATCCAAGGAAGGTAATAAGCATCTTGAAAGGTAATAGGCTCTTTGTTCCAACTAAAAAATATTGTTCTAGATTGAGGTCCAAATGGATGTCAGATGAACTAATGAGACTCGTGTCAGAGAAAAAAATGCGTGGGATGCATATAAATTAGCAGTGACACAGAAGCCTATGGAAGATATAAGCTGGTCTGCAATCAAGTCACAAAGGAGGGCAGGCAGATGAAGGCAGTTTACGAGAAATCCTTGATAAAGGATGCAAAGAACAGCAGGAAGACTTCTTTTCTTATATGAAATCTAAAAGGAAGAAGATGAATTACATTGCTCCACTTGATATCAATGGTTTCACTGTAGATGATCATTGTCAGATAGATGCCAAACTAAATGAGTATTTTTCGTCTAAATTCACACATGAGCAGTTATTCGGGAAGGAGAAGGCCAGAGTTTTTTCAAACTTTAACAGGAAGTTAAATATTTTTGTAATAACTGAGAGCAAGGAGTTCAGGAGAAATTGTTGAAGTTAAACATAAGAAAGGCACCTGGGGTGAATGGGATCTATCTAGCTATATTAAAGGAGGCGGCAAAAGAAGTAAGCAAACCCTTAGCCATAATCATGACATAATCGATGGACTCCGCGGAAGTCCCCTCGAACTGCAGATGTGGTAATGTATCGGCAATTCACAAAGAGGGACCAAAAGGTAACACGAGTTATTACAGATCTGTTACTTTGACTTCTGTTCCAGTGAAAATAATGGAGTCCCTGATTAAAGATCTATTGCAGGATCATCTAGACAAGACAGCAGCAATAATTCAGACAACATGAGTTAGTTAACGAGAAGTCTTGTCAGATAAATTTGATTCGATACTGTGACGTGGTCACAAAGCAACAGGATGAAAAAAAAATTTTGATATCATATATTTCGATTTCAGGAAAGCTTTTGATACTGTTGCACATGGAAGACTGCTGCACAAATTGGCGAGGTATGGCATTAAAGGCAAGAATGTACAATGGATAAAAGGGTGGTTGAGTGGGAGAAGACAGAGAGTGGTAATCAATGGACACTGCTCTACGTGGACAAATGCTATTAGTGGAGTCGCAAATGGATGTCAGATGAATATCACTGACAATACCCCATGGATCATGGGGTATTGTCAGTGATATACAGGAATTTTACTTGCAGTGATAAGGAGGTGGGTATTCCCTTGCCTTGTATAAGGCAATGATCAGGCCACTCTTTGAGATTCTAGAACGACTACAAAGAAGGGTAACAAGACTAGTCAGTGGAACAAAGGTGTTCTAACGAAATAAGACTTAAGTTCTGCAAATTGCAGCTTCTGGAGACTAGGCACCTGCGAGGAGATCTTATTGAGGTGTAAAACACCTTGAATGGAAAATCAGCATTGAGCAGGCTCAATGCTGATTGGATTCTTTCGCTTTCTCAGATTACAAAACCTGAAGGGACATAATCAGAAATGGAAGAAAGACAGTTGTCCAATAGATTGGCGAAGTTTTCTTTTAACCAGCCGGTAGATGATGGCTGAAACAAACTTCCATCTGTTGTTGTGGAAGTTGAAAGCTTAAATAAATTCAAGGAAGAGGTGGACAAACTTTTAGAACGAATGGATAAATCATATAAGAAGTTTTTTGGTTTTTTTGCTGATACTGTAAAAGTATCAGCAAAAAAACTTTCTTGTATTTATGCCTCTGCTAAGAGGCATAAATACAAGAAAGTATTTATTGATTAAAGTATTTAAAGTATTTGAAGAGAATGTAATCTTCTTTCATTCTCTCAACCTTCAAGCCATACATGGTACTATGTACTATAGATTCTAATACTTCTTGTGCTTGCTGTTTTCATAAAACAATTACCTGTATCCTTCAAGTTTAGCAGCTGCCTCCAAAAAGAACGATTGATCAGCAGCTCCGGGTTCGTCGTCCAACCACTTCTTTACTGTCTTCAGGTTTGATGCCGAGAAATCGCTCATAACGATGTGAGAATAATGAGCACTTGCCGACATCACACCAGAAATCAACGGGCCACACCCTATTTCCAGCAGCTTAGATCCCGAAAATCGCTCTATGGGGTAAAAAAGAGAACATTCTAAAGAATCTAAAAGATTTTAAAACAATACAAACTTGATATTTTCTAAATTCTCGGTGCTTCTTCGCGAAATACATTTTTCTTGGAGATAAAAGTAACGAAAATCATTAATCCAACCCTGACTGCAGTGATCTTGCACACCTTGCAGACAGCGTATCAGAGTGGACCATGGGGTAATGTCAATGATATACAAAAAAGAGACCCAAGGAGCAATAAACCTTCAGATATACATCTGCACTGATTGCAGATAACTCGAACTGTCGTTTTCAAAGCTCGTTGCCTGATTACAAAAGGACAGTGGTATGGTGTTAAAAATTTCTGTACTCCCTCCTGTTCATTGGCTAAGAAGAGGGCAGCAGAATTTAAACGACGGAGGAGAGCCTAGATGATGACACACGCTGTGGAAGACCTACAACAACCATCCTCCTAGACGTTGTTGACAGTATGCATGATCCGCTGATGGGTGATCGATGAGTTTGGTTCATTGTCATTGTCTTGGCCATCTTGCTTGGAGAGGAAGAATCCCATCAGAATTAAATGTTTCAAAGATTTATACAGGCGGCTGGAGACTAGGCACCTAGCAGGTACGTAGTCTCCAGCCGCTGCAATTTGCAGAATTGGTAAGAGAACCCCTTTGTTCCCCTCACTAATCTTGTTGCCCTTCTCTGTACTCGCTGAAGCAACTCACCATCCTTCCTAAAATGCGGCCTCCAGACCTGCACACAGTACTCAAGGCACCGCATGAGTTCATGACTATAAATGAGATGAGGCGCTTCACTTTCGGCCAGAGAGAAGGCTGCAATCCATACATTTGAAATTGAGCTCTTGTCCCTCCTCAAAAAAACACAATTCGATTTCTTCCGCTAGCAAGCTGAAAAATCGGATTTATATTTGGTTTCCTGATGGAAAATTGCTAGTACAGGAAGAAGGGAATTTGGGAGTTATGATACTGTGGTACATGTAGTTCTTCGAGTAGCATAGATAAGCGGAGAGGAAAGCCCACGGTGCCCTATCAATTATTTAGCGAATAATTGCTTGTATAGATTGGACTGAGAGGTTCATAATCCCATTCTATAAGCAAATTGGAGACCACACTTAGACTGCTTGGTCTACGTATGGAGACCACACTTAGACTGCTTGGTCTACGTATGGAGACCACACTTAGACTGCTTGGTCTACGTATGGAGACCACACCGACAAAAGGACATGAGGCTTTTCAAAAGAGTCCAAAGGCGGGAAACTCGCTGGGAAGATCATTAAAAAGGTGCCCATATGAGGAAAGTTATGTGTGCTTTAGAACTTGGAAACAAAACACCTCACGGGACATTTGATTTAGGTGTAATAATGATGTATGAGGTGAAAACAAAATGAATTACAGCGAAATTTTCACTTTTATAAATGATTCCACAGCTAGGGGATATGAATTCAAATCACGAGGGAGGAGGGTTAGACTGGATTGCAGGAAGTTTTCTTTAGCCAGCGAATTACTGGAATAGGTTGCTTCACGGGTGATTGAGGCTGACAGTTTCAAGAACTTCAGACATCAACTGGATATTTCCTTTCTTCAGGAGAGAATCAAATTGTTTGTGTGTTTTATTTTATTATATATCACTAGTTTTAATTTTAAATGAAGAATTATTTTTATTTTTTGATCGGAGTAGCAAAAGCCTTTCTTGCACCATACGGCTAATACGAATACTAATACCATGGAGCTCAATGTGAACCAGATAAACTGCCTGCAATGTTGATCACCATAGTCTTGAATCCCCCCTTGATCGCATAGCCTTGAATTCTCCAACCAACGTTTATCCAACGAAAAACGTTTGAGGCTCGTTTTTCGTTCAGGCTCCAACAGAATATATGCCTTGAAAATGCTTTAAAATTATTCAAAGCGCTATTTGCCATGGAACATGGCAATATCAGAGATATTGACAGGAAATTATTCCATAAATTAGCTGAAGCTTCATTTGGACAGCAGTTCATCGTCGATTTAGATGATTCTTTGAAATGGGCGACGTTAGAACGACGTTAGAACAGACAGCGGTCTGTTCTGGTTAAAGTAGCCGAGGGCTACTTCAACCAGAACAGACCGATATCTGCCTCTAACAGCAAGGTGGAACCCTCCAATGTCCTATCATCATCTGTCGCTTCAGATTATTACGGCCAGGGTGAAAACATGTCCAACCGGTCTCCGTAAAGAAGGCTCAATTCAAGTGGACTCTACGAAAGGAAGCCGGTAGTTTGTATCCCATTAACCCAAAACCACCGCAGAGGTCGTCGAAAATGGAGCCATGAACTAAGAACACTGAGGTCCAGGAGTACAGGTCTGATCTTCTATGAGCCTCGTTTTAGCCAACAAACAGATTCTAGACAATACTTGATCTGGAGACAGCGATTAAGGCGGTATCATCCCTTCAACATCAGAGAAAGGGACACTTACGGTGAAGCTGGTGTTCGTGTGGGGCGGAATAATGATTAACGGCCTCACCCTCTTTTCATCTGTTTGATAGGAGTAAGTAAGCTCCGCATAGTTGCCGAGAACAGATCCTAGAACCCTGTCTGGGAATTATTAGAGATGCAGTTGGCCCAGATTTTCGGTGGAGGAAAATCTTGAAACTGAAGATATCCAACGACTGCCGTGGCCAGCATGATTAGTAGACTGATATCCGACCGTCGTGTGTGTGACACCATTTCGCTCGGCATTGCACGCTGCCAACCAACTCTTCGGTTACTTTGTGAGCTAAGGTCTGCGCTGGTGGAGGAATGGCATTTGTTGCCACAGAATCTTACAGGAGCCCTTACATCGAGCATGGTTCACCGCTGTTAGGTCTGTTCTCGCTGTTATAAGGGGACAATAGGCAGTACTTCTTGTGTAATGTGAACTTTTTGATAATTCTTGTACAACCACTATAAATGTTCCTTATAAAATCCGAAGTCCCAGTCTCTCTCCTCATTCCACTGTTATTCTACGATACAGCACCATACAAAATGTCCCACTTCTTCGCAACCTGCACGAGTTACCCACGCTTTCTACGTGTCCTGTTAAATTTTCGAATAGTGTAGTAAAACAGATTAGAGTAATGTAATGTTAAGAAATAAAACAAGTTTGAAAATAGTTATGGATTATACTAACTGCTGTTCACAATCTTATGAATGCTGGGAACAAAATGAGATCCGAAAGTTTCGTGCAATCCTTCAATTGATACTTTTATATAATCATCTGACTCGAAACGATCTCCCCTGAAGTACTGACGCCAGTCGGCAGAAAATTTCGTCGGAGCTTTTTGAGACATCTTCAGAAAATGGCAATCTGAAAAACGAAACACAGTCAACCATCTTCTTCGTGTTTTTGTTCAATAAATATTTGCATAAATGCAATATTAGTATTAGTAATGGCCGCATGGTGCAAGAAAGCCTACGGCTTATGCTGCACCAGCCAAAAAAAAAAAAAAAAAAAAAAAAAAGAAAAATCCGAACAAAACAAAAAAAAATAAATAATAATAATCAATAAAAAAAAGGAAATTAAACCTATCATCCTATGCGCTTCCCTCACCCGAAGGTACTATCCAGACGACCTTTGAATTTCCCCAAACTGTCGGCCTCTACCACCCATGAAGGCAACTTATTCCAGTAATTTATAACTCGCTGGCTAAAATAAAACTTCCTGCAGTCCAATCTAAACATTTCCCCCCGTAACTTGAATTTATGTCCCCTAGTTCTAGCATCATTTATAATCTTGAAAATTTTGTCATCATTCATTTTACTGATGCCTCTCAGAGCCTTAAACACCTCAATCAAATCTCCTCTAAGGTGTCTAGTTTCCAAACTCTGCAACCCACATATTCGAAGTCTTTCTTCATAAGGACGCCCTTTTGCCGATCTCACCAGGCGAGTTACCCTTCTTTCCACCCTTTCAAGAAGCTCGATGTCTTTCTTCAGGTGCGGTCTCCATACTTGAACACAGTATTCCAAGTGTGGTCTAACATAAGCCTTATATAATGGGATTATCACGTCCCTATCTCTACTTGCAAAAGTTCGATAGATCATCGATAGGACACCATGGGCCTTCCTTGCAACCTGTTTACAATGCTCAGAGAATTTCATGTCTGACCGTATCGTAACACCCAAGTCCCTTTCCTCCAGTACTGGCTTTAGTTGAACTCCACTAAGTGAATAAGTTTTTTTGAGATTTCTGTTTCCCAGGTGTAATACCTTACACTTTGTTGGATTAAAGCACAGCTGCCATTTTTCTGACCATTCCTGAAGTCTATCTAGGTCTCTCTGAAGAAGCTCAGCTTGACAGTGATCATTAACTACTCTCCCAATTTTAACATCATCTGCAAATTTAGACATCACGCCCTCTATCCTTTCATCAATGTCGTTTATGAAAATTAAAAACAGCAGTGGTCCTAATACTGATTCTTGGGGAACTCCACTTCTTAAATTTGTGGCAATTTCCAAGTTCCCATAGCCACAAAACGTTTTTCATTTGTAAATATCGATGCAAAATAACTGTTGAGTTCATCTGCAACGGCAGCTGGTGTATTTATTACTATCCTCTTTCTCTTACGTAAAGGTCCGATCTGGTTTGTTCTGCTCTTCTTCGCATTTATATATGTGAAGAGTTCCTTATCCCCCCTCTTTGCTCTGTATGCTAGTGATTTCTCATAAACTGCCTTTGCCTGTCGAACCTTTTCTGTGGCTCTATTACACATCACCTTGTAGCTGTTATAGGCTTCAGTACTTTTTATTGCTCTGTAACCTTTCCATGCCACCTTTTTCTGCTCAAGTAATGCGGCAACTTCACTAGTCATCCAACTTGGAACCCTCCTCGTGGAGTATTTTTTTAATGGTATATACGCATTCAAGGCATCTGTGATTAATGTTTTAAAGCGTACCACAGTTCAATTGTATTCATTCTCTGCGCGATATCTACCCAGTTAATAGAGGCCATGTAGTACCTTAAGGCATCGTAATTTCCTTTTCTGAAATTAAAACCCATTCCTTTGCCTTTTACTTCTGCTACCTCTCTCGTCATCATCCACCGTAGAACTCCGTGATCACTTCCTGCTACTGGTTCCTCTACTGTCAGCCCTGTTATGTCATCTGATTAATGTGTGATGATGAGGTCTAGGATATTCTTTTCTCTAGTACTTTCCCTGACATGTTGATACAAATAACAGTCATCTAGTTGATTTAAAATTTTGTTCCCCATGTCGAGTTTCCTTCCCATTTACTCCAATCAATTAGAGGCAAATTGAAATCACCCATAATAAGACATTGACGCTTACTTGCCCGTTCCATTTGCATGTAGAGGCTTTTGTCATAATCTTCACAATCACCTGGTCTGTAGATTACTCCTACTCGCATTATACCTTTGTTTCCAACTATCTCACACCATACAGACTCTATACTAGCATGTGAAATGTCTGAATCCGGGAAAGCTATCGTCGCACTCAGGCTGCTTCTGATAAGAAGCATTACCCCACCACCCCTTCTATCTAACCTATCCTTCCTAAATACATTATACAAGCCGTACTGAAACTCATCATCCCCAATTTTCGGGTGGCACCACGTCTCCGTGATCCCTATTATGTCCGCGTTACTTGTTTTAACCAGCAGTTCGAATCCGTCCAGAATAATCCTACTACCAGCACACGTGCCGTTGCCTCTGCCTTAGGAGTGTCTCGTTGCAGGGTACAGCGTGTCTGGCACGATGATTCCTTACACTACACCCCTTCCATCTCCAAAGGGTTCGGTTACTGCTCCCCAAGATCATCCTGCACGATGTGGCTTTTGGGCAGTGGTTTCTCCAAGAAAGTGTTCACCAAGACTTGAATTTTCCAGCCTATGTTTTGTTTACAGATGAGGCTTATTTCACTCGGGAATTTTTTTTTTTTTATGTAAAGCCCAAACACGAGAGGTATTAGAACCTATAGAACAAAGGCAACCGTGCTTGGGTTGGAGGTTGAGAAGACGAAAGAAGATAATTGTTGACATTGGACTTGAACTTCTGTAGACTGCCGTTTTCTGGAACAACCTTCCTTCATACGTATTTCCTGAAAATAACAGTTGAAGGAATAAAGGAGGAAGATGAAAAGTTGGTTCTGTGGGTTTGAAGTTGGACAGTAAATGGATGTTGGCTGGTGGCGGCACGTGTTCGGACTGTTTTGAAAGAGAGAGCGGGAATTATAGAAGCCAATTCAGAAGAACAGTGCCCATGGAAGTATCTGTAGAAGAGGCATGCAGCAGAAACAGTGCGTCTATGAGAAAGCGAGTGGAGAGACTCTGTTAGAGATGAATCATTAATTAACCTAACTGCCCTCTTCTGAATGGAATCAAGAAGCCTGAGAGAGGTTTTGGGAGCACCACCCCAGATCTGGGAACAATATTCCATGGCAGGGCGGAAGTAATGCCGAGAGCGAAAGAGAAAACCAAGTTTTTTAGATGCAGAGAAAGCAATATTTGTAATGTGCTTGTACCAAGAGAGATTAGAAGTCAGGGTAATCCCCAAAAGAGATATATCATTTTGCCTAGAAATCGGAGTGTCACTAAAGATAGGAGCAGAAGAATCCTTTTTGCGAGATATATGTCTCAAAGGACCACTTTTGAGGCAAAAGGAATCATACAGCAAATAATTTAGGCATCTGAGACGAGCGGTAGTTGAATCAACCGATAACTGAGATTCTGTCAGAAAATGTACATGGGGTTTGGCAGACTGCAGTGGAAATGGACATCATTGAGATTAGAATTGAGATCACGTATATTTGTGAAATGTAGAGTGTGGGATAAAGGATTCCATTCCTGCAAGAATAATTTCACTGACACGATCTGAACAAACGTTGACATCAGAACTTTTGAAACAGTAATCCAACCAAGGAAAAGAAGTCTCGCGGGTCATTCCATTTTGCATTCTTGTAATGCCAAACAACACAACGTTGGGAATAGCCATGAGATAAAGGCTCCATTGGAGAAGAGACAATCACCAAGTTGTGACCTGATGTGCCTAAAGGAACTCTCACTTCGACCGTGTACTTAAAAGGGTTGTTTGGAGAGAAAACGATCAAGCGTGTTGGCTGTATGGTTAGGATTATCCGGTAGTCTTGTAGGTAAATGAACAATCTGTGCTAGGTCATTAGTAATTGCAAAAGCCTCAGCATCTCGACCTGCTGGGTCGGTGTGACTAGAAAACGGAAGCCTGCTGGAGTTGTGAACATTAAAATCACCAAGGAAAATTACCTCACTGTTAGGAAAGTTGGACTGGAGAAAGTCAAGTTGCAAAGAGAGGAAGTCAAAGAGCTCCAAGTGATTAGTGGAGTTGGAAGAACGGTAGAGACAACAGATGAATTTGACACAATGAGGTAGAGAGATTTTAAGCCAGAGAAGATCAAAGAGAGGAGATTCCAAATTGCCAAGTCTCTGACAGGGAATATCAGAATGGACATATGCACAAGTACCACCTTTGAGGCGAAAGGAATCATACAGAAAATAATTTGGGCATCTGAGATGAGCAGTAGTTGAATCAACCAATAACTGAGATTCAGTCAGAAAAAGTACATGGGGTTTGAAAGACTGCAAGTGGAAATGGACATCGTTGAGATTGGAATTGAGACCACGTATATTTGTGAAATGAATTAGGAAGTCCTTGGGAGGTTCAGATCTTTTCGCAGATAAGCTTGCTCTATTATTTTGACAATCCATGGTGTATTCAATAGTAAGAAAAAGTGAGTGGGACATGCTGTATGAAGTAATGAAATTTTTGGATATGGCGTACATATGGTAAGAATATACCCAGATCCTTGACACAGCGTCTTCTCCACACAATGCCCCCCCCCCCGCATACACACTACTCAGAATCCCTCCAGTCACTATCTGGCAGAGTAGAGGTAGCAAGATTATACACTAGCTGATCTGGAAGCCTCCTAGAGAGTTACCGATAGATTCGGTCCGGTGTACTAACTAGCGGCCAGCCTGCGAACACCGTTTTAGAGCTGTACCCTCGAAATGTAAGGAACATTGGATCTCGCCACGACGTTCATCATAACCTCAAAAGTCATCAATCATACTGCATGATGGAAGAGATGGGGAAGGGTTGACCAGAACTTAGCTCTGGAGACTAAACATGGGTTCCACCACTTCAAACCTCCAATAAGCAAAGTGGTGGTATTGCACCGGTTGATGAGAATCATCTACCACCTAGTACTGCCTGGTAACATAGAGGGGCGCGTTCCTCCATGTGGTATGGTGTGGGCGCCACACCTCGACCCCTGCTTACGTTGATTCACACCTGAGTGGTGACCCACCATGTACTTGTGCACGGAAGTTATACCCAGAATTACTAACAGTCCCACCATCGTGAAGGTGCAAGCAGAGGATTTGGCTGTCACAGACCATCCGGACCTCCCCGAAATTGGGTCCACTTGACTTGAGTGTCACCCGAATATCAGTTCCATCAGCGTTTTAGACTCCCAGGTAGCAAGTATAGCTTGTCTGGCATACTTGACAGAATTACTATGACAACCTCAAGGACCAGGCTTATTCAATCAGCACAATGCTCATGTGTGAGCTCACGACAACCCACACGGTGTGCGCCCCCCATGTGGGACAACATCGCTTCGCAATAAATGTGTGGGCAGGTATGGTCGGTGACTGCTTAGTCGGCCCATACCTGTTACCATCCAGCATGAACTCCGCTAAATATCGGATCTTTCTTGAACAAGTTCTACCAGGGTTACTTGACGATGTTCCAGCAAATGTGAGACGCAACATTTGGTTTCAACATGACGGGGCGCTTGCCCATTATGGAAGGTGTGTTCGTGACCATTTGAACAGGCGTTTTGGGCGTCGATGGATTGGCCGTGGTGGACCCGTTGCCTGGCCCCCACGCTCACCTGATTTATTGAGCCTTGATTTCTTTCTGTGGGGGGGGAGCCTCAAATCTATCGTGTATGAATCGCCTGTGGAGACGGAAACGGATCTCGTCTGCGCTGCTGCTGCTGTCAAAGAAACTCCGGGTGTGCTCGACCGTGTCCGCCAATCCATGCTGCGTCGGTGTCACGCATGCATCGCGTCTCATGGTGGAACCTTCGAGCATCTGTTGTAACATCATGAAATGAATCCAACTCGTACTCCATTGTTAATATTATGTCAAATAAATGTTTGCCACTAATTATTGTCTTGTGTCATTTCTGCTTCTTGTGCCTCTGCTACTACTTTCCCGTGACGTTTCCGGTTATGGGTTCCTATGCGATTCACATTCTTTTAGATGTTACCTACCTCCCCTAAACGTTTGTACCAATAGCTTTGAGATATACGAGGTGTGGAAATAAATTTCTTCAACTGGTTCCATTGCGTCAGAGTTTGAAAATAAACAGAAGTAGTACTTTGTAGTTCAAACTTCCTCGAAGAGATGGTGGTGCAGAGATTCAAGGCTCTCAAGTTTCAAGTAAGAATCCATTTCTTTAGTAGTGTTACCGTTCCGTGTCACGATTTTACAATGGAGCAACGAAAGAAGACCAAATTTTGCGTTAAACTGGAAATATTTAAAGAGAACCTTACGAAATGTTGAAAACTATTTACGGTGGGGAACATCATAGTCATTCCAGTGTGTTTGAATGAATAAGGCGGTTCAAAGAGGGACGTGAGGCCACGTCACAATGTCAGAAGCAACAACGATGCAGAATTGGGCGTCCATCAGCCTCTCGAAATGAGGACAGAGTTGAAAAATATTGGGACATTGTGCCAAGAAATCGTCGTTTGATCCTCGAAATGATGGTCGATGAGTTGGATATGAATAAAGAAACCATTTCGTCAACTTCTGCATGAAGATTAGGGGAAAATGAAGATCCGTGTAAAATTTGTGTTTCATACCCTCACGGATGAGCAGAAGCAACGAAGAATTTCGTCGTGTGTGATCTTCATCCAGACTCTGTCAAGACAGTCCTAATTTCCTCTACTCTATTGTCACTGGAGATGAGCGATGGGTGTTCCAGAACGATCCAGAGACGAAGCGTCAGAGCATGCAGTGGACTTTAAAATTTTCGTAAAGGCCCAAACAAACCAGGGCGAGATTAACAAGGAATTTGTACCTCAAAGGAAAAGAGTCTCAATGCTGTTTTCTAAGTGCACCTGCTTCAAAGATTATTATTTGATGGGCGCCAATGCCCACACTCATTCCTCATATTCTAAAGACATTTCTGACGGAAAATGGCATTGCATTGATCAGCCATCCATCCTAAACTCCCGATCTAGACCAGGGGATTCTTTTTTCACAAGATGAAAACTGCCCTGAAAGGAAAGAGATTTCAGGATGTAGTAGTATTACTGGCATGTGATGCAAGAAAGCAAGTGTATGAGCTTATGCAGCATCAGCCAAAAAAAAAATAATAATAATAAAATAAAAAAATCACACCACTCCCTCCAAATGCCTGTCCAGTTCCTCCTTAAATTTATTCAACCTATCAACTTCCACAACGACAGATGGAAGTTTGTTCCAGTAATTAACCACCTGCTGGCTAAAGGCAAATTTCCGCACATCTATTCTACATCTGTCTTTGCTCAATTTGAATTTATGCCCCCTTAGGTTCGTAATCTGAACCTAAGGGGGCAAGTGGAAGGATCCCATCAGAATTCAGCGTGCTCAACCCATTCAAGGCCTTATACACCTCAACCAGATCACCTCGCAGGTGCCTAGTCTTCAGCTGCTGCAATTTGCAGAACTTAAGCCTCTCTTGGTAAGAGGATCCCTTCATTCCCCTTACCAATCTTGTTGCCCTTCTCTGTGCATCCTCAAGCAAATCTACATCCTTCCTAAAATGAGGCCTCCAGACCTGTACGCAGTACTCAAGGCGTGACCTGACCATTGCCTTATACAGAGGGACAATCACCTCCTTCTCCCTGCTAGCAAAATTCCTATATATCATTGACAAAACCCCATGACCTTCCCTGGCAGCCTGTCTGCATTGCTCAGAAAACTTCATATCTGCCTGCACAATTACTCCCAGGTCTTTTTCATTTTCTACCACCTAAATGTAGTACCACACAGTTGGTACATTTCTCTGGGGTTACTTCTACCCATATGCAGTACTTTGCATTTGTCAATGTTAAACTTCAGTTGCCACTTCTTAGCCCATCTGCCCAAATTATCTAGATCCTGTTGCAGTAGCACACTGCCATTACTGTCATTAACAACCCTGCCAACCTTTGTATCATCTGCAGACTTCGACACTAAGCCTGATATACCTTCATCAATATCATTGATGAATATACAAAACAACAGTGGACCCAAAACCGAATCCTGTGGGACTCCACTAATAACATTAGTCCACGAAGAGCAGCACCCGTTGATTACCACCCTCTGTCTTCTCCCACTTAACCATCCTTTTATCCATTGTAGCAACTTACCCTTAATACCATTCTGCTCCAATTTGTACAATAGTCTTCTATGCCCAACAGTGTCGAAAGCTTTCCTGAAATCCAAATATATGATATCAAAATTATTTTTGGCATTCAGTTCCTTTGTAACCACATCATAATAACCAATCAAATTTGTCAGACAAGACTTTCCCTTAACAAACCCATGCTGTGTTTGAATTATTGCTGCAGTCTTGTCTAGATGATCCTGCAATGCATCTTTAACCAGCGACTCCATTATTTTACCCGGAACAGAAGTTAAACTAACTGGTCTGTAATTACTCGTGTCACCCTTCGATCCCCCTTTGTGAATTGGAGATACATTCGCACTTCTCTAGTCCGTGGGAACCTCCCCTGAGTCCTAGGATGCTCTCATAATTATGGCTAAGGTTTTGCTTAGTTGCTTTGCCGCCTCCTTTAATATAACTGGATAGATCACGTCCACCCCAGGTGCCTTTCTTGTGTTTAACTCCAACAATTTTCCTCCAGTTTACTTTCAGTTATTACAAAATCATTAAGCACCCTGCTACAATTTGATAACCTTCTGCCATTTTCAACCTTAATAACTCGTCATGTATGAATGTAAATGCAAAATACTCATTCAGTTTGTTTGTTATCTGAGCAGGATCATCAACAGTCGAAACAGCGATGTCAAGTGGACCAATCAGATTCATCCCCTTCCTTTTAGAGTTTATATAAGTAAAGAAATCCTTGCTGTTTTTCTTAGCATCTTTTGCCAAGGATTTCTCGTAATCTGCCTTCGCCTGTCTAACCTCCGTTTTGACCTGATTACAGACTAGCTTATATCTGCCATAGGCCTCTGAGTCGCTTGATAATTTATATGCATTCCAAGCATTTTTCTTCTCTGTTACGAGTCTCCTTAGTTCATTTGATAACCTGGAACGCTTCCCACTTAGAATTTACTGTTGGTAACATCGTCAGTTGATCCCACTGTATAGAATTTAAATACTGTCTCAGTCCATCGTAGTCGCCTTTACGAAAGCAAAAACCCTTCCCTTTACCTCTGACGGTAGTTACCTCTTTGAGTAAATCCCACTTCAGCACACTGTGATCACTGCCACCTAGTGGTTCATTTATCTGCAGATTCTTAATGCATGAAGAATGACTACTGATAATCAAATCAAGTATATTACTCCCTCTAGTTGCCTCCAGAACATGCTGCAGCAGAAAACAATCATCCAATAAATGCACAAAAGTCTGACTAGTGTGTGAGTGACCAACCCACAAGTTCCAGTCAATATCTGGGAAGTTAAAGTACCCCATTATAAGACATTCTGATTTACTGGCCCATTCTATTTCTCTGTACAATTGTTTATTGTACTCATTCGAGTCATTAGGCCTATAACACACTCCTACTCTTATTTTGCTTTCGCAGTGCTTATCTCACACCAAACTGACTCAACAGTGCACTGTTCATCTATATCAAGTGGGTACACTTCTTTTGATTTTATGTTTTTCTTAATTAAAAGCATAACCCCTCCTCCCTTCCTATCCTTTCTGTAGACGTTGTACTTCCCAAATTCCGGTTTTGCACCCCCTATATCTGTGTGACACCACGTCTCTGAAATCCCCACAATATCCACCTTTGATGCTTTGAGCAATACCTCAAATTCATCAAATTTATTTACAAAACTCCTAACATTGGTGTACACGCAAGTATACCTCCACCTGTTCTTTTTCTTAGCTACCCTAACACAACCCATGTATTTATTTGTCCCATTATGACTCCCGGCAGTCTTGGAATCCATTGCCTGGTTTTCCAGGGTTGTGCTCATTCCAATAGAATCAGTGCAAGAATCACTTTCAACTCTGCCAGTGGCTACTGTTAATCCATTAGTCCTTGTCTCCCCCCAAGCTAGCAGTTTTCCGACCCACCTAACACTGCCTCGATAGCATCAGCAAATATTCTTGCACCCTTTCTATTTAAGTGTATCCCATCCCTGTAAAAGCAATCTCTCCTGTTAACAAGTACAGTCCAGGCTGAAAAAAATTCTACCCCTTGAGCCTTGCACAATCTTTCCAGGGCCGAATTGATCGACAAGGCTCTCATCATATACTCCCTCCTATCGTGTCTGGGCAGAATTGCAGACACTTTCAAATTCAACCCTAATTCACGGCTTTTTTTCAACAGTGACCTGTACTTGTTAAGTAATTCTGCCGGTCTCCTACTCTTGATATCATTAGTGCCAACGTGTACAACTATATCACCTTTTGTGCCCTTAAAATCAACTACCAGACTAACGGCGTCCTTTTGGACACCTTTGCTGACTCTTCTCAGAATCTCCTTATACAGTGTAATCAGTGCATGCAATCAGGTTGTGATTATTTGGAATAAAATTAAAAACATTTTGAGCTCCTTCACTTTATATTCTTTTCAATGCACCAGTCCCATAACTTTATTGGCACACCTCGTATATATATATATATAAAATGTAAAGATATCCGCATTAATTTGTGTCATTCTAACCCTAAGCACGTGCCATTAATTCAAGGTCAAGATTTTATTCTTGTCGTATCATTTGACCCTAAAATTTTAGGCAATTCTTTGGAGCTTCAAAGGTCGACTAACACTGAGTGGCCACTTTATTAGGTTCTCTTTTCCTTATCATGAATCCTTTGAAAAATGACTCGTGGTAACGTATTGGATCTCTTGTTCTTTGTTGGTTCACTTCAATTCACCTACTCTCTCAATACATCATTTTACTGACATATTTGGTGACAGAATCATTCTGACTTCCAGTATTTTCCAGCGATGACTCGATCAGTAAATGAAAATCTCTTAAATACTTTAATATCCCCGAAGAAAGTTTTTTAAGCAATCAGACGAAGGTTAAACGTACACAAAAAATGAAAGGAATCTTACCTCACCTGGTGTAATCAAAAAAGTGATTTCTTTCAACAAAAAGACCAAGAATAACTTCCAGATAATGTGCAGCCCGACTCCCACAGTTGACTCTCACTTGGGTACAGAGTGCGCTGTTATCCACTTCCTGAGTTATACATCTATCTTTTTATATGACCTTGTACTGGCAATCACTACACTATCGTTTTATCCTACTGAGGGAGGGGGGCAGCAACAAGGTCGCTAACAGACGCGAAGTTATCAAAGAATGCAATGATGTACGCAATGCTGAAAGTTCCACCTGACTTCCAGGCGGACGACTCTTTGCATTACTCTCTTGGATCCACTATGAACGAAGGGGTGTCGAGATATTAATGATAAGGCAGCGTACATGTTGAGAAAAATGTGTAGTGAGAGAGTGTACATATAAATTCATCAGTATATATCTGGTAATTCTTTTATTTATTGTTCTTCTTTACAATAATTCGTTACAAGGATCTTACATTCCATTTGCCCAAACCTGGCGATAAAACGAATAGATTTGTCTACAATTTTACAGCAGAAATAACATAGGCGTCACCCCAGTCACCAATATCAACCCTGTTGTCCTTTCGCTCTGCTATCAAATAATCGATGATTTTAAATCCAGCTTTGGTCACTGAATTTTCAACGACTTCCTTTGTGACGTTTAGGGAAGGATATTTCGAATCTCCAACCTGCCATTCTGTGCACCCAAAACAACCAGCGAGAATCAGTCCACCCTCCTTGCGTACTAATGAAGCAAAACTTCTTAGGGCTTTCTCGTGTGCTTCAAAAGTAGGACACGCTGCTTCCAGACATGCCATAGAGATAAGCAAATCGTATTTTTGATTGTATTCGTCAGCTAAAACCTTGTCTGCCATGACATCGCAAAATATGACAGCTTTCACATTGCGTCTTATACGATCTTCGATCTCTTTAATCCCTGTCTTGACATCACTGAAAATATAAAGATATTTCCTTTAGCCATAAAATCAAGCACCTTATATGAATTATCAAATATACACTATAACAGCAAAAGTATTTAAACCTTATACCACTAGAGATTCAATGTTTTAACAAATTTCCTAACCAAAACAGACTAGGAATGGTACTGAAACCGTCACGAAACAATCCGGAAAACTTCAGAAGCCAAAAGAACGCACCAAGAGAGTCCTTCAAGGAATCATCCTTTCGGAATGCTTGTTAACGTTATCACAGCAAATATGGCCATTACTGAAACGATTGGGACACGTACCACAACAAGTAGAGCGGGAAAGAACCTGCATCATACGGGTTAAGATGGTCCTGGCCATCCACAACTCACTAATTTACTTTGGTCCTCCGCAAAAATGGAAAGAGCCTTTATGTATTATTTTCATCCCTAAGTTGGGTTTCCCCTCTAGCAAACCGGTAGGAAAATAAAACATAGAAAAAACTCCGGTTACTTGCACTTTTCTTGCAAATCCATCCATCGTTGGGATTTAGTTCAGATCCTATTGTATTTCACGAGGGACATAAGCGGTTCTTCTATGTTGGTGAGATGTTAAAAACAATTTAACTCTTGCAGTTGCTCTAGAAATTTCATAGGTTTGTTTTGGCATAAAGTTCTTTATAATAAACTTCCATCTAATGGTTTGCCAACTGTTTTTTTTTTGTAATTGGATATCCGGTTTTCTCTCTGGCCGCTCAAAGAGGGTGATGGTAGATGGTTCTCTGTCTTCTAACTTCTCCACTACTGCTGGCGTTACCCAAGAGTTCAGTTCTTTCTCCCACCCTTTTCCTCTTGTAAATTAACGACCTTTTTTCCACTGACCCGAAATCCTATCCATAGTTTTGCTGATGAAAGCAATTGCCTTCCACCTTCCAATCTGAGAACCTTTGCCCTGCACAAGATGTTTCAAATTCTCGACTATCCACTACAAAATCCGTAAATCTCCAGGTAATTCCCCAGTGGGACAAAGATAACTTATTGATTTCAATGCTTTTAAAACTCAGTCCTATCTTGTATCACGTGAAAAGGATTCATCAGTTCCTATAATTTCGAATAATATTGATTTTCTAGAAAGGATCATATTTTCACTATTGGGGATTACCCTGACTTTTATTCTCTCTTGACATAAGCACATTACAAATATTGCTTCTCTGCATCTAAATACTGGGTATTCTCTTTTGCACTCGGCGTTATTCATATTGAAAACAGCTGCTCAGTCTGTACAAATCTCAGATCTCTACCATTCAGCATCGTGCCTCCAAAACTTCTCCCAGGCTACTAGACTCCGTTTAAAAGAGAGCAGTTAGGTCAATTAATGACTCTTCTTTCTTAGTCTCTCCACTCTCTTCTTCTTAGAGTTCTCTTTCTGCTGCATGCATTTTCTACTCTCTCGTGGGTAGCTCAGTTGATAGAATCGCCGTTCTCCCCACATCGGTTCGAAAAAGCCTGAGTTCGAGTCCGGTCGACAACGTTTTTCACAACTTTGTTACTGAGTTAGTCCGTCACCGGCGAGGATAGCCTGGTTTTTTCTCCCGGAAACTCAGTGTTTTTGTCAGCAAGTGAAAAATCAACCACAGACCACAAGCAATTTACAGACAGTATGCAAGGAGCAATGTGGCCTTAGTCACCGATGCGCCTAAAACCCTACTACAACCACCTTTTCTATAGATACTTCCCTGACCATTCCATCTTCCAAATCAGATCGAAGCACCTGTCCCAATTATACTTTTACTGTCCAACTTCAAACTCACAGAACAAACTATTCTTCTTCGCCATTGATTCTTTTAACTTCCGGTTTCTGCAGTAACCCGTTCATACCCATTCCCTGAAAATTACAATCTACAGAAATTCAAGTTTAATGTCAGCAACATCGAGGCAATGTTAGGTGGGTGGGAAAACTATGGGGATTAATAGAGTAATAAATTAACAGTAGCTGCAAGCAGAGGTGGAAATGATTCTTGCACTGCTTCTATTGCAATGAGCAGCAGCCTAGACAGCAACTTTCCAGTGATTTCCAGTACTGCTGGGAGTCATCATGGAAGAAGTAAATACATGGGCTGCGTTAGAGAAAGAACAGGTGGATGTATACTTGCAGGAACACCAATGCTAAGAGTATAGTAAATAAAATTGCAGATTCTGGAAACTAGGCACCTTCGAGGTGGTCTTATTGAGGTGTATAAGACCTTGAATGGATTGAGTAGGCTCAATGCTGATGGGATTCTTCCGCTTGCTCGAATTAGAAACCTGAGTGGATGGCATAGATTCAAACTGAGGAAAGACAGTTGTAGAATAGAAGTAAGGGAATTTGCCATTGGCCAGCGTGTAGTTGATTGCTGGAACAAACTTCCAACTGTCGTTGTGCAAGTTGAAAGTTTAAATAACTTCGATGAAGAGGTGGGCAAACTTTTGGAGCTAATGGATGGGTGAAATCGGAAGGTTTTTTTGCTGATACTGTATATGCTTGCTTCTTTGCATCATATGCCTGTACTAATAATAATACTAAGTATCTTCTTCAACCTTCAAGCCATGCGTGGTACTATAGATTCTAATACTTCTCGTGCTTGTGGTTTTTATAAAAAAAATTACCTGTATCCTTCAAGCTTGGCAGCTGACTCCAAAAAGAATGAATGATCAACAGCTCCAGGTTCATTGTCCAACCACTTCTTGACTGTCTTCAAGTTTGACTCCGAGAAATCGCTCATTACTATGTGAGAATAATGAGCACTGGCCGACATCACACCATACATCATTGGACCGCACCCTATTTCCAACAGCTTAGATCCCGAAAATCGCTCTATGGGAGAAAAAAAGAGAAAATTCTAAAGATTCTAAAAGATTTTAAAACAATACAAACTTGATATTTTCTAAATTATCGGTGCTTCTTCGGTGCTTCATTGAGGTGTAATAAGGCTCCATGAGGTGAAAATAACATGAATGAGGGTGAAATTTTGAATTTATACATGCTTCCAGAGCTAGGGCACATGAATTCAAATCACGAGGGAGGAGGTTTAGACTGGATTTCAGGAAACATTTATTTTAGCCAGAGAATTACTGGAATAGGTTGCTTCATGGGGTGATTGAGGCTGACAATTTCAAGAACTTCAAACGTCAGCTGGATATTTACATTCTTGAGGAGAGAAACAAGTTGGCTGTTTATTTTATTTTATTTTATTATATATCATTAGTTTTAATTTTAAATGAACAATTATCTTAATTTTTTCACCTGAGTAGCAAATGCCTGGTATTACCATAGAGAGCAGTATATTATTCAAATGAATCATGCCTAAAAAAATATGGGTTCCATCACTTTACTCCTGTTCCATGGCTTGCTCAGTGGGATAACCACATCTCCATTATACAGGATAGCAGTTCATCTTCGATTTAGATGAATCTTTGAAGTGGTGGACGTTGGACCAGTTGAAGCCGGGTTTAGCAGCGTGGGGCACGTTAGCTTAATGTGCCACGCAGTGCCGTCTCGGAACGAGGAAAGCAGTTTCAGGAGGCAGGAACCATTGCAAGAAGAGCTAGCCAAAGTAGCCCCAGGGCTACGTCAACAAGAACAGACCGCTATCTGTCTTTGAGAGCAAGGTGGAACCCTCCAATGTCCTATCATCATCTGTCGCTTCAGATTATTACGGCCAGGGTGAAAACATTTCCAACCGGTCTCCGTAAAGAAGGTTCAATTCAAGTGGACTCTACGCAAGGAAGCCGGTGGTTTTTGTATCCCATTAACCCAAACCCACCACAGAGGTCGTCGAAAATGGAGCCATTAACTGACTTGGAGCTCTGAAAAATGTAGTCCAGGTCTATACTTTGATGAGCCCCGTTTTAGCCTATAAACAGATTCTAAATATTACTTCATCTGGAGACAGCGACTAAGGCGGTACCATCCCTCCAACATCAGAGAAAGGGACGCTTACCGTGGAGCCGGTGTACGTGTGGGGCGGAATAAGGCTCAACGGCTTCACACTCTTTCATCTGTTTGATAGGGGTATGTTAACTGGGCATAGGTACCGAGAACATATCTTAGAACCCTGTGCGAGAATTTTTAGAGATGCAGTTGGCTCAGATTTTCTTTTCATGCAGGACAAAGCCACTGCATACAGAACTCAAGTGGAGGAATGTCTTGAAACTGAAGATATCCAAAGATTGCCGTGGCCAGCACGATCAACAGACAGAAATCCGATCGACATGTTGGTGACGCCATTTGGCTCGGCATTGCACGCTGTCACCCAACTCCTCGGTCACTTGGTGAGCTAAAGTCTGCGCTTGTGGAGGAATGGGATTTGTTGCCACGGAATCGTATAGCCACCCTCACATCGAGCGTGGTTCACCGCTGTTAGGCCTGTTCAGTTGTTGAAGGGGGACTATACGCCGTACTGAAATCATGTGACCTTTTTTTCGAGCATCTTATAACGACTTCTGTAATGTGACCTTTTTGTAAATTCTTGCACAACCCTTATAAATGCCCCTTATAAAGTTCTAAGCTCCTGGCTGTCTCTTCATTCCACTGTTATTCTACAATATAGCACCATACCAAATGTCCCACTTCTTCGCAACTTGTGTTGCGAATAGTGTAGTAAAAAAGATTAGAGTAATAGATGTAAAGTTAAGAAATAAAACAGTTTGAATATAGTTATGGATTATACTCACTGCTGTTCACAATCTTATGAATGCTGGGAACAAAATGAGATCCGAAAGTTTTGTGCAATTCTCCAGTTGTCATTTTTAAATAATCATCTGACTCGAAACGATCTCCCCTGAAGTACTGACCCCAGTCGTCTGAAAATTTCGTCGGAGCTTTTTGAGACATCTTCAAAAAATGGCAATCTGAAAAACGAAACACAGTCAACCATCTTCTTCGTGTTTTTTTTTTCAATAAATATTTGCATAAATGCCATATATACAAATGCGTATACGGGTGTGGCAATAAATTTCTCAAACTGGTTCTATGGCGTCAGAGTTTGAAAATAAACAGAAGTGGTACGTTGTAGTTCAAACTTCCTCCAAGACATGGTGGTGATGGTGCAGAGATTCGAGACTGTCAGATCATCGCTTGATCCTCAGAATGATTGCTGATGAATTGGGTGTGAATATATTGACCATTCGTCAAATTCTGCATGAAGCTTAAGGGAAAACGAAGTTCGGTGCAAAGTTTGTGTTGGGTACCCTCACGGATGAGTAGAACCATCAAAAGTGTCGTCATGTGGCGACTTCATCCAGATTTTGTCAAGACAGTCCTAATTTCGTCAACTGTATTGTCACTGGAGATGAGTGATGGGTATTTCAGAACGATCCAGAGACGAAGCGTCAGAGCATGCATTGAACTTCAAAGTTATCCCAAAGGCCCAAAATGTTTCGTTTATAGAAGTCCAGGCTCAAGACGATGCTTATCATGTTTGTCGACTAACAGGGCGCAATTCACAGGGAATTTGTACCTGAAAGGAAGAGAGCCTGAATGCTGCTTTCTAAGTACACGTGCTTCCCTGGTTAGGCCAAAATTCATAAAGAAAAACAGTTTGGACTTTGTTGCACGACAACATACCCACCCGTTCCTCACTTTCTGAAGACATTTCTGAAGGAACATGCATTGCATTGATCAATCATCCACGCTACACTCCCGATCTAGACCAGCAGATTCTTCTTTCATATGATGAAAACTGCCTCAAGATGTTGAGGACATAAAGGAAAAGGAACTACCAGACTAACATCATCTCTTTGGACGCCTTGCTTGACTCTTCTCAGAATCTTCTCTAACGGTGTAAAAAATGCATTCAATCAGGTTGTGATTACTTGGAATAAAAACACTTCATTGAACCAGTCCGAGAACTTTATTGGCACACCTCGTATAAAAAATTGTAAATATATCCGTATTATTTTGTGTCATTCTAGCCATTAATTCAGTTGAAATAATGGCAAGTGCCATTAATTCAAGCTCACGGTTTTAAACTTTGGGTATAATTGACCCTAAGATTTTAAGCAATTCTTTGGGGCTTCAAAGGTCGACTAACACTGGCCACTTTATTAGATTCGCTTTATCTTACCACGAATCCTTGGAAAAATGACTCTTGGTAGGTATTGGAACTTATATTCTCGGTTGGTTCACTTTAATTCACCTACTCTCTCAGATACATCACCATCCATCATCACGGATATATGGTGATGGAGTCATTCTGACTGCCGGTATTTGGCAGCAATGGCTCAATCACCAAATGAAAATCTCTTAAATACTCTAATGTCCATGAAGAAAGTTTCTTCAGCGAACAGACAAAGGTTAAACGTGTACTAAAAACGAAAGTAATCTTACCTCACGTGTTGTAATCAAAGAAGTGATTTCTTTCAACAAAAACACCAAGAATAACTCCTAGATAATGTGCAGCGCGACTCTCACAGTTACCACTGTCTTAATTGAGTACAGAGTGCTTTGTCGTCCACTTCCTGAGTTATATATCTATCTTGTTATGTGACCTTGTACTGGCAGGCAGTACACTATCGTTTTATCCAACTACAGGTGGCAGCGACAACGCCGATAACAGACGAGAAGTTATCAACGAATGGAATCTGTTTGAATCAGTCCCTGGGACTTATTTATTTATGATTATCCCAGTGCTGAAAGTTCCACTTTCTAGAAGTAATTCGAAAGATTTAAATAACAGAACGTGTCCATATAAAATTAGATTTATTTAAATTCATTTAACCACTTAAGGGAACTACACTCACCACGGAAAAAATTAGAAATCTTTATTCAATGTCTTTTGAGGTTCCTTTTCCCCAAATAACAGCGCGTACACGTGGATTGCACGAGGAGTTTGAGAAAGTCCACCTCCAGATCCGACTATTCTCCCATCTGGATATTTAACAAATGCTACGTTGTTGGAGGTAGAGAACTGCGAATCTGAACTGCCCAACCTCAAATTGTGTACTGGATTCATATCTGCAGAATTCGATGGTTAGCGTAGACGTTCCTAATCTTCGGAATGTTCCTCGAATCACTCAGATTCAATTTTTGCACAGTGGATAGATGGATTGTCGTGTTGAAGAATTCATCGCAATCCCGGTAAAAAGGAAGCATTTCGTGGCGATGTTTACCAATAGTATAGAAAGATATTCATCGGAGGCGTCACGAATTTCTCACTGGAGGAGCAGACGCAGTCTCTATCACCAGAACATCCACAAAACCAGGGTACCACTTTCAGCTGCTTGTCTTCACATACAACACTTTTTTTTGGTTTTCACAGTGATACTGTTTGTCTCCACAGAGTTCACATGGCACAGATATGGGACCTCTTGAGGCGCCTTTCCCCTAACATTATGCAAACTATACACTACCCTAGCACTAACGTTGTGCTGAAGACCTTTAGCCTTTATAACAGCTTCTAGTTTTCATGCAACACTGTCCAATTTTGTTTTATAAAACTCAGGTGTAGGATTGAGGTGAGGGTTCTGGAATGGCCAGTCCAACTTTTGGGCTGTCATATCCACAGACCAGTCTGTCACAACGCGAACACTGTGATATGGAGCTTTGTCCTGTCGATTCAAGTGTGGACCTTCCTGGGATAACTCCAGAAGGGTAGAAAAGCCACTCAGCGAGAGTGCTGAGTGTGATATATTTTGCGGTGGAGTGGTCAAGACCACTGGAGCCTACCCAACCATGTGGGTGAGTTAGCAGGTAATCCTACCCTGGATGTTCCAGGGTTAACAAGTCGATGCTGGTAAAACGGTCAAGTACAGATTTTTTATTTCAAGTTTGAGCAAGTCCCTTACAGGTTTGTATCCCTAGCTTGAGTTGGTTGTAGAGTCCTGTGCCTAGCAAAGAGGTTCTGTGCGTACTCTGTTAATAATTTGTAATATTGTTCTTCAGAAATTAACTGGTGCTCCTGTCCTTGAGGTATGTGTTGGAGTCCGGTGTACAGTGTTCCTCGAAGATCGTCATAAATTGGGCAGTTATAAAGAAGATGGTCCCAATCTTCAATTTCTCCACATGTACAGTAGGGATTATTGATGATTCCCAAGGTAGTCAACTTATGATTTATAGAGCCGTGTCCAATTATAATATATGTACAGTAGAGGCCAGGAGAGAACCAAGGCGGCGACTTTGGATAAACTAGTTTGACATCCCGGATGAATTTCTTAGTTATTAGGCCCTTGTCCGTTTCCTCCCATCTTGTCTGCCAGATTTGTAGTAGCAGGGCAGCTAGTTTCTTCTTTTCTTGCTTACAGTTAGTGCGGGTGTCGATGGTATGTCCAAAAATGGTAGCTGGGATTCCCCGCGACAAGCAATAGTGCAATCCTCGACGGATAACCTCCAAGTCAAGGGGAGGACACCTGCAAGAACCTGGAGGGCCGGAGAATTTACTGTGCAACAGGCCCTTGTAATGGCGAGCAATATACTCCGCTGAATTGTTTCCAGTTTGCGTTTATTGCGAACAATTATTGCTCTATGGTACCAAATCTCGGATCCGCATGTAATAACAGGGAGGAACATAGCTTTATACAGGAGTTTGAGTGTTCTCCGGTTCAGACCCCAGTCACACCTGCTTACTCGGACAATTAAGGCTGCATTATTTCGGATTTTTTCTTGAAGGTATGAGAGGTGAGGGAAGAAGGAGAGCTTCGAATCCAGGATGATACCCAGGTGTTTTAGGGAAGTTACCAGCTTGATGGTTTTTCCTTGTACCTTGATCTGAGGAGGCCTTGATATTTGTAGGGTGTCTTTGAGAAGTATGGATTGTGTCTTCTATGGAGAAATCCGGAGCTTGTGTAGATCGCCCAGTCCTGTGAGATCTGTAGTGCTTGATTTCCAGTGGCCTCGAGAGCTGCTCTGGGGTCCGCTGCGATGGAGATGGTAATATCATCTGCGAATGCTTGGACAGTAACAGGGCCCAGATCCAGGCCAAGTAACTCATCAAGGACGATGTTCCAGAGGAACAGGCCGAGGACTCAACCCTGTGGGCAGCCTCTGTAAATAGATTTTGTGAGCTTCTGGTATGGTGAGGAGATGATGATCTTCCTGTTGGAAAGGTAACTTTGTATACACCTATATAAGTTGGCTGGTATGCATGCCAGTCTTAGCCTGCGAAGAATGCTTTGCCACCAGAGCATGTCAAAGGCCCCGGCAAAGTCAATGGTTATGAGGAGAAAGTACTTGTAATTAGTGCTGGCTGCAGCTTGGGTTATTTGGTAGAGAGCATCCTCTGTGCAGCGTCCTGGGCGAAATCCATACTGTGAATTGTATTGTAGGCCAGCTTCTGTGTAGTGTGTTAGGAGTCTGGTATGGAGGAGGCGTTCAAATAGCTTGCTCAATGTGGACAAGAGGGCAATGGGTCGATATGAGTTAGGCTGTTCTGGAGGCTTCGATGGGTTTTTGAGTGTTAACTTTAGTTCAGGTATTTTCCAGCTTTCTGGGAAGGATCCCTGGGTTAGGCATTTATTCAACAGGTTAAGCAGAAATTGTGGTTTATCTGGGCGACTTTTTTAGTATTTCTGGTTCAATGCGATCCAGTCCTGGGGATTTTTTATCCTTCATTTTGCCAAGGGCTTGCTGCAGTTCTTCAGCGTTAAATTCTTCCTCCACAGAGTCAATGTGGTAATCGTCATTATCTAGACAAATGTGAGATGGTCGGCGTCGCTGTCTAGACAGACTTCAGCATTCATGGTTTAATCCATAGCAACAGGTCAAATCATGAAAAACAGCCTCAAACAAATCCCTGCCTCCGTCGAACTTCATTTTCCGGACGATGAGGTCTGCATTCAAGTTAGGTTGATGGACGGTGTACTGTGACTTGGCGCTCCAAAGCACAGCTTTCCATTAGTGTACAGTCCAAGGAGGGTGGAACTAAAATTGCGATGGAGTGTAGCATTAAATGGGGATGATTATTGTATTATGAATGGATTAAGGAAAGTGATAACACATATCATGCTGCTTGAAACTGCCACCTGTCTTAATCGTCTCTGAGGGAGTTTACAACAAAAACATGTGTCAAAAGCAACGACTCTTATGGGCGAACCAAGAACATTTCGTTTCTGCGCATCTGTCACATTGCCCATTCATTTCTCCAACCAGAGCATAGTAACAAACATCCAGTGCGTCAGCTACAATATATGGTATATGGATAACCTGTGATGTGTATAAATAAACATTTCAGGATTTCTAATGGTTTGATTTTTATGAAATTTAGGTTGGCTCAACAAATATTTTTAAAAGGCCCAATTACAAAATTTCATGAATATCCTTCCATGGGAGTCTAGTTATTACATGCGGACGGACAGACGGTTGGACAGGGTGAAGACAATAGTCGCATTGCACATATATGCTAACACGTCTAAATTGGTGAAAAGCCGAGGGATATTTTAACATTTTGGATGATTCCAAAAAACATATCTTCTACAAACTTTGATTTAAATAAAATACTAGAACTGATTTAATAACTGATGAATTTAGAAGAACTCTAAGCGCGAATTCTGGTAGATACTGGCGAAGGAAATACTTTTGTTATAATACTAAATAAAACCTGTCTTCTTCTCTTATTTTTTATAAGAGAATTAGTTTTGATTTTTGGTTGGTGCCTGGATCTTGAGTGGTTAAGTGATCACAGAATAAGCTAAAAAGCGCTGAACTAGAAGATCAATTGAAAGATTCCAGTATAGATGAGCTAGGTTTGAAGAGTTAGGAATATTTAATAAGGATAGGAAATCAGGAAACGCTTTTCTGACCACCCATATACACTGCTCTACCATTAATAACTGGACTGCTGATAATCCCTATTATGCAGCATCCTGCGCATTGTACTGGTGATAAAATTAACCGAGTCGTCTCGCTGAGGGGCGGTTTGTTGCGACAACGCTAACCTGACTTCCGAATGGACGACTCTCTTGGACCCACTGTGAACGGAGGTGTGTCCGAATATTAATGATAAGACAGCGTACATGTATCAGAAAAAAGTGTAGTGAGAGTGTACAGATAAATTCGTCAATATATATATCAGGCAATTCTTTTATTTATTATTCTTCTTTACAATAATTCGTTACAAGGATCGTACATTCCATTTGCCCGAACCTGGCGATAAAATGAACAGATCCCTCTACAGTTTTACAGCAGAAATAACATAGGTGTCCCCCAAATCACTAAGTTCAAAATCGTTATCCTTTCGCTCTGCTATCAAAAAATCGATGATTTTAAATCCAGCTTTGGTCACTGAATTTTCTACAAATTCCTTTGTGAGTTTTAGGGAAGGATATTTCGAATCTCCTACGTGCCATTCTGTGCACCCAAAACCACCAGCGAGAATCAGTCCACCCCCTTTGCGTACTAATGAAGCAAAACTTCTCAGGGCTTTCTCGTGTGATTCATAAGTAGGACATGCTGCTTCGAGACACCCTAAAGACATAAGCACATCGTATTCTTGGATGTATTCTTCAGGTATAATTTTGTCTGCTATGGCATCGCAAAATATGACAGCTTTCACATTGCGTCTTGTACGATCTTCGATCTCTTTTATTCCTCTCTTGAGATCGCTGAAAATACAAAGAGAAATTTCGATCAGCTGTAAACTCAAGCATCTTATATGAATTACCAAATATACACTATAACTACAAAAGTATTTGAACCCCACCGCACTAGCGATCAATGAACTTGCTTTACCTACACTGTACAGAATAGAAACAACCTTAACCAACTTTTCGAAATAAGCCATAATCTATAGTCAAGGTTGATGTGTGGTAAGCGCCAAATCAACCTTGTTCAAAATGTACAGTGAGACTGTTTTTCAACAACCTGACTATACGTTTTGGGACAATACAAATCTGCAGATTTTTGGATGGGTTTGAACCCTTCAATGAATTATTTTCAGACTTGGATACGACCGTATCCACGTTCCAGTGGTGTTCCTTGGTGAAAGCAGGTTCAACAAGCTTCTGCATCTGCATTATACCGTGTGCTCTGCTGGCGTCTTATTGATCTTATATTGGAATCATTCGGATTATCGTTCAATGTTGTAACAATTTGTTGGGCCTTTCGTCAGCAGCATATTCAACACTGTCCTTAACCGAATTGGACTGCTGGCCGCTACTTCGACATTTGATCACACCTTGATCAGGCGATATTTTGAAAGTCCAAAACATTGGAACCAAGATTGTCCTGCAAAAGTTCGTCCCCCCGGAACGCATGTCCACGTTGTCACAGAAAACGCGGTCCTCAATGAGACTATTGGGACACGTATCAGCACAAGTACAGTGCGAAAGATGCTGATCACTAGAATTAAGATGGTCCTGCGGCCATTGACAACCAACTAATCACCATGATTAACACCACACACTGTTTACTGAATCTTTAGTGTTACATCTCTTGATTCAACACATTATTCTCTCAATCCTATTACAATACATTTTTAAATATTCTTTCTGCGCATTAATTACTTTTCTTATAGCTCCATAATTCTCCTTTCCTATAATTTTCATGTCCAGAGTTACTCTTATTATCTTATTTATCATTCCCTTACACCACAATCAGAAACACTCTTAGGACTTTACCAACAATATATTCAAGAAGACTCCTAATGTTATCCTGTATACCTTAATTTATCACTGTCTCAGTAATACCATCCATCTACCTTCTTATTTTAATCCCATCTCTTCCCCTCTATTACCGTGGCAAAGTTGGACTGGCTAGCCCAAATCCCTGACTTCAGTGCTAAAAGAATCTTCAGGTTGAACTGGAGTGTGGATCTCTGCGTTCCAACTTCTCCACTAATATGGTGTTCCCCAAGGTTCAGTTCTTTCTTCCACTCTTTTCCTCTTGTAAATTAATGACCTTCTTCCGAGTGAGTAGAGACCAGAGACAGAGTTGAACTGCTCTCCGCTTTGAAAGCTGAGTAAGGGCCAATATTGGAGGACATTAAAAAATGGTGGAGTTTACCGCGGAGACTGAAGGTTGTCATAAAGGCTAAAGTTTCAAGGACAGTGAACCAAGCCTAATTGCAGCCTTCTATAAGCTTAGTTTTTACCTCCGGTTTGCTTGCAGATCCATCAGCATCATTGGTATTTTGTTCAGATCCTGTTGTATTTCTGGAGTGATTGCATAAGCGGGCCTTCTATGTTGATGAGGTATTAAAAGCAGTTTATCTGTTGTAATGGCTTTCTGACCTTTCAAAGACATTTGATCGTGTTTGTCATAAAGGTCTTCAAAATATGCTTCCATCTTATGGTTTCCCAACTATTTTTTTTTGGATTTGGGTATCCAATTTTCTCTCAGACCGCTCACAGTGGGTGATGGTAGATGGTACAGGATCTCTGTCTTCTAACTTCTGCAGTAATACTGGTGTACCCCAAGGTTCAGTTCTTCCTCTCACTCTTTTCCTCTTGTAAATTAATGACCTTCTTCCATTGACCGCAAATTCTATCCATAGTTTAGCAGATGATAGCACATTGCATTCCACATTCCGGTTTGAGAACATTTGCCCTGCACAAACAGTTTCAAATTCTCGAATATCCACCCAATTCCTTAAATGTTGAACTCCAGGTAATTCTAGTCATTTTACCACTTTGTAGAATGACTGTTTCCCAAAGCGGGCAGAAAAGACCTGAGTTTGAGTCCCATCGATGATATGAGGAATTTTTGTGAGCCTTTTCAGAACGTGGCTGATAAGTAGGTCTCAGGCGTGTGTAACATGGATTACATGTTACACTCGCCATGAATTACTCATGGTTTTTTCCAGCAAATAGAAAACCTACCACAGAATACAAGCAATTTACAGACAATATACAAGGAGCAATATGGCCTTAGTCGCTGTTGCTCCTAAAACCATACGACAACGAACGTTTCTATAGATACGTCCCTGGCCACTGTTCTTCTGCGTTGGCTTCTTTAAGTCCGCTCTATCTTCCAAACTAGACGTGCCCCAATCATACTTTTAATGTCCAACTTCAAACTCACAGAACAAACTATTATTATTCCCCATTTATTCTTTCAACTTCGTTTTCTGGAGCCACCTTCGTTCATACCTATTCCCTGAAAATTACGAACTACAGATATTCAAGTTTAATGTCAACAAGATTCTTCTTCCATCCTCTTAACCTTCAAGCCATGCATGGCAGTAAATACTATAAATTCTAATAATTCTTGTGCTTGCGATTTTCATAAAAAAAATTACCTGTATCCTTCAAGCTTAGCATTTTCCTCCAAAAAGAACGATTGATCAGCAGCTCCAGGTTCATTGTCCAACCACTTCTTTACTGTCTTCAGATTTGACTCCGAGAAATCGCTCATAACGATGTGAGAAAAATGAGCACTGGCCGACATCGCACCATACATCATCGGACCACACCCTATTTCCAGCAGCTTAGATCCCGAAAATAGCTCTATGGGGTAAAAAAGAGAAAATAATAAAGAATCTAAAAGATTTTAAAACAATACAAACTTGATATTTTCTAAATTCTCGATGCTTCTTCGCGAAATACATTTTTATTGGAGATAAAAGTAACCAAAATCATTAATGACCTGTGATCTTTCAAAACTCTCAATAAAACTGGCTCTGGACACAAAGATCCAATACAAAAAGAGACCCAAGGAGCAATAAACCTTTATATATACATCTCCACAGATTGCAGATGAATTGAACGGTTCGTTTGAACCGTTCAGTCATGCAGTATGCCAGATCCGCTGATGGGTGTTTGATGAGTTCGGTACATTGTCAGCACTTTGGACTACCTGAAAGGGTGTACCACAGATTAACAGAGTTTCTATACAAAAAAGATAGCACGATGGAATCAAAAGTTGCTATCGGGAGATCACAAACACACAGGGGTTGTCAAGTAAAGTGAACATTTGCAGTGTTTTCACACAGATCCAGCAAATTTCCTTGCAAGGTTTATGACTAAAAATGAGATGTGGACCCCTCTCTTTCAGCCATAGACAAAGGAACAGTCCAATGTACATTGTCTCCGTAGAAAGTTAAGTCGATTCCTTCTGCTGGCAAGGTGATGGCATCGGATTTATTTTTGGGTTCCTGATGGAAAAAATCTAGCCCTCGGAAAGACTATATTTTCATACGAGCCGTGTGCGTGAAAAAATTCAGAAGAATCGTTTGTTCTTCTAGCACAACGCTCCAGTTTACGAGTCTGTCATTGTCATGACTGAACTGAATAACTCCTGTTTTGAAATCTTAGACCAACCCCATTTTCACTAACACCGTCGGACATTCACCTGTTTATAATTTGAAAAAATACCTGACTGGTATCCATTTTTCCCACCGACAGTGACGTAATTTCTGCAGTGGATTCATTGCTGGAGGTTCAAGAGAATTCATTCTTCGCAGCTGATGGCTAATCTTCAGACTGGGTTAACTTAAGTGGGGTTTCACAAGCATTGCTGGGACCACTGCTGTTTTTGATTTTCCTAAATGATGAAGGGATTGAGCGCGTGATATCAAACATTGCATCTAATGTCAAGATAGGGAGAAACATTAGTGATTAGTGCTAAGCAACATTCCGTAAGGATGACCTGAACAGTCTTTAGGAATGGTCAGAACTTGGGGGCATTACCCAAAAATATCTTACACACTTAGTGAAATGATTGAAATAAAAATAGTACAGGAATAAAAGTGTTTGGGAGTTATGATACTGTTGGACATGAAGTTCTTCAAGCAGTGTAAAAAGCCAAAAGGAAGGCCCAGGGTGTCCTATTAATGATCTAGCGAACATTTTCTTGAAAATATGGGATAGAGTGGTCATAATCCCACTGTATAAGACGAACGCAAGATCACACTTTGTCTACGTATGAGACCACACCGACAAAAAGGCATGGGTATTCTGGAAAGGGCCCAAAGATGGGAAAATCGCTGGGAAGATCGGCACAGAGGTCGTCGAAAATGGAGCCATGAACTAACTCTCAGCCCTGAAAAATAAGATCGAGTTCTGTTCTTTGACATCCTCCAACATCAGGGAAAGGAACACTTACGGTGGAGGAGGTGGATCCTCGACACACTATGTCCGAATTTTTAGAGGTACAATTAGCCCAGATTTTCTTTTCATGCACGACAACGCCACTGCATATAGAACTCAAGTGGTGGAGGAATATGTTGAAACTGAAGAAATCCAAAGACTGCCGTGGCCAACACGACCACAGATTGAAATCCGATGGAACATGTATGTGACACCATTTGGCTCAGCATTGCACGTCGACAGCCAACTCCTCGGGCTCTTGGTAAGCTAAGGTCTACGCTGGTGGAAGAATAGGATTTTTTGCCACAGAATCTTATAGACGCCCTTACATTGAGCATAGTTCACCGTTGTTAGACCTGTTGAGCTGTTGTAAAGGGGACCAAAGGCCGTACTGATGTCATGTGACCTTTTTTTAGAGCATCTTGTAACGTCTTATGTAATGCGACCTATCTGTATTTCTTGTACAACTCCTATAAATGTCCCACATACCCGTCTGAAGTTCCTCTCTGTCTCCTCATTCCACTGCTATTCAACGAAACAGAATCACACCAAATTTTGTCCTGCTTCTTTGCAACTGCAAGAGTTACACCACGCTTTCCACGTGTCCTGTTAATTTTTCGAATAGTGTAGTAAAAAAGATTAGAGTAATAGATGTAAAGTTCAGAAATAAAACAAGTTTGAAATTAGTTATGGATTGTACTCACTGCTGTTCATAACCTTATGAATCCCGGGAATATAATTACATCTGAAAGTTTCGCGCAAATCTTCAGTTGCCATTTTTATATAACCAACTGACTCGAAACGCTCTCCCCTGAAGTACTGACCCCAGTCGTCGGCAAATTTCGTCGGAGCTTTTTTGGACATCTTCGAAAAATGGCAATCTGAAAAACAAAACACAGTCAACCATCTTCTTTGAGTTTTTTCAATAAATGTTTGCATAAATGCAATATATACAAATTCATATACGAGGAATGGCAATAAATTTCTCCAACTGGTTCTATTGCGTAGGAGTTTGAAAATAAACAGAAGTGGTACGTTGATCTTCCTCCAAGAGATGGTGGTGCAGAGATTCAAGAGATTCTTTCGTATGGTTAACGTTCCGTGTCGCGATTTTACAATCGACCAACGAACGAATGTCAAATTTTGCTTTAAACTGGGAAAATCTGAAAGAGAAACTTACGAAATGTTGAAAAATGTTTATGGAGGAGAAAATTATAGTCAAACAAGTATGTTTTAATAATATCAGCGGTTCAAAGAAGGATGTGAGGCCACGTCACAATGTATGTCAATGACCACAATGCCCAGAATTGGGCGTCCATCAGACTCTCGAAATGAAGCCAGAGTTGCAAAATTTTGCTAAATTGTGCCAAGAGATCATCGCTTGATCCTCATCATGATTGTTTATAGATTATTGTCAAATTCTGAATGAAGATTAAGGGAAAACGATGATCTGTGCAAAATTTGCCTTACATACGGATGAGCAGAAGTAACGAAGTGTGTCGTAATGTGAACTCTTCATCCAGATTTTGTCAAGACAGTCCTAATTTTCTCAACTGTATTGTCACTGGAGATGAGTGAAATGTTTCTGAACGATAGAGTGAGATGAAGCGTCAGAGCATGCAGTGGACTTCAATATTATCAGAAAGATCCAAAATATTTCGTTTACAGAAGTCCAGTCTCAAGACGATGCTTATCATGTTTTTCAACAAACAGGGAGCGATTCACAAGGAATTTGTACCTGAAAGAAAGAGAGTCTCAAAGAGCACAAGTGCTTCAAAGACTATTCCAGCCAATTTCCCTTGTGAGGGCGCAATTTATAAAGAAAAACAGTTTGCATTTTGTTGCGCGACAACGCACCCACCCATTCCTCACTTTCTGAAGACATTTCTGAAGGAACATGTATTGCATTGATCAACCATCCACGCTACACTCCCGATCTAGACCAGCGGATTCTTCTTTCACAAGATGAAAACGATTTCAGGATGTTGAGGACATAAAGAAAAATCAACTACCAGACTAACATCATCTCTTTGGACGCCTTTGCTCACTCTTCTCATAAACTTCTATAACCGTGTAAAAAAGTGCATTCAATCAGGTTGTGATTACTTGGAATAAAAATAAAAACATTTTTAGCTCCTTCACTTTATGTTCTCTTCATTGCACCAGTCCGGGAACTTTATTGGAACACCTCGTATATAAAAAATTGTAAATATATCGGCATTTATTTGTGTCATTCTAACCCTAAGAAACTGCCATTAATTCAAGCTCAGGATTTTATACTTAGAGTATAATTTGACCCTAAAATTTTAAGCAATTCTTTGGGGCTTCAAAGGTCGACTAACACTGACCACTTTATTAGGTTCGCTTTACCTTATCATGAATCCTTGGAAAAATGACTCTTGATAGCTATTAGAACTTATATTCTCAGTTGGTTCACTTCAATTCACCTACTGTCGCAGATACAACATTTTACTGACATCGCAGTATACCTTGCTCACAGATATATGATGAGTCATTCTGACGGTCGGTATTTGGCAGCAATGGCTCCATCAGCAAACGAAAATCTCTTAAATACTCTAATGTGCATGAAGAAAGTTTCTTCAGCGAACAGACAAAGGTTAAACGTATACAAAAAACGAAAGGAATCTTACCTCAAAAAAGTGGTTTCTGTCAACAAAAAACGAAGAATAACTTCCAGCTAATGCGCAGCGCTACTCCCACAGTTACCACTGCTTTAAGTGACTACAGAGTGCGCTGTCATCCACTTCCTGAGTTACATATCTATCTTCTTATATGACCTTGTACTGGCAGGCACACTACACTATCGTGTTACCCAACTAGGGGGTAGCGACAAGGCCGATAACAGACGAGATGTTATCGACGAATGCAATCTTTGCGAATGGCGAGCACTGGGTTGAAATTTCCACTTTCTGTCGAGTTTATTTTGTTTACAATAAATAGAAGTAGTAGTAGTAGTAGTAGTGGCACGTGATGCAAGAAAGCAAGCGTAGGAGCTTATGCAGCATCAGCCAAAAAAAAAAAAAAAAAAAAAATCACACCATTCCCTCCAAATGCCTGTCCAGTTCCTCCTTAAATTTATTCAACCTATCAACTTCCACAACGACAGATGGAAGTTTGTTCCAGCAATTAACCACCCGCTGGCTAAAGGCAAATTTCCGCACATCTATTCTACATCTATCCTTTCTTAATTTGAACTTATGTCCCCGTAGGTTCGTAATCTGAACAAGTGGAAGGATCCCATCAGAATTCAGCGTGCTCAACCCATTCAAGGCCTTATAGACCTCAATCAGATCACCGCGCAGGTGCCTAGTCTCCAGCCACTGCAATTTGCAGAACTTAAGCCTCTCTTGGTAAGAGGATCCCTTCATTCCCCTCACTAATCGTGTTGCCCTTCTCTGTACACGCTCAAGCAAATCGACATCCTTCCTAAAATGAGGCCTCCAGACCTGTCCGCAGTACTCAAGGCGTGGCCTGACCATTGCCTTATACAGAGGGACAATCACCTCCTTTTCCCTGCTAGCAAAATTCCTATATATCATTGACAAAACCCCATGACCTGCCCTAGCAGCCTGTCTACATTGCTCAGAAAACTTCATATCTGACTGCACAATTACTCCCAGGTCTTTTTCATTTTCTACCACCTTAAGTGTAGTACCACACAGTTGGTACGTTTCTCTGGGGTTACTTCTACCCATATGCAGTACTTTGCATTTGTCAAGGTTGAACTTCAGTTGCCACTTCTTAGCCCATCTGCCAAAATTATCTAGATCCTGTTGCAGTAGCACACTGCCATGACTGTCATTAACAACCCTGCCAACCTTTGTGTCATCTGCAAACTTCGACATTAAGCCTGATATATACCTTCATCAATATCTGATAAATATACAAAACAACAGTGGACCTAACACCGAACCCTGTGGGACTCCACTAATAACATTAGTCCATGAAGAGCAGCACCCATTGATTACCACCCTCTGTCTTCTCCCACTTAACCATCCTTTTATCCATTGTAGCAACTTACCCTTAATACCATTCTGCTCCAATTTGTACAATAGTCTTCCATGCGCAACAGTGTCAAAAGCTTTCCTGAAATCCAAGTATATGATATCAAAATTATTTTTTTCATAAGTAATTTAAAAGATTCAAATAGCAGCAGATGTCCATATAAAATCTTTTTAATTAATGTAAACTGTGAATGGAGTTAACTCATTCCACAAAAAATTAGAAACCTTTATGTAATGAGGCCACCTTTTTTCCCAAAATAACAGCGCGTACACCTAGACTGCCCTAGATGTTTGTGGGAATCGAGCTGCAGATCTCTCTATTCTTCCATCAGGATATTTGTCTGATACATCGTTGTGGTCGGTAGGAAACTGCTAAGTTGAAATGGCCTTTACAACAAATCCCAGATGTTCTGTACTGCATTCATATCTGAAAAATTAGGCGGTTACAGTTGACGTTGGTAATCTTTGAGAATATTCCTGAAACCATCCAGATTCAATTTTTGCAAGGTGGATAATGCATTGTCGTCTTGAAAGAACTCATTGCAATCTGGGTAAGGTCCGATAGTATAGAAAGATTCGTTGGAGATGACATGAACTTGTAACTATATGAGCAGACCCAATCTGTATCAACAGAATATCCCCAAAACCATGGTAGCCATTTGAGCTGCTTGACTTGAACAAGAGTAGTCTGGATCGATGGGTTCATGAGGTTCATGCCACACTTTCACCCTATCATCATTGCAAAAAAACAAATCGAGACTCATCAGACAATGTGATCTTTTTCCACAATGTGATCCTGTTCCACAGTCCAGTCTTGGCATTGGTGGCACTGCTCCAGTCGAAACTTCCAATTTTTTTTTTTTTTACAAAGTAATGGCTTTCATATGGGTATGAAAGCCATTGATACAAGACCGTGAATTCTCAGATTCTTCCACTCCCGCCACACTGTTCGGTTGGAAATGGGTCTTTCTTTGCTGAATTGAAAGTTTCTGTCATTTGTTGAACATTGGACCTCCTATTCTGATACACAGTTCCCTTTAAATACCTGGTCCCTTTGTCGGAATGTGGATCATCTGCATTTCTTTCTTTAAGATCTGTATTCTCCTTTCGTCTTCCACTAATTGTACACTTTTTGAGAATATGTGAATGATTTTTGAGAACCTATGACTTTTTGACTAAGAAGACCAAGAAAAGCGTACACCAGATACCAACGGGGTTGGGATCATACCATGTAGCAACTTACATTTGCATACAGTGTTTTGTTACATTTATGATGAAGTTACTATCGGCCCAGTTTTTAAAGGAGGAGTGAGAGTAGTTGGTACGTGTTAGTGCGGATAAGATTATTACAAGAAATACTTGGATAATTAAAATTATTCTTTAATTTCTTGGAAGAAATCCTTGAATATTTTTGGCTGTCCAGGGGCTTTCGATCTTTTACGACTATGGTCCGCATAATGTGAATTAATGGAGAGCGATTTGCATGACCTTGAGATACAGATAATCGGAACTTCATCAATCATGGAGAAAATCTCATTTGATAATTTCTTTCTACAGCAGATTATTTCTTCTGATATTTATCGCTGTATTTGAGATAATATTATAACTGACTGTCATATCGGCTGGTGTAAATTTTCAAAATATCGTGGCAACCTTTGCTGTAATCCAAAGGCCAGAACTGGACACAATATTCCAAGTTTGGTAGCACCATCGCCGTATATAGAGGGGCAGTGACCGTTACCTTTCTGCTCGCCTGATTCCAAAAAATCATTGATAAACACCAAGTGTCCCTCTTGCAGACTCCTGGCATTGGTGTACATGCAAGTATACGTGCACCTATTCTTACTCTTAGTTACCTTAACACAGTCCATGTATTTACTTGTTCCTCCCAGAAGGTTCTGAAATCCCCAGCACCTCGTTTTCTAGGCTGCTGCTCATTCCAATAGAAGCAGTGCAAGAATAACTTTCACCACTGCCTGCAGATCCTGTTAATCTATTAGTCCGTGTATCCATCCCCAAGCTAGCAGTTTTCCGACCATCTAACATTGCCTCGATGGCATCAGCAAATATTCTTGCACCTTTTCAATTTGAAACTCCAATTCCTGCATGTGAATGATCCTTAAACTGCCAGGTCAGAGGCTTGAATCCAGAATTGGAGAGTGCTCCTCTATGTGATCCTTGTCTATGTATAGACTAGTCATCTCACTGTCTTCGAGTGTTGCAAAGTGTAGCAAAGACTTAAAGGTAAAAGTCTTTTTTGCAAAGACTTAGGAAGTAAAACTCACAGTCACTGTATGCCCTAACAGATTGAATTTGTATTCATTCCACTAATAGTTGTTAAGAACGAACAAATCCATTGATTTTTGAAGTTTGTTTTATTTTGTTCTTTGCTAATAATATTCCGGAATGTCTCTAGAGTGATTTTAGAAAATTAAAAAAATAAAAACTCACCTGTACCCTTCTAGTTCGGCCACACATTTGAAAAATGGTGAATGGTCCAACGTCCCTGGCTCTTGTCGCATCCAGTTCTTCACATTTCTGCGGTTAGAGTCTGAAAAGTCGCTGATGATCAGATGAGTGAACTGAGCACTTGCTGATGCCAAAGAATAAACTGTAGCTGCACACCCGATTACGAGGCATTTTGATCCCTTTAAACGCTCATTGCAGTTGATGATCTATGGCTGACGCTTTCCTCACAAAGGCTGAATTGCTCCATACCGTTCTTTTGTGGTCATGCAGTCTTTAACTCCTATTGATTCCTTAAACTCCTGGTTTACAATTAGGAGAAGGAAGAAACTTTATGGGTTATTTTCATTCCTTCGAGTATGGCTCTCTCGGACGCTGGGTTGCTCCCTCCTGATGAAAACTTGTTTTTCATCCGGGAAACGGAAAAACTGGTGTCATGGAAGTTCCATGGCACTGGAATGTGCCATGGAAGTATCCGATTTGCAGTTTTCAATTTTAGCATAAGGCTGGCATTATATTTCCCATTATTACGGTTTAAATTCAAGGTAATCAATTGATATCAATCATTTTGTATCTCAGAAAATTGTGTCCATCACATTTCTATCTGATGGTTGGGTTGGAATCATATTCGGAGGGGTAGGAGACGCGTTGTGCTTCCAATGCACTCTTTTTAATTGGGATTTGAATCATAAAAACGTAGCCAAGTTTCATTACCATTCACCACACAGGATAAAAATCCATCAGGATTAACAAGAATCAATTTTAAATTGTCGTTTGATGACTCCACCCTTTGATGTTTCTCCTGAAATAGAAAGATTTCTGGGACTCCATCTTGCCCACACTTTGGACATTCCGAAGTACTCGTACATTATTATTAGAATGCTTTCATGGGAATTGTTAAGCACTTTTTCAAGTTGAGACAGTTTAATTTCTTCTAGTTTCTAAAATTTTATTCTTCAGCGATGCCAGTTGTTTCAAAATTGACTGCTTCAGATAGTCCAACAGACTTTGAATCATCCTTAACTGACTCCAGTCTTTTGAATTCTACCGATCGTCTTTGCAACAGTAGCATAACTTGTGATAGTCCCCAAAGACCCTAGTCACTCTTTCGTGGTTCTTGAGAATTTCTGCCCTCTGTGGTCAAAGATTTTTCTCTGACCGCTCACTACGGTGATGGTAGACTGCTCTTTCTTCGAACTTCTCCATTAATGAAGGTGTTACCCAAGAGTTCAACACTTTCTCCCACTCTTTTCCTCTTTAATGACTTCCTTTCATTGACTGAAAATCCTATCCATAGTTTTGTTGACCATAGCACATTTCATTCCACCTTTCAGTTTGAGAGACCTTGCCCTGCAGAAACAATTTCAACTTCTCGAATATCCAATTCCATAAATGCAATCTTGAGGCAATTCTCCAATGGGGAAAATAAAACTTAGTTGATTTAAACCCTTTTAAAACTCAATCCTCTCTTATATCTCGCAAAAAGGATTCTTCCGCTCCTATGAATACCTTCGAATGACACTCAGATGTCAAGACAAGATCACATACGGTATCTCTGTTAGGGATTACCCTGACTTCGAATCTCTCTGGGCATAAGCACATCTAAAATATTGCATCCTTTGCATCGACATAACTGAGTTTTCTGTTTCACTGAACCAGTAGCTCTTCTCACTCAGTACAAACTCCAATTCGCCAGACTATTGAATATTGTTCTCACATCTAGTGTGGTGCCCCCGAAACTTTTCCCAGGTTTCTAGGCTCCATTTAAAAGAGGACAATTAGGTTATTAATGACCCTTCTTCTCTAAGTCTCTCTACTCTTTATCTCATAGACTTCTATTTCTGCTGTATGCATTTTCTATGCTCTCTTGGGTAGAATTTCCGTCTTCCCCACACCGGGTAGAGAACACCTGAGTCCTAGTCCTGTCGATGGGCCTCGAACTCAAGTCTTTAATGAGAAATTAACTCTTCATGCAATAAGAATCTCTAGACAAAGGAAACACTAGGCAGCAGTGATTGGCGTATATTGACGTTGGATTTACTTAAAGATATAGCTAGAATCAAGGTAAAGGGAAGGGATTTTTCTTTTATAAAGATGATTGCAGTGGTCTTGGGCAGTTTTTAAATTCTTTTCATTCCAGCTGATGATGTTATCAAATTCAAAATGAAAAGTGTTAAGGGAAGTAATTGCAGAAGCTACCAAGCTTTTTACATCAACTAAGAGATATTGTTCAAAGGTTGGTTAAGACCAGAATGGATGTCAGATTGTAGATGGAGTTTTAAGTAACCCTTCTCTTGTGATTATAGTTCTAGTTGATAATGTTGTGAGTAATCACAGGGCACAAGTTGGTGCCTCCATAGCCAGGTGGGCAGGAGCAGCAGTGCGTAACACATGCTTCTTGATTAGACCGGGGTTCAAGCCCGTGACCACCAAATACGGAGGATGTGGAAAGGTCAGGGAATGACCACCACCACATATCCCCGGAGCAATATGGCCTTAGTTGCTAATGCTTCTAAAAACCAAAAAAAAAAAAAAAACAATCAGGGCACAAGTTATGTAAACTTATCAATGTGATCTTATCTGACAAAAACAAAAAAAAATGGCAGCATAGAGACAAAAGCAGCAATCGGATGCAGGGAGCAGTTGGAATGATATACAGACAGTTTCTTTAAACAGATTCCAGACCTGTGCCCTTAAATCCTCTAAAGTTATTCATTTAATAAATTTAAGTATTTTTAAATTGATTCATTACAAGTAGTTATAAATTAAACTTGTTCCTGTTTTGGTTTTTTACATATGCAAGCTTGAAATGTGAAGTCTCATGGTATTTTTCAACTGTCTGGTATTTTTTTTTGGAAAACACATTAGTTTTAATATTGTTACTAATTAAGAGCGCTAAAGACAAATTCACCTCAGCTAAATAAAAGATCTTTAGTTAGTCTCAGGAAGACGTTTTATAGTTTAAAGGTAAATTCTAGGGCTTGCATAAAACCGAGAAATTTGAAAACCGAGTTTAACCGAAGTTTACTCTTAAAACCGGTTTTAAAAACCGATTTTCTCAGACTTAGGAAAAATAATTAAAAGTTTATAATGCAGGTATTTATTTTATCTTGGGTAGATTGTACAAATCGTAATCAAATCTTTTAAACAAAGTCTATCACCTCTTATAGTAAAAAAAATAAAAAAATTAAAATGCTCCAAAAAAAGTAACCAGCTTGAGATTATACAAAATTACAAATTGTAAATCCTTTGAATAAAAACTATCTTCTCGTATAGTAAACAAAAAAATAATAAGCCCTATAATAATAATAATAATAATAATAAATAAATAAAAATAATGTGAAAAAAAAATAGCTTGGGGAAATTACTTTACTATTTATTGCTCAGCTTTTTTCTTAAAATCTTCCTTTAAAAAACACAGTATATTAAGCATTTTATCTGATAGACTTGACCTTATTTTTGTGTTAAAGAGACCAGTGATCGAAAACACCCTCTCAGATTGGACACTTGTTGGTTTAATGGTCAGCAGTGCTGATCACAGTGTGCTGAAGTGGGATTTACTCAAAGAGGTAACTACCATTAGGGGTTAAGGGAAGGGTTATTGCTTCCGTAAAGGCGACTACGATGGACTGAGACAGTATTTAAATTCTATACAGTGGGACCAACTGATGATGTTACCAACAGCAAATGCAAAATGGGAAGCATTCAAAGAACTTATCTTGGAGCTACTAGGCGTTACATACCAACTAAGAAATATTGTTCAAGGTTTAGGCCTAAATGGTTGTCAGATGAACTGATGAGACATATGGCAGAGAAGAAACATGCATGGGATACTTACAAATTAACACGTGACACAGAAGCCTATGATAGATACAAGTTGATATGCAACCAAGTTACAAAGGAGGTTAGGCAGGCGAAGGCAGATTACGAGAAATCCTTGGCAAGGGATGCAAAGAAAAACAGCAAAGAGTTCTTTACTTATGTAAACTCTAGAAGGAAGGGGATGAATCAGATTGGTCCACTTGAGATCGATGGGTCAACTGTTGATGACCCTGCTCGGGTAGCTAACAAACTAAATGAATATTTTGTATCACCCTTCACACATGAGGAGTTATTCAGCGAAGGGAATGCCAGAGGTGTATTCAACTCTAGCAGTAAGCTACAGAATCTTGAAATAATTGGGAGTAAAGTGGAGGAGAAACTGTTGAAGATAAACACAAGAAAGGCACCCGGGGTGGATGGGATCTATCCAGTTATATTAAAGGAGGCAGCAAAGGAAGTAAGCAAACCCTTGGCCATAATTATGAGAGCTTCCTTCGACTCAGGGGAGGTACCCATAGACTGGAAATGTGCAAATGTAACCCCAATTCACAAAGGAGGATCAAAGGCTGACACAAGTAATTATAGACCTGTGAACTTAACTTCTGTTCCAGGAAACTTAATGGAGGCACTGGTTAAAGAAGCACTGCAGGATCATTTAGACAAGACTTCAGTTATAGCTCAGACACAGCATGGTTTTGTTAAGGGGAATTCTTGCCTGACCAACTTTATTGGATACTATGATGCAGTCACAAAAGAACTGGATGCAGGGAATAACTTTGATATTATATACTTGGATCTTAGAAAGGCTTTTGATACTGTTGCACATGGAAGACTGCTACACAAATTGGAGCAGTGTGACATTGGAGGCAAATTGCTGCTATGGATAAAGGGGTGGTTGAGGGGGAGAAGACAGAGAGTGGTAATCAATGGACACTGCTCATCGTGGACTAATGTTATTAGTGGAGTCCCTCAGGGCTCAGTGCTGGGTCCATTATTGTTTTCTGTATTTATAAATGATATTGATGATGGTATATCGGGCTGAATGTCCAAGTTTGCAGACGATACAAAGGTTGGCAAGGTTGTCAAGGACACTACTGACACTATGCTGCTGCAACAGGATCTGGAAAGGTTGAGCAGATGGGCTGAGAGGTGGAAAATGAAGTTTAACATTGACAAATGTAAAGTACTACACATGGGAAACAGCAACCTCAGAGCAACGTATCAACTCTGTGGTACTACACTGACAGTGATAGAGAATGAAAGGGACTTGGGGGTTGTTGTGCAGGCAGATATGAAGTTCTCTGAGCAGTGCAGACGGGCTGCAAGAATAGCTCATGAAGTATTGTCAATGATATACAGGAATTTTTCCAGCAGGGATAAGGAGGTGATTATTCCATTGTATAAGGCGATGGTCAGGCCACACCTAGAGTACTGTATACAGGTCTGGAGGCCTCACTTCAAGAAGGATGTAGAGCTGCTGGAACGAGTACAGAGAAGGGCAACAAGATTAGTGAATGGAACAAAGGGGTGCTCTTACGAAGAAAGGCTTAAGTTTTGCAAATTATAGTGTCTGGAGACTAGGCACCAGCGAGGTGATCTGATAGAGGTGTATAAAGCCTTGAATGGTTTAAGCATGCTCAATGCTGATGGGATTCTTCCTCCTGCTCAGAAAAATCACCTGAGAGGGCATAAATTCAAATTGAGGAAAGACAGATGTAGGATAGACGTGCGGAAATTTGCCTTTAGCCAGCGGGTGGTTGGTTGGTGGAACAGACTTCCATCCCTTGTGGTGGAGGTTGATAGCCTAAATAAGTTTAAGGCTCAGCTGGACAGGTATTTTGAATGAACAGTGGGGTGAAGTGGAAGTGGTTTTTTTTTTTTTTTTTTGGCTGATGCTGCATAAGCTTGCTTTCTTGCATCAAATGCCTCTACTAATGCTAATGCTAAAAATGCTAAATTTTCATGGACCTTTTCCACAATTTGGCTGAGTTAGTCGGTCTCAAGCGAGGGTAGCGTTGTATTTTTTTCCAGGAAACTCAGGGTTTTGTCCAGCAAGCACAAAATCGTCCACAGAACACACGCAATTTACAGACACTATATATGGAACAATATTGTAGTAAGATTTTAGTTGCTGATGCTCCAAAAATCTTACTATAATTACCTTTTCTATAGCTACTTCGCTGTGGACTGTTCTTTTGAATTGGCTTCCATGAGATTCCCATTATCCAAACCAGATGAACTTGTGCTGTAACTAGTCAACATCCTTTTTACTGTCCAACTTCAAACTCGCAGAACCAACTTTTCTTCTTTATTAAGTACAAAAAAAATTTATACTTAATATAGAACCTTCTAATAGGAACTCACCAAATTTCATGTAGTTTAAATTTATTTTTTTAATGGCAATTCTTGAAGTCGACAAGGTCGTGTGAATGATGAAAGGTGGACACAATCAATCTTCAGGCAGTCATCCAATATTTGGGGAATAAGTAGTACACGAAAGGCAATTCATGAGGCCATGGTTAAAATATTGGGGAGGATGCCCTTTCCTATTCATTGGTTAAGTAGGCAGCAGAATTTAAACAATGAGGGTAAAGCCTGGAAGATGACCACGCTGTGGAAGACCTACAACGTGCGCCGCTCCCGAGGTTGTTGACAATGTGCACGATCTGGAGATCGGTGATCCATTAGTGACAGTTTGGCATATTGTCAGCGTCTTGGACATCTAACCTGAAAGGGTGTATCGCAATGAAAAAGATGTCAAGACGATGGGACCCAAATACCCAATGGTCAAGTCAAGTGAACATTAGCAGTTTTATCAAGCAGATCCAGCAAATTTCCTTACAAGCTTTATGACTATGGATGAGGTGTGCGACCATCAACTTTCAACCAAAGACAAAGGAGGTGCCCAAACTTTGAAAACACAACTCTTCTCCTCTCCAAAGAAAGACAAGTCGATTCCTTCTGCTGGCAAGATGATGACATCTATTTTTTTTTCTTTTTTGAGGGGGTTCGTGATGGAGTGTTGCTAATGAATTATACGGAAGGGCTAGGTTTTCATAGGTGGATATTACGCAGACGTTGTTAGGCAACGTTTATGTGGAATCATTCGTGAAGACAAACGCAGAGGAAAATTCAACAGAATTGTCTTGTTCCACCAGCCAAACCAGGCATGTGATTCAAAACTTTGTATCAGATGTTATCTTTACCACGGAAAGAGATGTTACTAAATGGTTCAACCCTAGTCTCTACTCTTCATACTAATCACAGGTCACGGATCCCTAAATTCGAAATTATTTCGATTTTCGAAACCCACAGCTTTGCTCCTGCGGGTCAGAGGAAATTTGGGGTCATGTGATTTATCATTGCTCCAACTACAATGACCAAAGACAAACAATAAAATCTTACCATAATGATTTTGCTGAAGGAAATGAAGCTATTCTCGTGGAAAATGAAGAATCCTTTCAGGCATTCCAAAGATTTGCACTAGAGGTATTTACAAAAAGGAAAAGAGGTTTTGAAAACAATGACGACACTGCTGCAGTAGATGCATTATTGGAGGCTCAAGAGATATCTTTCTTCTCAGCTGGTCAACGCATTGCAGCATCAGTGGAAAAGTGCACTGAATCCAAATGGGACTACGTTGAAAATTAATCTGTTATCACACTCCTCAAAATTATCGTTCCTACCCAGGCCACGCACTTTTCAAACGCCCCTCGTTCTTTGCATCGATATTTACAGAAGAAAGGCGATTCGTGAAGAGGAGAAAACTGTGCGAGTGAAGCCGATTAGCATAAAATGAGGAATACTCAAATTTCTGAGATTATCAATCAGAAAAACTTTCAAGCCTAAGGGCAAATAATGCCCAAGGAGTTAATGACACACGCCAAGTAATTTTCACGGATGCGGAAAAGATTGAATTGAACTATTGATGTTAATATGAAATCGTCGCTAAACCCAAGAGTTATTTCTTGGATTGGAGAAGCGCCAATGTACATAAAGGTAGCTCTTAAAGCGAAGTGAGTAACCACACATCAGATATCCTGACTTCAGTGGTAAGGAACATCCTGGAAGCAATGATAAAGGGTGCATTTCTGAATCATTTAGACAAAAATGGAGCTCTCAATGAAACCCAATTTACTTTTGTAAAGGGGAAATATTCACTCATGAGGTGAATCTTCTTCTTCGGTTGCCTCAGTCTTATGATTGGTAGCCCCACAGCAACTGCCACCATTTTTAGTTTGAGTATTCATTGCTGCTTATTCTTAGGAATGTTTATGTCACAGTTTCCCCTTGTTTTCCACATTGCACCTTATTAGCAGTCACGTGATCGAAGTCCGATCATTCAAAGGACGGGTGGTTATGTACTCTCGCGCCTACCTGCTCGAATACTGAAGCATCCATGAGCTGAATGTTGGAAATAATTTCGACAATGGTTATTTGGATTTCAGCAAAGCCATTGACTCAGTCCTACACGATAAAACGCTGTATATGCTGGAAGATGATGGAATCATAGGGAAAATGCTTAGTTGGGTTGATGCGATTGTTTTTTAATCTTCAGACTGAGTTCACTTAAGTGGGGTTTCAGAAGCATTGCTGGGACCACTGCTGTTTTTGATTTTCCTAAATGACATTGACAAAGGGAGTGAAAGCGTGATGTCAAACTTTCCGAAGAATGTAAAGATTGGGAGAGTCATTAGTGATCAGTGCTAAGCAGCGCTCCTTCAAGATGACTTGAACAGGCTTCGAGAATGATCAGAACTTGGAGGAATGGCAGCCCAAAAATATCTTACACTTAGTGAAATTATTGACCTAAAAACATTACAGTAATAAAAGGATTTGGAGTTACGATACTGTTGGCCATGAAGTTCCTCGAGCAGTGTGGGCAAGCGGCGAGGAAGGCCCACGGTGTCCTATCAACGATTAATCGAACACTGTTCCACAGTCCAGTCTTGGCGTTGGTGGCACTACTCCAGTCGAATCTTTCATGCTTTTTTTTTTTAACAAAGAAATGGTTTTCTTATAGGCACGCGACTACCAATCACAGATTCTTCCACTCCCGCCGCACTGTTCGGTTGAAATGGGTCTTTCTTTGCTAAATTGAAAGTTTCTATCATTTGTTGCATATTGGACCTTATACTCTGACACACAATTCTCTTTAAATACCTGGATCTCGTTGTCGGAATATGGATGTTATGCCGCATTTCTTTCTTTAGGATGTGTACTGTCCTTTCGTCTTCCACTCATTGTATACTTTTTGAGAATGTGGGAAGATTTTTTTGAGAACATTTGTATACTTTTCGACAAAGAAGCCCCAGAAAAGCGTACATTATTTATCTGATACCAAAGTACTTATAATCATGCCATGTGACAACTTACATTTACATACTTATATTTGTGATGAAGTTAATATCGGCCCAGTTTTTAAAGAGGGGCCGAGAGTGGTTGGCACGTGTTTAACGCGGATAAGATTATTACAAGAAATACTTGGATAATTAAAATTATACTTTAATTTCTTGGAAGTAATCCTTGAACATTTTCAGCTATCCAGGGTTTTCAACCTTTTTCGACTATGGACCGCATGATGTTAATTAATGGAAAGCGAGTTGGATACCCTTGAGATAAAGTTAATCGAAACTTCATCAATATGGAAGCGGAATAATGATCAACGGCCGCACCCATCTTTTTTTGTTTTTGATAGGGGTTACTGTAGCTATGCAGAGGTACCGAGAACAGAACTTGAATCCCTGTGCGACTTTTTAGGGGTACAGTTAACCCAGATTTTCTTTTCACGCTCGGCACGGCCACTGCACATGAAGCTCAAGTAATGGAGGAATATCTTGAAACTGAAGCAATCCAGCAGCTGCTAGCCAGGACGATCACTACACTTAAATCCAATCAAACATTTGTAGGGCTGTGTGAGGAATGTTACCATGGCCACTTCCCATTCACCTCTCCATCTGCTCCAAAAGGTTTGTCCGGTTCCGCCTTGAATTTATTTATTTATTTAAGCTGTCAACTTCCACAATGGCAGATGGAAGTTTGTTCCAGCAATCAACCACTTGCTGGCGAAAGGCAAACTTCGTACATCTATTCTACAACTGTGCTTCCTCAATTTGAATTTATGTTCCCTCAAATGTGTAATCTCAGCAAGAGGAAGAATCCCATTGGCACTGAGCTTGCTCAAACCATTTAAAGTCTTAAACACTTCAGTCAAATTATCTCGCAGGTGCCTAGTATCCAGACGCTGCAATTTGCAGAACTTAAACCTTTCTTCATAAGTGCACCCCTTTCTTCCCCTCATTAATGTCGTCACTTGGTGAGTTAAGGTCTACGCTGGAGGATGAATGGGATTTATACTATTCATTATGGTCACACGGAAAGTCACTGCAACTAGCCATCTGTATTGTGTCAGGAAATGCGTGTTTTCTCTGGTCGGAGTGCCTCTTTGCCGGACCAAAAATCCCGGGATCCAGGCAAAAAACCTTGCTATCTACACCTGAGACAGACTAACTCAGTCACGGAGTGAAAAAAGTCCATTAATGTCCTCGCGTCATCGATGGGATTTGCATCCAAGCCTTTTCCACCCGGTGTGGCGAGGACGGTTACATATCCCACTGCGGGCCTGTATTTGTTACGACAACGTTAACCTGAGTTCCGAGTGACTCTTTTAAGGACCCTCTTGAACCCACTATTAACAGAGGGGTGTTCGGATGTTAATGATAATGCAGCGTGTATTTATCAGAAGAATGTATAGTGAGAGTGTAGACATAAATTCATATGTATGTATCAGCCAATTCTTTTATTTGTTCTTCTTCTTCTTTACAATATCTCGCAATATGTTCATTACAAGGATTGTACATTCTATTTGCCCGATTCTGGCGATAAAACGAAGAGATCCGTCTACAGTTTTTCAGCAGAAAGAACATACATGTCACCTGCATCAGTAACGTCAAATCTGTTGTCCTTTCGCTCTTCTATCCAAAAATCGACGATTTTAAATCCAGCTTTGGTCAAAGAGTTTTCTACAATTTCCTTTGTTAGGCTTAAAGCAGGATATTTCGTCCCTCCCACCTCCCATTCTGTGCACCCAAAACAACCAGCGAGAATCAGTCCACCCCCTTTGCGTACTAATGAAGCAAAACTTCTTAGGGCTTTCTCGTGTGCTTCGAAAGTAGGACATGCTGCTTCCAGACACCCTAAAGAGATAAGCATATCGTATTCCTGGATGTATTCTTCAGGTACAATTTTGTCTGCTATGGCATCGCAAAATATGACAGCTTTCACACTGCGTCTTGTACGATCTTCGATCTCTTTCATTCCTTTCTTGATATCACTGAAAATAAAAAGACATTTCGTTTAGCTATAAAATCAAGCAACTTATATGAATTATCAAATATACACTATAACTGCAAAAGTATTTAAACACCACCCCACTTGAGGTCTTTGAAACAGAACAGAAACAAACTCAACCAACCTTCCAAAACAAGCGATAACGTAGAGTGAGGCTCCTTTTCAAAAGCCTCACCATAAATTTTGGGACAATCCGTTTTGGGATTGGTATGAACCCTTCAGTGAATTAGTCCTCTGTGAAAACTAGGGATGTGATATGGAAATAGTGGCGGAATGATAATGAAACCCTTACGAAACAATCCAGAAAATCTCCGAAGCTGATACCAAGATAGATACTCCAAGATAGAAATCTCCGAAGCTGGTACCAAGATAGTCTTGCAAAGAATCGCTTTTGGGAACGTATTTCGACGTTGTTGCACGAAACACGGCCCTCAGTAAGACGATTGGCACACATCACACAAGAACAGGCCTAAGACTCTGCATCTTATGGGTTAATGGTTCTGCGGCAATCCACAAGTTGGAGGTAGGCTCATAAGGACAGCACTACATGTCACACTCCTTGCGGCGGACTGGAGGACCTCAGTGTCACAAATTTGGGCTGGCTAGTCCAAATCTCTGACTCTAGCCCTTGAAGAACCTCTGGAATCAATTTGTGTGTGGGTGCGAGGAAGGAAAGACAAAACGCCAAATGAAGTTTTTTGTCTCTCCTCCTAAACCCTAAAACCTTATTATTTTTCCTGTAAATAAAGGTTAATTATAGATATGTAAGTGTCTGGATATTAAGGGAAGGGTGGTGTAAATCGTATAGTTTTTATGGGGAGTTTGCAGGATACTCCCTCGCAAAAATGGAAAGAGCCTTTCTGTGTTATTTTGAACTCTTAGTTGGTCTCGGGTAGCATAGTTTCCTTGAAAAAACACTCAATTTCCCCTCTAGCAAATCAGCAGAAAAACAAAACATAGATCAAACACGCATACCAATGAATACAAGTTTTCAAGAGTTGCGTAGTAAGCTTAATTGGAGCCTAAGCTTTAATTCTAGTACATGCATGCATTTTACCTTCACTTCTTTTGCAGATCCCTCAATCATTGGGATTTTGTTCAGACCCTGTTGTATTTCAGGACAGACGTCAGCAGTCCTTGCATGTTGATGAGGTGTGAAAAGCAATTTATCTGTTGTAGTTGCTCTTGACATTTCAAAGGTTTTTGATCATGTTTAGCATAAAAAGATCTTCTAATTACGCTTCCACCTTATGGTTTGCCAATTGTTTTTTGTAATTGGTTATCCAATTACACGTTCTACGGTGGATGATGACGAGAGAGGTAGCAGAAGTAAAAGGCAAAGGAATGGGTTTTAATTTCAGAAAAGGAAATTACGATGCCTTAAGGTACTACATGGCCTCTATTAACTGGGTAGATATCGCGCAGAGAATGAATACGATTGAACTGTGGTACGCTTTTAAAACATTAATCACAGATGCCTTGAATGCGTATATACCATTAAAAAATATGTAATTAATGATATTGAAATTTCGCAAGATTATTTAATGAAAAACCTTTCCAGCCTACAGACCAGTAAGGCTCCTGGAGTTGATGGAATATACCCTATAATCTTAAGAGAGGCGGTAAGCGAGTGCATTGAACCATTGAGGCTAATTATGCGAGCATCACTAGACTCTGGGGAGATTCCCTTGGATTGGAAAAGTGCAAATGTATCTCCCATACATAAGTGTGGCTCTAAAAGTGAAGTTGGAAATTATCGACCTGTCAGTCTGACTTCAGTAGTAGGGAAATTCATGGAGGCAATGATCAAGGGTGGAATTCAGGATCATTTGGATCGAATTGAAATTCTCAAGGATACTCAGCATGGTTTTGTAAAGGGAGAATCATGTTTAACAAATCTGGTTCGCTATTTTGAAAGGGTCACTCACGAGCTGGATTTAGGGAATAATTTCGACATTGTTTATTTAGATTTCAGCAAAGCTTTTGACTCAGTCCCACATGAGCGGTTGCTTTATAAGCTGGAACAGGTTGGAATCACTGGAAAAATCCTTAGATGGATAGAAGGATGGCTTCAGGGCAGGAGGCAGAGGGTTGTGATAAATGGCTATTCCTCAGATTGGGTTGATGTAAGAAGTGGGGTTCCCCAAGGATCAGTATTAGGACCACTGTTGTTTTTAATTTTCATAAACGACATTGATGAAGGGATAGAGGGCGTGATGTCTAAATTTGCAGATGATGTTAAAATTGGTAGAGTAGTTAATGATCACTGTCAAGCTGAGCTTCTTCAGAGAGACCTAGATAGACTTCAGGAATGGTCAGAAAAATGGCAGCTGTGCTTTAATCCAACAAAGTGTAAGGTATTACACCTGGGAAACAGTAATCCCAAAAAAACTTATTCACTTGGTGGAGTTCAACTAAAGCCAGTACTGGAGGAAAGGGACTTGGGTGTTACGATACGGTCAGACATGAAATTCTCTGAGCATTGTAAACAGGTTGCAAGGAAGGCCCATGGTGTCCTATCGATGATCTATCGAACTTTTGCAAGTAGAGATAGGGACGTGATAATCCCATTATATAAGGCTTATGTTAGACCACACTTGGAATACTGTGTTCAAGTATGGAGACCGCACCTAAAGAAAGACATCGAGCTTCTTGAAAGGGTGCAAAGACGGGTAACTCGCCTGGTGAGATCGGCAAAAGGGCGTCCTTATGAAGAAAGACTTCAAATATGTGGGTTGCAGAGTTTGGAAACTAGACACCTTAGAGGAGATTTGATTGAGGTGTTTAAGGCTCTGAGAGGCATCAGTAAAATGAATGAGGACAAAATTTTCAAGATTATAAATGATGCTAGAACTAGGGGACATAAATTCAAGTTAGGGGGAGAAATGTTTAGATTGGACTAGAGAGTTATAAATTACTGGAATAAGTTGCCTTCGTGGGTGGTAGAGGCCGACAGTTTGGGGAAGTTCAAAGGTCATCTGGATAGTACTTTCGGGTAAGGGAAGCGCATAGGATGATAGGTTTAATTTCCTTTTTATTTATTAATTATTATTAATTAGTTATTTATTTTATTTATCTATTTATTTATTTTTTTTTTTGTTTTTATCATTGTTTTGTTCGGATTATTTTTTTTATTTTTTTTTATTTTATTTTATTTTTTGGCTGGTGCAGCATAAGCCATAGGCTTTCTTGCACCATGCGGCCGTTACTAACACTAATACTAATACTAATACTAATCCAGTTTTCTTTCTAACCGTGCACTGCAGGTGATGATGGATAGAAAGAAAACTGGATCAAACACGTTCCCTGACCAGTCAGCAAACTTTTACTGTCCAACTTCAGACTCACCGAATGAACTTTTCTTCTCCCCCAATTTATTCTTTCAACTTTCATTTTCTGGAGCAACCTCCCTTCATACTTATTTCCTGAAAAGTACAGTCAAATGTCAACAAATATCTTCTTTCAACTTCTCAACCTTCAACCTATGCGTGGTACTAAGTACTATACATTCTAATACTTCTTGTGCTTGGGGTTTTTATAAAAAAAAATTACCTGTATCCTTCAATCTTGGCAGTTGCTTCCAAGAAGAACGAATAATCAACAGCTCCAGGTTCATTGTTCAGCCACTTCTTTACTGTCCTCTGGTTCGACTCCGAGAAATCGCTCATAACGATGTGAGAATAATGAGCACTGGCTGACATCACACCGCATATCACTGGACCACACCCTATCTCCAGCAGCTTAGATCCCGAAAATCGCTCTAGGGATACCAAAAAAAAAAAAAAGAAAAAGTGAAATACTCAAAGATTTAAAAGTATAAAAACTTGATATTTGTTAAATTTTTTGGTGCTTCTTCGCGATCTTTTAATTATCTTTCAAAACTCCGAATAAAACCTGGCTCTGGACACAAAGATCCAGTACAAAAAAGAGACCCAAGAAGCCAAACCTTGAGAAATGCATCTGCACTCGTTGCAGATGAATTGAACAGTTCGTTTGAAAGGTCGTGGCCTGATTATAAAAGAATAGTGGTACAGTGTTCAAAATTTCTGCACTCCCTTCTATTCATTGGTTAAGAAGAGGACAGAAGAATTTAAACGACGGAGTGGAATCCTAGAAGTCAATAGTGATCAATGCTAAGCAGCGCTCCTTCAGGAAGACTTGAAGAGGCTTCAAGAATGGTCAGAACTTGGGGGTATAACAGCCCAAAATTTGCTTACACACTTAGTGAAATGATTGAAATAAAAACAGTACAGGAAGAAAGCGATTTGGGAGTTATGATACTGTTGGACCTGTAGTTCTTCAAGCAGTTTAGACAAGCGGAGAGTACCCACAGTGTCCTATCAATGATTTAACGAACATTTGCTTGTAAAACTGGGATAGGAAGGTCATAATCCCACTGTATAAGGCAAATGGGACACCAGACTTAGAATACTTTGTCTACGTATGGAGACCACGCCGACAAAAGGACATGAGGCTTCTCGAATGGTACAAAGTCAGGAAACTCGTTGGGAAGATCAGCAAAAGGGTCCCCATATTAGAAAATACTTCGCATATGTGGGCTGCATAGCTTGGAAACAAGACACCTCACGGGAGATTTGATTGAGGAGTAATAAGGCTCTGTGAAGTGAGAGTAAAATGGGTGAGGGAGAAATTTTCACTTTTATAAATGAATCCAGCGCTCTGTGACATGAATTCATACGCGGAGGGAATGGAGGTTTAGACTGGATTGCAGGAAATTTTCTTTAGCCAGCAAATTTCTGGGATATATTGTCTTCATGGGTGATTGAGACTGACACATTCAAGAAATTCAAAGGCCATATCTATAGTTACGTATGTGAGAAGGGAGTGAAATTGGTTCTGTTTTTTATTTTATTGGCTGTGTAAGAAAAGCCTAGGATTTTCTTGCACTATACGGCTAATATGGATACTAATACCAAGGCACTCAATGTGAACCACGTAAACATGCAAACCACAATGTTGATACCTAACAGGATAGGTCCATCGATTGAGGTGTACCTTGAAGGGACTCAAGATCCTCCCTCCAATCAACGATTTTCCAATCTCCACTGTCCAGTATTAGCGTTCTTCAGCCTACTGTAATCGTCACTTCTTGTTTTCTCTGGTTTGATCGGACATAAACCAACCAACCTGCTACTAACTCTCATGAATACCTTCTATTCTTTATTGTTTTAGCCACAATTTCCAGCAAGTCAGCAAGAAAAAACAACAGATCAAGGAAAAAAGTTTGTTTAGGGTCGAGATAGATCCAGCACAGCACTTGGCACAGGTGATCTCGAGACAGCCCGCGCTAAGAAGATGGCATTCCTCACTCACTCCTACGATAAATTTAAACCCAAAGGCGCCCAGCACTCCATATGGTGAGGCTGTCCAGCTGCAGGAAAGGGAACAGTCAGTAACCAAACAGTTCCCTTTTAGTGTTTTGCAGAAAATGCCTGAAGCATTGTCAACAGAATATATGTCTTGAAATTGCTTTTAAAGGATATTCAAAGTGATATTTGAATATTTGATATTTCTTCCCTGAATTGGCTGAAGCCTCATTTGGCCAGAATGCAAACAAACAATTGATTCTTACAATCTAAGGCTCAAAGGATTTGTATATCCAAACAAGTTCTTAGGATCACAAATACATCACCCGATGAGGTCAGTTTGGACCCAGATAATTAGTTTTCTTTATAATAAAGATTTGGCGCAGCTATATAATAAACTTTCTGCAATAGGCATCCGTTTTTGGCTTTGTCAATGGGACAGCTACATCTGCAGCACTTTATATTGGCAAGTCATCTACGTTTACATGACACATTGAGATGCCGGACTGTTGAACAACTTGAAGCAGGGCAATCTCACGTGACACGTTGGCTTAATGTGTTGCTAAGTGTCATTTGGGCACCTGTAAAGTTTCAGGAGACAGGAACCATTGCAAAGAGGGCAACGTCAACCAGACATACCGTTATTTGACTGTATCAGCAACACAGAACCCTACGATGTCCTATCATCAACTGTCTCTTCAGGTTATTACGGCCAGGGTGAAAATATTTCCAACTAGATTGCGTTAAGAAGGCTCAATTCAAATGAACTGTGCTCAAGGATGCCAGTGGTTTGCATCCCATTAACCCAAAACCACCGCAGAGCTCGTCGAAATTTGTGCCATGAAAAGACTTGGAGCCCCAACAAATGGAGTACAGTTCTGTTCTATGATGAGTCACGTTTTAGCATACAAACAGATTCTAGACATTACTTCATCTGAAGACGAGGAATGCTGTACCATCCGTCCAACATCCGAGAAAAGGACACTTAGTTTAGATACGGTGTTGTTGTGTGGGACGGATTGATGATCAACGGCTGCACCCCTTTTCACGTTTTTGTTAGGGACACCTTAACTGCGCAGAGTTACTGAGAGCAGATCTTCGAACCCTATGTGCGACTTTTTGGTGGGGCTGGCCCAGATTTTATTTTCATGACGAGAATGCCACTGCATATAGAGCCCAAGTGGGGGAGGAATATCTCGAAACTGAAGATATCCAAAGAGTGGCCAGTACGACAACCAGGCTTAAATCCATCGAACATGTGTGGGATGCCCTTGGGTGTCGTATTGTACGTGACAGCCAACTACTCCAACACTTGGTCAGCTGAGGTCTGCGCTGGTGGAAGAATGGGGTTTTTTACCATAGAATTTTATAGACTCTTACTTGAAGCCCTTCCATCGAGCTTGGTTGACCGCTGTTAGGCCTGTTCAGTAAAGTGACCATATTTTCAAGCATGTTGTATCGACTTCTGTAATGTCTCTGATACCTGTCAGAAGTTTCTTGCTATCTCCTTATTTGATCGTTATTCTATGGTACACCACCACCACCATACCAAATTTTGTCCAGCTTCGTTGCAAGCTGCATGAGTTACGCCACGTTTTCTACGTATTCTGTTTCCTACTAGATTGCATTAAGAAGATTTTTCGAGAGTTTAATAAAAGAGATTAGAGTAATTGATATAAAGTTAAGAAATAAAAGAAGTTTGAAATCAGTTATGTTTTATACTCACTGCTGGTCAAAATCTTATGAATGCTGGGAAGAAAATCAGTTGTGATAGCTTCGTGCATTACTTCAGTTAACATTTTTATATAATCAGCTGAATCAAAACGATCTCCCCTGAAGTACTGACCCCAGTCTTCTGAAAATTCTGTTGGAGACTTCTTGGACATCTTCAAAAAATGGAAATCTGGAAAACAAAACACAGTCAAACAATTTCTTATATATATTTTTTTTCAATAAATGTTTGCAGTCTATAAAGTTCTCGGACTGGTGCTATTGCAGACAAGTTTGATGAGTTTGAAAATAAACAGATGTGGTATGTTGGAATTCAAACTTCATCCAAAAGTGGGTGGCAGTACAGAGATCATTCAGTACGCTGAAAAGTTTCAAATAAGAACCAGTTTTGTTAGTAGCGTTAACGTTTCATTTCACCATTTTACAGTTGAGCAACGAACGAATATCAAATTTTGCTTTAAACTGGGAAAATCTGAAAGAGAAACTTAAGAAATGTTGAAAAGTATTTATGGTGGAGAAAATCAACTCATACCAGTATGTTTGAATGTATATGCGGTTTAAAGACCGACGTGAGGATGTTCGCGATGACCTAGAAATGGACGTCCGTCAGCTTCTCGAAATGAGGACAGAGTTGCAAAATTTCGGGAAATTATGGCAAGAGGTCTTAGTCTGACCCTCACAGTGATGGCTGATGAGTTGGATATGAATAAAGAGATGATTCGTCAAATTGTGCAATTAAAGTTAAACTAAAGTCTGTTCAAAATTTGTATTGCGTACCCTCACAGATGAGTAGAAGCAACACAGAGTGCCGTCATATGGAGACATCATTTAGTCTTGTCATGACAATCCTAATTTCTTTCACTGGAGATGAGTGTTAGGTGTTTCAGTAGAACCCAGAGACAAAACGTCAGAGCATGCACTGGACTTCAAAATCACCCCCAAGGTCCAAAAAAGTTTAATTTATTGAAGTTCGGGATCAAGATGATGTTGATCATGTTTTTTTTCGACACAGGGTGTGATTCACAAGGAATTTGTACCTGAAAGGGGGGGGGGGAGAGAGAGAGAGAGCGAGAGAGAGTGAATGCTGGTTTTCTAAGATGCTTCAAGTCTATTGAAGTGCATTTCCCTGATGAGGCCAAAATTTAGAAGAAAAAAACAGCTGGTTTTTGTTGCGCGACAATGTCCCTGCCCATTGCGCACTTGTTTTGAAGACATTTCTGACAAAACATGGTTGATGGTAGATCCATGGCATTGCATAGATCAACCATCTACCCTACTCTCTCGTTCAAGCACCAGCAGACTTCTTCCTCTTTCCCAAGGTGAAAAAACTGCCCTCAAAGGAAAGAGATTTTAGGATGTTGAGAACATAAAGAAAAAGAAACTGCCAAACTGAACATCATCTCCTCGGATGCCTCTGCTGACTCTTTTCAGAAATTATTAATTTGGTGCAAGAAGTGGATTCAATCAGGTTAGGATTAATGAATAAAACTAAAAACATTTTGAACTCCTTCACTTTATATTCTTTTCATTGCACCAGTCCTGGAACTTTATTGGCACACCTCGCATATAAAAAATGTAAATATATCGGCATTAACTGACATCATTCTAACCCTAAGCATGTGCCATTAATTCCAGATCAGGATTTTATGCTTGGCGTATAGTTCGACCCTAAAATTTTAGGCAATTCTTTAGGACTTCAAAGGTGGACTTACACTGAGTGGCTATTTTATTAGGTTCACTTCACCTTATCATGAGTTCTTGGAAAGAGGACTCATGGTAGGTGGATAAGGTCGGGTTCAAATTCTGTCAATGACGTGAGGAACTTTTACGGGGGCTTTTTTTTTAATCCTGTGTCTTAGTTAGATGGTCACAGGTGAATATAGAACGGCTTCTCCTTACCCTGAAACTCAGATATTTTGTTTAAATACACAGACAAAACAGAAAACACATGTAATTGATAGCCATATAACACAGGGTAGGTTAGATGAGGAACTTTTGGAGTGGCCCCAATAAGACACTTGCCGGTTTTAGGGAATCTAGAAGTTCATGAATTATAGCGTTCCTTCAATAACAGCCTCACGTGTTCGTACCGTCAGATATAAGGTTTGTTGGACAGATACATAGGGATGCTAAATGTGTGCTGTTCATTTAAAAAGATCTGGGATCGAATCTTTTCAATATCTGATGAATTTCTTAAAGGCTTTACACTCGGTGGAGGATATACATCCAGCAAACAAAGAGACAAAAAGACAAACAAATATTACACCATTTGACATCCGTACCATGGGACATTCCGAACAGCGAGGTTCCTAACTCACATGTCTCCCGCATTTTCTGGACATCACGTGACCATTCAATGGAACGTACCGCCAGAAGAGGAGGAAAACAGTGGGCGGAGTCTCCTCCTGCCAATCATTATCGTATAGCCACAGAGGGAACAGTGTGGAAGGAGTACCTTCTTTAAATTTCAGCGTTTTTTAAACCGATCAGACAAAGGTCAAACGTATACAAAAAACGAAAGGAATCTTACCTCACGTGAAGTAATCAAAAAGTGGTTTCTGTCAACAAAAAACCAAGAATAATTTCCAGCTAATGCGCTGCGCCTCTCTCACAGTTACCACTGTCTTAATTGGCTAGAGTGCTTTGTCATCCACTTCCTGCTTCATATATCTATCTTTTTATGTGACCTTGTGCTGGCAGTCACTGCACTATCGTGTTATCCGACTCCGGGCGGCAGCGACAAGGCCGATAACAGACGACAACTTATCAACGAATGAAATCTCTTTGAATGTCGAGCACTGGGAGTTATTTATTTATGATTTGCCCAATGTTGAAAGTTCCACTTACTGTGGAGTTTGTGTTGTATACCATAAATAGAAGTAATTAACAGATTTAAATAACATAAGATGATCATAAAAAATCAGAATTTTTTTTCTGATTTTCAAAATAATGTTTTTTTTACACTAACCATGCAGAAAATTAGAAACCTTCATTCATCGTGATGTAAAGCCACTTTTTTCTCCGAAATTACACATTGAGGGAACCTAGCGCCAGATCTTATTCTTCCAGCAGGATATTTGTCTGATTCTATGTTGTGGTCGGTAGAGAACTGCGAATCCCCAACTGCCCTTTACACCAAAATCCAGAAATTGTGTACTGGATTCATATCTGCAGAATTAGGTGGTTGGAGTAGACGTTGGTAATCTTGGGATTGATCCTCGAACCATTAAGACTCAATTTTTGCATGGTGGATAGCTACATAATCCCTTAAACCATGATATCACTTTCAGTTGCTTTAGCTGGACACGAGTAATCTGGGTCCATTGGTTCATTAGGTTCACGACACACTTTCAACCTACCATCGCTGCAAAAAACCAAATCGAGACTCTTCAGGCAACGTGATCTTTTTCCACGGTCCAACCTTGGCTTTGGTGGCGTTTCTCCAGTGGAATATTTAGATTTTTTTTTACAAAGAAATGACTTTGGTATGGGCATACTACTACCAAGTCCCAAACTCTTCCATTCCCGCAACATTGTTCGGTTGGAAATTGGTCTTTCTTTGCTAAATTGAAAGTTTCTGTCATTTCTTAGGGGCTAAGAATAGTTGGCACGTATTTAGTGTGGATAAGATTATTATAAGAAATATTTGGATAATTAAAATTATACTTTAATTTCTTGGAAGTAATCCTTGAATATTTTCAGCTATCCAGGGCTTTCAACCTTTATCGACTATGGATCCCGTGATGTGAATTAATGGACAGTGAGTTGGATATCCTTCAGATACAGTTAATCGGAACTTCATCAATCGTGGAGAATATCTCATTTGATCGTATTCTTTCAACATCAGATTATTTCTTATGACATGGTCCTTATCGCTGTATTTGAGATAATATTACAGTTGACTGCCATATCGACTGGTGTGACTTTGCAGAATGGCATAGCAACCGACTGCTGTAATACAAAGGATTGAAGTATGATTGCACCATCCTCTTATATATTGGGACAGTAATTACTATCTTTCTACCTGCAAAATTCCAATAAATCATTGATAAACGCCAGATGTCTCTCTTGCGAACTGCGCTGCTGCATGTTGAGAGCTTTGTGTCTTTCTGAATCATAATCCCCAAGTCTCTGTCCTCGTAATTAGCACAGTTTGTACAAGTAATATCATCGTCCTCCCCAGACAGGGTGGAAAAAACCTGAGTTCGAATCCCGTCAACAATTTAGAGACATATTATACAGTGCAATAAGGCCTAAGCTGCTGATGCCCTTAAAAACTTACGACAACCAACACGGATCCCCACAGAACGTCTGCTTAGTTCTCAATCCAATCTGAAGAAAATACCATTTATGACTACTTCTGACCTCCTCTCCTTCAGGATTCAAACCCTAATCCACTGATGGATCTTCCTGTTTTATCCGACTTGCTTTAATTTATGCCAAAACCTCTGATCCATTCAGTTCCCAAGTTTCAAGGTAATAAGTACCAGGATGTACAAGTCATTTCAGGATGCAGCCTTCGCACAATTAATATATCATTAAAGAACAAACTCTACTTAGGCTTTTTTAGGGTTGGTGACTTCCAGGCTAAACAAAATACCGTAAAAACGAATTTCTAGGTCAAAGAAACACATTGGGACCCATAACAGGAAAATAGATTTAAAAAACAGAAAAAAAGAAAATGAAAGTGGTTGTGCTAATGGGTTACTATTACAACTGGTATAATGTGGTGTACCAGGGCCGTATTATATGTAGTATTAATGTAGCAATACTTTGATATCATCGACGTTTTAAATAATTTTTCAGGTACGTGAATACAACAAAGAAGAAAGCTAAATCAGATCGGACCCTTGTGCACAAGTCTAAGAAAATCCAGCTGATGTTGCGGATGAATTTAATAGGTACTTTGCATCGGTCTTTACTGACGAAAGCTCTTCATTTTGAGAAGAGGTTCTGCGTGTGAGGTTGAATTATCAGTCGTTAATGATCAGTGCTCCTTCAAGATGACTTGAACAGACTTCAAAGAACGTCTGAGACATGGCACCTATGTTTTAATGCTGCAAAATGCAAGTCTTACAATTGGGGAACAGAAACCTTTAAATAAATTATACCCTTGGTGGTGTTGAATTGAAAACAGTAGAGCAGGAAAGGGACCTGAGAGTTACGATACAGGCAGATATGAAGTTTCTGAACAGTGAACGTTATCCTCTAGAGATACGTAGGTCATAATTCCACTGTAAAAGGCAGTTGTAAGACCACATTTGGAAATGTAAGATTACATTTTGAATATTGTGTTCAAGCGTGGATACCTCATCTGAAAAAAAAAAAAGAAAGAGACATTGAGCATCTTGAAAGGATCCAAAGGCGGGAAACCCAAATGCAGATCGGCAGAAAGACGACAGTATGAGGAAAGACTCCGATTATGTGGGCTACAGAGCCCCTGTTCTATCTTGGTTATAGGAGCAACAGCGACTAAGACCATGAATGTAAATTGCTTGCTTTCTATGGTCGATTTTCTGTTTACTGGACGATAACCCAGAGTTTCTGAGAGTTTAAACCATAGCAGGGTAGGGTAGGATCGATGAGGAACTTTTCGGGTGGCCTCAATATGACAGTTGCCATTTTTACATAACCTGGAAGTCCATGAATTCCACTGAAGTCTCCTGAAGGAATATAGCGTTCCTTCAGTAACAGCCTCTAGTGTTCGAAGGGTGAGATATAAGGTAGGTTGGACAGATACGTAGGGATGCAATATGCGTGCAGTATACTGCAAGAATCAATAAGACAAAAGATTTAATTGATTCTAAATGTGGTATGGTCTTCGGCAGTGTCATTGAACTTTCCTTGTCATAGCAGTGAACTTGGACCAATTGTAATTGGCTGAGTCGAAGTTTTCATGAATAGTTATGGGGATTTCTCGAACATTATTGTCTTCGAGTAGCTCTCTAAATGTAAATAGTGCCCTAAAAAATTCACAAATACCATCCTTGTTCATTACCCATCGCATTTACCCATCGATAAAGACTGAATCCGCCCACAGCGGATTCTGTCTGTATCCCACAGGTAAACGGATCCTCAAAGGTAAATGGATCCCTTCTTTGGGACCATTATCCTTTAAAAAAAGGATAGTGTTAAAGGGGATTAAGTTTCTAAAACAAAAATCTGATGATCTGGCCTCTAGAACATCAATATTTAATTGAATTTTCAACCAAGGTATGTGATGAAAGTATTATAATGAATTCAAAACAGTATGTCCAGTCAGAGAACTTTGTCTTGGACACATCTCTATCCGAGAAGCATAAACCATTAATACGAGATTACTGACGAAAACCTTTATCATCAAACAATAAAAATTCACCATTGTGACCCATTCTGATGGATTTAACATGTGGTATGATACGTGGTAAATCCAGGTTTGGTTTCATCTTTAATATTGATGGTCTTTTGGAGTCACCATAAAATAAATTACAATATGTTGTGCTGAGTGTGCTACACTTTTGCAATAGGTGAGTAATTCTGTAGATGCAGAGGCAGATTTAACGGCGGGCACACCGGGCACGCGCCCTGGGCCCCAACTTCTGAAGGGCCCACGCAAACCCCAACAAATTAGTTGAACTAATATGTTCAACTATTAGTTCAAATCTTTGTGATTATTATTATGCTATTATTAATTAAATTATACATATATTATATTCAAATTTTATTGGAAATAAAACATTAATAGTAGATAATATTTTTTTATTTATTTAAAAAAATGGTTAACGTGTATTTTTATTTTCCCTGTCTCTCTCTTTTTTTAAGGGGCCCAATATTTTCTTCTGCGCCCTGGACCTCAACCGACCTTAATCCGCTACTGTGTAGATGGAATCTCTTAAAGAATTCAACAGAGTCTGAAACCTTTCATTTCGTTTTATTTTTTGATTGGTTTCCAATTATTTTATAGAAATAAGTGAACCATAGCAACTATATCTTCTCCGCAGCAAGGAAAAATGCAATTTTGGAATCTGAAACTTTAGTTTCCGCTTTTGAATGATCCTTAAACTGCCAAGTCAGAGTCTTGAATCCAGCATTGGACAGTGCCTCCTCTATGTGATCCTTCTCCATGTATAGACTAGGCATCTGACTGCCTTCGAGTGCCCAACTAGAACACTCTAAGACTCCCATCAATAAGAATCCTCCTCCTTGACGAAGAAGATCAGCAATATTCTTTATGGCTTTGCCAAAGACTTCCCAGTTCGGGCAAGCTGCCTCCAAACACAGTGAAGAAATAATGAGATCATACTTGTCCACGTATTCTGAAGGTATGATCTGATCTTCCACCACATTGCAAAACACAACAGCTTTTAAATTTTTCCTCAGGCGAGTTTCAATGTCTTTGTTTCCTTTCTCCAAATCACTGGAAAATATAAAAAATATATCAAAATTGTACATTTTAAAGTGTTCAATATACACTACCATAACACAAATATCCAGACACCTGCCTATTTACAAATAATCTATGTTTACAGAAATACTAATAACTTGTGTTTTATAACAGCTTCTAGTGTTCAGTCAACACTCAGTTATTTCTAAAAAACTAACATGATGAACCATTTCATACCAGCGGTACTCTGTAGGATTCATTTGAGGGGTCCGGGTTGACCATTCCAACTTTTCGACTGTCACGTCCTCAGACAAGGCTGTTACAAGTCCAGTTGATACAAGTATGGACCTTTCTGGACGTAGGGAATGAATTATTATCCACATCATCCAGACAGACCACAGCATTCATGGTTTAATCCATAGAAACCAATGGACACGGGTCAAATCATGAAAATCAGCCCCAAACAGTCACTATGGCTCCGCTAAACTTCATTGTCCGAAATATACAGTTTGCAGGTAGCTTTCTTCGGGCATCTGTCACACTCAGGTACTCTGGTAAGATAATGTACTGTGACTTGGTACTCCAAAGCACAGTTTTCCATTTGTGTACAATCCGAGAAGGACGAGTCTTAAATCGAGAAGGAGTGTAACACTAAATGAGGCAATTATTGAATTTTGAACAGATTCTGGACCTTAATAACACGTCATGCTGCTTGCTGCGCATTGTTCGATGCTGATGTTTGTCTCAGCAACCTCAGAACAAAATCGATCTCAGAACACTCAGTTTACAAACAATATACAGGAAGCAATATACACGGAACAAAGGAAATTAGGCAAACGAAGGCTGATTCCGAGAAATCATTGGCAATGGATGCAAAGAAAAACGGCAAAGATTTCTTTGCTGTTTGCTTAAAGTTGATTCGTTACAGAATCATCTAGTTAAGACTGCAGTTATAGTTCAGACACAGCATGGGAAAGTCTTTTCTGACCAATTTGATTGGATACTATGATGTGGCCACAAAGAAACTGGATGCAAAAAACAATTTTGATATCGTATACTTGGATTACAGGAAAGCTTTTGACACTTTTGCGCATTGAAGACTACTGTACAAATTGGAACCGTCAGGCACTAAGGGCAAGTTGCTACAATGGATAAAAGGGCGGTTGAGTGGGAGACGACAGAGAGTGACAATCAATGGACACTGCTCTTTGTGAACTAATGTTATTAGCAAGGTCACCCAGGGTTCGATCTGGCCCATTGTTGCTTTGTATAGTTTTCAATGATATTGATAAAGGCATATCAGCTTTAATCTCCAAGTTTGAAGGTGTCAAGAAAGTCGGTACGATTTTTAATGACAATAATGGCAGAATGATGCTGCAACAGTATCTAGAAAACTTGAACAGATGGGCTAAGTGGTGGCAACTGAAGTTCAACATTGACAAATGCAGGAACTGCACTGGGTACAAGTAACCCGAGAGAATTGTACCAACTGTGTTTCGTTACACTCAGTGTAGTGGAGAATGAAAGAGACCTTGGGGTAATTGTTCAGTCAGATACGAAGTTCTCTGAGCAGTGCAGCCGGGCTGCCAGAGCAGGTCATGGAGTTCTGTCAATGATATACAGGAATTTTACTAGCAGAGACAATGAGGTAATTATCCTCTTGTATAATGCAATGATCAGGCCACACCTTGAGTACTGCGTACAGGTCTGCAGGTCTCATTTTAGGAAGGATGTAGAGTTGCTGGAACGAATACAGGTGAACGGTAACGAGATCGGTGGAGGAACGAAGTGTTGCTCTTACTAAGAGCTGCTTAAATTCTGCAAATTGAAGCGTCTGAAGACTAGGCACACCTGAGTGGTTATCTGATTGTGGAGTATAAGACTGAATATAATCCATGAACATGAGGAAGAACCCATCAAGCATTAAGCAAGCTCAATGCTGATGGGTTGTTCTTCCAGCTCAGATTACGCACTTGAGGCGACCTAAATTCAAATTGAGAAACGACAGTTGCAGATTAGATGTGTCGAAAATTTGCCTTTAGCCAGCAGGTAGTTTTGATTGCTGGAACAGACTTCCATCTGTCGTTGTGGAATTTGATAGATTAAATAAATTCAAGGAAGAATTGGAGAAACGTTTGGACTGAATGGATGGGTGAAATGGGAGGTTTTTTTTTTGTCTGAAGCTTTATAAGATTGCTTTTGTGCGTCATATGCCTCTACTAATGCTACTGATATGGGCTTGTGGCTGACGCTCGAAAAACTCTATTACTATTGTCACGTTCAGTGAGCTTTGAAGATTTCTAGGTCGTTTCCTGACCTAGGCTTCAGCACCAGTCAAATTCTATTTGTCAATATCCTAAGGATCTGCGGTACTGTTTCAATGACATGTACAGAGCAATTGTATATACGGTACCCTATTATCATTTTGCGCTGAAAGCCTGTTAACTGTGTCGATAGGGCATCTTCCTTTTGCAATCGAACTATTGTCTCCTGGAAGACCAATGAACATATTTATAGTTATGTCTCACACGTGGTATTCGGGTGCAAGTTACCAACCATCAATGGAGAGGTGTTTGGATATTAATGTTAAGGCAGTGGAGTTATAAATATGAAAGATTAAAGCATTGCAATTGGTTTTAAATGGGGATGATGTGTCAGTATATGAAAAAATGAAGGTTTATAATATCTAATCTCTACAATTCTTAGAAACAGTTGAAGACTATGTCTAAGAATAATATTGTGTTTGATTCCAAAATGGCGTAAGGACCACGATTTCATGCAAATAATAAACCGAATCTAACATGTGATTTTGCAAAGACATATTAGAAGGTAAAGCAGACAGATTCATTGTATTCTCTAACAGATTGGGTTTGCATGAAATCTGGTAATCGTTGAGAAGAACAAACATATCCATTGTTCTATGCGAAGAATATTACTGAATGTCTCTAGAGTGATTTAAAAAGACTGAAAAATAAAAGCTCACCTGTACCCTTCTAGTTCTGCCACAAATTTGAAAAATGGTGAATAATCCAACATCCCTGGCTCTTCTCGCATCCATTTCTCCACAGATCTGCGGTTAGAGTCTGAAAAGTCGCTGGTGATCAGATGAGTGAACTGAGCACTCGCTGATGCCAAAGAATGAACTGTAGGTCCACACCCGATTTCAAGACATTTTGATCCCTTGAAACGTCCTAAACACAAAACTGCATTAATTAGTAAATTCATCAACAAATAATCATTTGCAATGTAGGTTGAATATTTGCTAAACATTTATCAGAAATTAAATAAAATATTGAAAACAGCCAACATTTTTAATTTCAGTTGACAACCATTCAAAAATGTATCTGAACACATATATCTGGTATACGGTAGAGCGATATTATTCAGTCCATTGATCCGATTTCCACTATGCGGTCGTCCAATTAAGATATTTATTGAGCCATGCAAGACGAGACCGATCATTGCATTTGATTATCTTTGGCTGGCGCACCACCACCACTTCCACACAAGGGTAGAAGATGGTTGCTCTGTATTTTCTGTGTTCTTACAGACTTTAACTCCTATTGATCCTTAAACTCCTGGTTGATATTTTGTATGGACATTGAAGAGATCGTCTTATTGTACATTCAACTGCCCTCTGGTAACGTGGAGGGAATATTTGTTGTCGAACTGTGAATTGCTGGGCTGCAGTGGTAGACCATGCTTCGCTTCTTAGATAACATCGCCGACTGTCGACTTTGGACATTGAAGACTGTCAGCAAATGCATGAATCGACAAGCCAGTGTGTGACATTGGACAACACTCCTTTCGAAAACAGCTGGGTTATACGTGACATGAGTCCCTTGTTTATACAGAAAGGTTCAATGGACTATGAAAACGTTAGTGTTCGGATACTTTTCAGAAGGTATTATCTATCGTTAAAGAAAATGATCACAGACAACGTTAAAATAACAATCTTTGTAGAGCTAATAAAGAAGGAAAGGGAAATTTATGGTACAATCTTAAACCTGGTACTTACCACTCTTGATTATTTCATGAATATTCGTGAGGTAAAACTTCACGGCGTTGTCTATTAAGTCAGTCATCATTTGAACATATGCTGCAGAGTTAAATGCGTCTCCTTTGAAGTACTTTGACCAATCATCATGTTTTTCGGAAACAGTGGACATTTTCAGAAGAGGATCTGTGAAATAGAAAATAAATTAATATTTTTTTACATCATCGTTGTATTATAAGAGAAATAAAAGGCAATAAGGTATTATTTGTACAAGTGTTCCAAGTTAGGCAATGGACTGAGAGCAGAAGCCTAAATTCGTCCAATGATTTCCCATTCGAGTTGTAATGCTTTAGATACTACTGGAGTTGATCAAAATGAAAAGATAACTCCTAAGTCTACAAGGTGGTTAAAATTATTTCCATCATCGTGAATGTAGCTCCAATTTATGACAGGACCCGATTGCAAAGGATCGTTACTAATTTTTAGTGATATGCCTATTCATTTTGCTAGATCTCATTAACACACGATTTATCAGTTCACCTTTGCACATAGCACGTCGAATACATGCGCCTTTCTCTCCAAAGCAGGTGGGAAAGGCCAGTGTTTGAGAATTCCCCGCAATGAAGCCAGGAATTTTAATGGGCCTTTATCATAATGTGGCTGAGGTAGTCAGTCTCAGAAGTGGTTTGGTCGTTTTCCATTCCCGGAATCTTGTGTTTTTTCTAAAAGAAACAGACAAATCTACTATACATACTTCGCAATATGGCCTCGGTCGTCAATGCGCTTAAATCTATTTGACAACAAAAACTGGAATGTACCGTCCAATTGAGTCCAGACTTGTCAAGACAATCGTAATTTACTCAACAGTATTGTCACTGGAGATCATCATGTGATCACTGGATTCGGTGTTTGAGTACGATCCAGAGCCAAAGCGTCAGATCATTCAGCGAAATTCAAAATCAACCCAACGAAATTCAAAATCAAATGCCAAAACGTTTCATTTACAGAAGTCCAGGATTAAGAGGATGCTGGTCATGTTTTTCGACAAACAGGGCATGATTCAGAAGGAATTTGTACATGGAAGGAGAGAGAGTGTCACATGCCAAGTAACATAGTCTTCACAGTATAATAGTTTCGCTGTTCATTTGGAAGAATCTGAGACAAAACCCTTGATGAATTTCTTAAGGACTTTTCGCTGATTGGAGAACGCAGAGTTTTTCATCCTATAAAACCGAACCACAAACATGCGCACCTGACCTCTAGTGGAACTTCTTCTCTGTTGGTTCACTACAAATCACATACTCTTCAGATACATCATTTGAATGACATCGCAGTATACCTTGCTCACGGATATATAGAGATAGAGTCATCCAGACCTCCAGTATTTAGCAGCGATGGCTCCATCAGCAAATGAGATCTCTTAAGTTCTAATTAAAGGAAGAAATCTCGTAAAGGAAGATTTTTTTAAACAATCGGACAAAAGTTCAACGTATACAAAAAACGAAAGGGATCTTACCCCACGTGGTGTAGCCAAATCCTGATATCTGTCGACAAAAACCCAAGGATAACTACCAGCTAATGCGAAGGGCTACTCCCACAGTTAGTACTGTCTTAATTGGCTACAGAGTCTTTGTCATCCACTTCCTCAGTTATATATCTATCTTTTTATGTGACCTTGTACTGCCACTCACTACACTATCGTTTCACCCTTTTACGGGGGGCAGCGACAAGTCCGATAACAGTCAAGAAATTATCAACGAATACAATCTTTTTGAGTAGAGCACTGGTTCTTATTTATTTATGATTTGCTCAATGCTAAAAGTTCCACTTCCCTGTTTTTTCAGACTAACTCTAATTTATGTACAAACCACTAGTCCATGCAGTTTCCAAGTTTCAAAGTAATCGGTACCTTGATGTACAAGCTGTATCAGGGTGTTGGCTTTTCAGAAGTATGTCATCATTAAAGAACAAAGTCTCATTAAGCTTTCCTAGGAGCACAGCAAGGGTTGGTGACTGCCAGGATAAGGTGAAAGAAACACGTTGTGGGGGTGGGGTGGTTTATATATGTTTTCTTTGTCTCTTTATTTACTATATTATTAGATATTTACTATACCCCACTTTGCATTTGCCTTGTGTGTATCTCACAGAATTCCGGTTCTGAGGGAGTTTCTATATTAGTGCACTCCTCCTTTGGATTTTGCTGTGTGATTACAGCAAAATACACATTTACAAATTAAAAAATCTAGCAAATCACTACACATTATTCACTTGATATTAGTACATGGCAAGGACTACGATTCTGGTCATTAGGCTCTTTCATACATCATCTTCTTCTTGCCTTTGGGCCAGTATCACTCTCTTGCGTTTATGTATATATATTTTTTTTTAATTAAAGTTCATTAAAACAATCACATTTATTTCTACAGTTATTACACATATCTTTCCTTTAATCCTTCGCTAATACAATTCTCTTCTTCTTAGGCTAACTGTCCAACTGATAAGTTTTTCTAGATCAGTCTCACCTTAACATAATAAAGCTACCATTTAAATTGTAATAGTTCTGTTCACCTTAGGATTTTCAAGGAAAATAAATAGACAAATAAATCTCGGCTATCTGCGGCTAGCAGCGCCACTCCTCTACTTCCGGGACGTTATTCCAGTTAAAATACCACTCTGACAGCTCTATTGATTAACTCTTCCAAGAGGTTTTTATTCTACATTCATTAAAGCTAGGCAGATGAAACGTAACTATGAACTACCCTCTTATTAATCAATCCTTATGACATTTCTGCACTTATCTATAGAATAAGTATTGAATTAACTACATGCATCCCAAAAGAATTCCCTTTAACCATTATCTATCTTTAGCTACAGTCTTTTGTACTACCTAATGGTACAAATGCCGTTAAGCACTTACTTCTGGTGAGCTGAATTCCTCAGCTAATACATGGATTGGTCTTTGACTTTCTGCTCTGCATCGGGATCCACCATCAGTCTGAGATCGCTCTTCTTCAGCTTCGGAACTGCTAACATCTGCCAGGGATACTCTTCGCTTCGCCGATCATTCCTGGTGTCATATCTTTCTTCGCTGTGCCAGATCATTCAGTAGGAGTCGCTCCCATTTACTTTATTTCTCTCTCTAGGCTGCAGGACGGTCTAGTGTTCTTCCTTAAGCATTATCTCGCCCCGTCCTCCTTCTAAATATATCTCTCGGTGGACGCTTTCGGACTTCTATGTTCCATCTCGAGAAAGTTCCCTTTTCTGTAACCTATCTATACTTTACTTAAACTATCAGAATTTAGTTAACTCACCATAACTGGTTCTACTGGTGGATCAATTCCCGGGACTGTTTCCCGAGCTTACCTACAAGCGTGGTTGTGCTAATCGGATGTAACTGGAGATATCAAAGTCGTATTGTAGTGTTGATGTACCAATACTTTGATATCATCTCCTTTTTTAAAATAAACGAGATGATTATTGTTTGTACCAGCATTTCACAGAAGGTATTAGGCGCCAGAATATCCTTGACCTCATCATTACTAAAGTACAAAAGTTACAAGTTGATCAGTATCATCATCATCAGCCATTTTCAATCCACTGCAGGATGAAGGCCTCTCCAGCAACTTTCCAGTTCCTTCTGTTTTGAGCACTAGCCATCCATAGTAGGCCGCCATAGCCTAGTGGTCAGGCGCGCGGGTGCATAAGTACACGTGCCTTGAGTGACCGGGGTTCAAGCCTGTGACTGCTGAATACGGTGCTGTTTCTTGTATTCTGTCTATTTGTGAACTCCTCTGACCGTTTGGTCGTCCCGGAGTATAAACAAAAAATTTATTTATTTATTTATTTACTACTCAAAAACTCATGAATTTCATCTATCCATCTCCGCCTTTCTCTTCCAGGTTTTCTTCTAGCTCCTCATGGGTACCATTCTGTTATTTTCTTAGTCCATCTGTCATCATGTCTTCGAGCTATGTGTCCTGCCCAAGACCATTTTAGTTCTTTAGTTTTGATAAGAATGTCCTTTACTTGACTTTGCTGCCTAATCCATGTGTTTCTTTTCTTATCTAACAGTCTGATTCCCAATATAATTCGTTCCATTCTTCGCTGTGTAGTTCTTAGCTTCTCTTCCATTCTTTTGGTGAGTGCCCAAGTTTCACTTCCATAAGTCATGGTGGGGAGTATGCATTGATTCATTATTTTACGTTTCAGACAAACTGGGATATTGGGAAACACATTCATTAAAGGACTTCCTCTGGACTTCCAGCCATTTATCATTATTACAGCTAATAACTTGTCCCAGATAAGTATATGACTCCACCTTTTCAATTACTGCTCCTTCAATCATTATTTCCCTTTCCGTGGCATACTTGTTCATCATTAATTTTGTTTTAGCCATATTCATCTTTAGTCCAAAATCCTTACTAACTGTGCATAACTGATTAAGATTTTCCTCTAATTCTTTGGGATCGTGGCTTATGACCACAATGTCATCTGCAAATCGTAAATGGTTTAGGTACTCTCCGTTCACATTGACTCCTTTCTGCGACCAGTCTAATCTTCTGAAAGCTTCCTCAAGGGCAGCAGTAAACAGCTTCGGAGATATTGTGTCTCCTTGTCGAACTCCTTTCTCGATTTTAAATTTGCTACTGTCTTTGTCTAGTCTAATAAAGGATGTAGCACTCTCATATATTCTTCAAAATCATAATATATGGAGTATCTATGCCTTGTCTTTCCAGTGCCCGAAACATTGCCTTATGCTGTATGGAGTCAAATGCCTTTTCATAATCCACAAATGCCAGGCATAATGGTGTTTTATATTCATTTGCTTTCTCCATTAGCTGTGATATTACGTGAAGGTGATCCATAGTTGAGAATCCTGTCCTAAAAGCCAGCTTGCCCTTTCGGTTGATTCTCATCAAGTATTCTTTCTAATCTGTTAGTAATGACCTTTGTGAACAACTTGTAGATATGGGATAACAAGCTAATTGGTCTATAATTTCCAATTTCTGATTTATCTCCTTTCTTATGCAGCAAAACTATGATTGCATTATTCCACTGCTTAGGCATCACACCTTTTCTAATGCACTTTGTGAAGAGCCTTGTTGCAATCCACCTTCCCCACTGCTGGTATCATTCCCTCGCTCCTTGTATAATTCTCTATAGTAGTCTTCTGCTATTTGAATTATGCCTTCTCTGCTGTTTATAAGTACACCATCGCTATTCTTCAGTTTCAGTATCATTTGTCTTTCTGTATTACTGCTCATGGCTGCTGATTTAAATCCTTTGTTTTCCCTTAATGCTTGTTCTACTTTTCTTGTGTTAAATCTTCTTATGTCCTCTCTGAGTCTCTTTCTAATGGCTTTGCATAACTCAGTATACTCAATTTTCTCCCTGTCAGTGTTTTTCTTGCTGTTTATTTGTCGTCTTCGGTTCATCATGGCAAGTGTTTCTTGACTAATTTTTTCTTCTTTGGATTTTTTTTCCCTATAGGTTTCTTGGGCTTTATCACTTTCAGAAAGTTGTAATATTCCTCGTCGATATCTTGGTCCTGAGCAGTCTGCAGAAGCTCAAACTTGTTCTTAAGTTCCAGTACATACTGCTTTTTCTCCTCCTCTGTTATTTCAAAGACCTTTGTATTATTTACTCGAGTCAGTTTTTTCCTTTCCTTTCCTACATCTATATCAAGTGTACATCTTACCATTCTGTGATCACTTCCAACATTTACCTTGTTCAGGACAGTAACATCATTCACAATATATCTTCTGTTAGTGAGCATGAAGTCGATTTCATCAGTAGTTAATCCATTTTGACTCTTCCATGTCCACTTTCTGTTCACCCTTTTCTTGAAAAAAAGTGTTCATTACTGACATTCCTTGAGATTCTGCAAATTCCACAAGTCTTTCACCTCTTTTATTTCTTTCACCAATTCCAAAATTTCCTATAGTTCCTCTTTCTGCGCTGTTTTGCCTTTTTCCAACCTTAGCATTGAAGTCCCCCATAATAATAGTGTAGTGAGTTTTCTGCTCATCTAGAAGACTCTCAATTTCGGTGTACATTTCTTCAACCTCTTCATCATCATGGCTTGATGTTGGTGCATAAATCATAATAATCTTTAGCTTGTACCTCTTAGAAATCTTGAGTATTAGTCTTGACACCCTTGGTGATGTACTTTTGAACTCCAAAATGTTGTTTTTAAAATCTTTATGGACCAGAAACCCAACTCCACCTTCACTCCTTTCACTGTTTCCATTGGTGTACAACAGATTTCCACTTGATAAACTTATAAGTGATTCATTTCTTCTTGTTGTTTCAGGCAAACCGATGATGTTCCAATTCACATTTTCTAATTCCTTTTCCAGCTCTATTATATCCTGTCTTCACCGATGAGTGATCGTACGTTATAAAAGGCCAAGTTCAATTTCCGTGCATGGCAGCCTGGTCGTACCCAGAGATTCTCAGCACCCTCTGCTTCCACTCTGATCCTCTCGCTGCCGTAAGAGGGAGAGCGAAAGCTGCTGGGGACTGAGGGCCATTTGTATTGTTGTGCTCTCATTGCTGGAGGGTTTGGTCTTTTCCTCTTCACGCTGACCAGGCGTCTTGAAGAGAACCACTCTACACGTTCGTTGCCACCTAAGTGACGTAACAGGGCTTACCATCGAGAAGGTGTGCATGAGTGGATTTTAGGGAGGCAGGCCAACCGGACTTCTCCTAAATTTCTGTAATAGAGAGATATTGGATCCATCAGTGTTTTAGGCTGAGTGTCTGATAACACACAGGATACCTGTTCCCCTCTAAGCCCCGTAATAGTACCACAAATAAAGTCAGGGAGACCAAGGCTGCGTATGAGAAGGCATTGGCTAAGAGAGCAAAGAAAGTGGACAAGGAATGTTTCATGTATTTCAATACAACAAAGAAGAAAGCTAATCAGATCAAAAACATGAAATAAGTCCATGAATATGAAACAATTCCAAGGAAACATTTAAGGTATTGAAGAACAGGAAATAAATCCATGTATATAAAACTATACGAATCCACAGGTGGCATCAGGTGTGAATTCACTGAAGAAAGAAAGAATGGTAAATGTATCCTAGCATAAGGAACCAGTTGACAAATTTATTGGTAGTGTAGTTAGGAATGTAATTATAAAAGAACAGGAAACAAGTATATGGACATGAAACAGTTTAATCTTAAGAGGGAAGAACAAGAAGTAATTCAAAGGAATCAAAAAATTTTTGGATGTCTCTGTAGCTAATAGATGAAAAGTTGGTTCTGTGAGTTTTGAAGTTGGACAGTAAATGGATGTTGGCTGGTGGCGGCACGTGTTCGGACTGTTTGAAGAGAGAGCGGGAATTATAGAAGCCTATTCAGAAGAACAGTGCCCATGGAAGTATCTGTAGAAGAGGCATGTAGGAGAAACAGAACGTCGATAAGACAGCGAGTGGAGAGACTGTTAGAGATGGATCATTAATTAGCAGAATCATTAATTTTACTTTACAGTTCTCACACTTTCTATTGGCTTGGTAAATTAGTCCACAATTTTCATAATTCATCATAACCTCTAGGATTTTAACATTCTTTCACTTTTCACAAATTTACCACTCATCTTTTTCTACTTTCCTCACCCTTCTAGTTACTGCCACTTTGTGTAACTTTCACATCCATTTCGAGAAAAAGCTAAATAGCCACAAAAGCAGTGGCAAGGCAGCTCACGGGTAAATGGATCCCCTCTTCGGATCCATTATCCATTATTAAAGGGGACTAGATTTCTAAAAGAAAAATCTGATGATCTGGTTTCTAGAACATGAACATTTTATTAATTGTACAACGAAAATATCCTTTGGACGTGTTACACTGAATTCAAAACAGGAAGTCCAGTCAGGGAACGTTGCCTTGGACACATCTCTCCACACTAACCTTGAGGATGTCTGTAATTCTTATCAGACACTCGAACATTGCCTCTTTCCCAGGACCAAGAACCATTAATAGGAGATTACAGACAAAAACCTATTCTCATCTAACAATAAAAATGCACCATTCGGGTCCATTCTGGTGGAACATAATGTGGTAATTACAGGTTCGGTTTTATATTTAATATATACGTTCTTGAGTGTGCTTCACTTTTGCAATAGATGAGTAATTCGGTCAGTAATTGAAACCTCTTAATGAATTTAACCCAAACAGAAATTTTTCCTTTCTTTTTATTTTTTATTATTTTCCAACTATTTTATAGAAATGAGTACCATATTTAAAGGCGTTTGTTCTTAAAAGAATGCCATCTCTATACTTTCTCTGCAACAACGAAAAATGACATTTCGGAATTTATAAAATCTTTAAACTGCCACGACGACGTCTTGAATCCAGCATTGGAGAGTGCCTCCTCTATGTGATCCTTGTCCATGTCCAGACACGGCATCTCAATGTCGCCGAGTGTCCACGAAGTCTCCCCTAAGACTCCCATCAATAACAATCCTCCTCCTTGACGAACCAAATCAGCAATATTCTTTATAGCTTTGCCAAAAATTTCCCAGTTGGGGCAAGCTACTTCCAAACATAGTGAAGAAATGATGAGGTCATACTTGTCTACGTATTCTGATGGTAGGATCTGATCTGCCACCACATCGCAATACACGACGGCTTTTAATCTTTTCCTCAGGCGAGTTTCAATTTCCTTTTCTCCTTTTTCCAAATCACTGGAAAATACAAAAAATGTATAAAAATTTTACATTTTAAAGTCTTCAATATACACTACCTTAACACATACATAACCACAGCTGTTGAACCTGCCTTCTCACCAATGGAACTCAGTATAGCGGCAGCGAGAATGAAAAATAGAAAGACCCCTGGTATAGATCAAATTGAGCCCGAGATGTTCAAAGTGGTGGTAGAAACTATACCGAACACAATATTGGGACTCCTCAACCGATGTCTCTCGGTGGGCCACTTCCCGGCCTCGTGGAAAACTGCACGAATAAAACTTATTTTAAAAAACCCGACGAAACCACAAGGTATGCCAGGGTCGTATAGGCCAATGGCCTTGCTGTCAATCTTCAGCAAGCTCTTCCAGCGCCTTCTCTACTAAAGAATCGAGAACCACTTCCAAGAATCAAACCTCATGTCGCCTAATCAATATGGCTTTAGGAAGGGGCGCTCGGCTGTAGAGGCTCTGGAAATTATTATTGAAACAGCTAAAAACTGCAACACAAAATACTTCCTCCTAATATCGATTGACTTCGCAGGAGCTTTTGATTCTCTCTGGTGGCCTGCTGTTCTGGCCAGGCTCCGGAAGGCTCATATCACAGGAGACTTACATCGATGCCTCAAATCCTATCTTGAAAACAGGCGAATCACTGTTACCACTCCATACGCCTCTGTTTCTACGCCGGTCCACAGGGTTCTGTCCTGGGGCCGTTCTTGTGGAACCTGGTCCTAGACGAGTTCCTTAATTTGGATATTCCAAATGTTAAAACCCAAGCATATGAGAATGACCTGGTTCTGATGCTGCAGGCTGACAGTCGGACACGACTGGAGACCATAGCAAACCGGGCCACTAGCGACTTGCAAAATTGGGCTAGTACAAATCTCCTTACTATCTCCTCAGAAAAAACAAGTTCAATACTTCTCAAAGGATTCCTTGACCCTAGAAGACCACCACAGATAAAGATAAACGGGAAAACCATAAAGTTGCTAACAGAAATAAAATACCTCGGAGTGATACGTGACAGAAATCTTAGCTTCACACCACATCTCTGCTACCTGAGAACAAAAATAAGAAGATATGCGAGCCTACTGGCCAGAGTCACTAGAAAGATTGGGGCCTGAAGAAGAGGGCCCTTGGCGTCCTCTATAAGGCATTCTTTATCCTAGCACTAGCCTATGCAGCTGGGGCCTGGTACACACTAGAACAGCTGTCAACAAAAAAAACTGGAGATGACACACTGATCGATATTGCTCATAATGACAAGAGCTTGCTGCACTGTGAGCACCCACGCGCTCCAGGTCCTGGCGGGATGCCTTCCGCTGGACTTGGAGATTGCGTGCTGGGGGTTGCTGTACCAACATTCCAAAGGAAAAATAGTCTCTCATATAGGATTCACCACAGACCCAACAAACTCCAAAACCGTGGAGAACAGACGGATTTTGCAACACGTGAAATCACTATGGCAAAATCGCTGGAACCTCACTAACAAAGGCTCCATTACTAAGAAGTTTATACCGGATGTAGGACAAGTTTATCCACTCTCTCCAGCCTGGTTTTCGCCCGGACTCAAAACTACCTACCTATTGACCGGACATGGCTCATTTAGAAAGAGGCTATATGATTTTGGAATCGCAGCTACTCCGCGGTGCTCCTGTGGACAGGAGGAGTCCTGGGAGCACCTGGTATACGAGTGTAACCAATACGAGGACCTCAGATGTCAACTATACACCAAGATTCACTCGCTTCTTCGAAACCAGGAGGACATCGTTCTACAAGAGGATGAGACCTACAAAGCATTCACACTTTTTGCGCAAAATCTGTTCACAAGACAACGGACGTGATTTGTGGACTTTTGGAATACCCTCCCCTTGAGTGGAGGTATTCCAAAAGTCCACAAATCACGAGACAACAGCCATCCCTCAATGGCCCAGAGTAATGGAAACACAACTAAGACTCTGACTCAATTTGTTCAAAGACGCCATAGAAGACCAGAAGAACCCCATCTTGCCCTGTTGGGCACCTGGACTAAAGGACATTCAAGATTGTCATATGGCTCAACATACACTGTTTCTCTCTTGAACGGTACTTTCTTTCCCTTTCCGTGGGGAGAGGGGGCTTTGCCCCACTCCTTCCCTTCCCCAAATATCTTCCCTCTGGTGGAGCACGGGCCTACTCCACTGAAATCGCGGGGCCATCCTCTCTATCGGCCCCATATACTTCCTTTTCTTCCCTCCAGTCTTCACACCCCCTTTTTTTAAGGTTCTAGCCACTGAAATCCCAGGAAAGTAGGTGGCAGGACCCGCCAGATTACTATATAGGTAACACCCGGCCGGCTTCCCCGTGGCGAGGTATAGTAACGTCGGGTCCCATTAGAGGCCCGGCGGCTAACAGACCGGATGAACAAGGGCACAACATGCTAAATACCACATGACCCATATACTTTTAAATCCCTGGCTTGTCCGATACAGTGTACATATGCGGAGATGGGAGAAATCCCAGGAGCCGTTAGACCCAAATATACCTATACCTCTACACTACCTTAACACTAATATCCGAACACCTGCATATCTACAAATAATCTATGTTTACAAGAAAACTAATAACTTGTCTTGAATCTTTTAGCTTTCATAACAGCTTATAGTTTTCGGGAAAAACTGTCCAGTTTTTTCGGAAAACGCACATGCTCTGTACGATTGAGGTGAGGCTCTGGACTGGCGAGTCCATATTTTGGATTATGGGCTCAGTCTAGTCTGCAACAAAGTCTAGTCTGCATTATGAAATGGAGCGTTGTCCTGTTTCTTCTAATATGGAACTTCCTTGATGTAGGTAACACACTATTGTCCATAATGTCTAGATAGACCTTAGTATTCATGCTTTATTCATTAGCAACCAAGGAGTACAGGTCAAATCATGAAATACGCCTCCAAACAATCATTCTGTCTCAGAAAACTTCATTGTCCGGACGATAGTTTGCAGGTAGTTTTCTCCGGGCATCTTCCACACTCAGGGACCACAGTTAGATTGATAGACAATGTACTGTGACTCGGCACTCTAATTTAGGGCCGGCCTTAAATCAAGATGGAGTGTAGCATTAAATACGGTGATCATTGGATTATGAACAGATTCAAAACGGTGGTAACAGATATAATGCTGCTTCCTGTGCACTGTATAGTCCTGGCATATAACTCAATCGTCTCTGAGGTCCTCTCTATTGCGACAACCTCGACCTATCTTTGTAGGACTGTCCTGTCACATTCGTTCTCGTTGGTAGCATAGTTGGTAGAATCACTGTTCTCCAAACAGCAGGTGAAAAATACCTCAGTTCGAGGGCCAGTAATTTTTAAAAAGGTAGCGATTTTTATGGATGTTTTTCATAATGTGGAAAAGTTAACTGGTCTCACCCTGTTATTGTTCTGCGCGAAAGTCTGTTAAAGTCTGTTAATGAAAGAGGTAACTACCATCAGGAGTAAAGGGAAGGGTTTTGCTTTCGGAAAGGCGACTACGGTGGTCTCAGACAGTTTTCCAGTGGGACCAATTGATGATGTTACCAACAGCAAATTTTAAATGGGAAGGCTTCAGGGATTTAATTTTGGAGGCTACTAGGCTTTTCATTCCATCTAAGAAATACTGTTTAATGTACATGCCTAGTAGATATCGGATGAATTAATGAGGCCCCTAGCAGAACAAGAAGAATGAATGGGACGCATGTAAATTATAAGGAAACAAAGGATGGCTATGGTAGATATAAGATAGTCTGTAATGAAGTCACAAAGGAGGTTAGGCACGCGAAGGCAGATTACGAAAAAACCCCTGGCAAAGGATACAAAGAAAAACAGCAAGGATTTCTTTCCTTACGTAAATTCTAGAAGGAAAGAATGAATCAGATTCGATCACTTAACATAGATGGGTTGACTATTGATGTTCCTGCTCAGAGAACTGACAATCTGAATGAGTATTTTGCATGTACATTCACACATGAGGAGTTATTAACGTTTGAAAATGCCAGACGTTTGTCAAACTATAACAGGGTGCTTAATGATTTTGTAATAAAAGAGAAAAGGTGAAGGAGAAATTGTTGAAGTTAAACCTAAGAAAGGCACCTGGGGTGGATGGGATCCATTCAGATATATATTAAAGGAGTTGGCAAAGGAAGTAAACAAACACTTAGCCATAATTATGAGAGATTCCTTGGACTCAGGTGAAGTCTCCACAGACTGCAGATGTGCAAATGTATCTCCAATTCACAAAGGGGTATCAAAGGCGGACACGAGTAATTACAGACCTGTTAGATTAACTTCTATTGCGTGGAAATTAATTGAGGCGCTGGTTAAGGAAGCGATGCAGAATCATCTAGAGAAAACTGCAGCATATCTAGATGATCTTGCATTTTAATAACTCCGACAAAACATCAGTTTGTTAAGGGAAGTCTTGTCTGACCAATTTGATTCGATACTACAATGTGGTCACAAAAGAACTGAATGACAAAACCAATTTCGATATCATATACTGGGATTTCAGGAAAGCATTTGATACTGTTTCACATGAAAGACTGCTGCACAAATTGAAGAGGTATGGCATTTAGGGTAACTTTCTGCAATGGATAAAAGGGTGGTTGAGATGGAGAAGACAGAGAATGGTAATCAATGGACACTACTCTTCGTGGACTAACGTTATTCGTGGTGTCACTCAAGGATCAGGGTTGAAACCATTGTTGTTTTGTATATTTATTAATGATATAGATGAAGGTATATATGAGGTTTAATTTCAATGTTTGCAGTGATACAAAGGTTGACAGGGTTGTCAATAACAGTATGCTGCTGCTGCAATAGGATCTAGAAAAGTTAGGCAGATTGGCTGAGGAGTGGCAACTGAATTTTCACATTAACAAATGCAACGTACTGCATATGGGTAGCATTAACCACTGAAAAGGTACTCACTGGGTGGTGTTACACTTAGGGCAGTGGAGAAAGAAAGAGACCAGGGAGTGTAATTGTGCAGTCAGATATGAAGTTTTCTGAACAGTGCATACAGGCAGCCAGAGTAGTTCATGGAATACTGTCAATGATATACAGGAATATTGCAAGTAGGGATAAGGAGGTGATTGTCCCTCTGTATAAGGCAAAGGTCAGGCCACAACTTGAGTGCTGTGTACAAGTCTGGAAGCAACTTTAGAACGATTACTGCGGATGTAAAGTTGCCAGAATGAGTACAAAGAAGGGCAACGAGATTGGTAAGTGGAACAAAAGGTTGGTGTTACCAAGAAGGGCGTAAGTTCTGCAAATTGCATCGCCTGGAGAGTAGGCACCTGCGAGGTGATCTGATTGAGGTATATAATCCCAATCCAATCAAGGCAATGAATTCTGATGGAATTCTTCCTCTTGCTCAGATTAGGAAAGACGGTTGTTGAACAATTGTTCAACAACTGTTGAACAACTGTTCAACAAGACAGTTGTGCGGAAATTTGCCTTTATCCAGTGGGTGGTTAATTGCTGGAACAAACTTCGATCTGTTGCTGTGGAAGTTGAAAGCAAATAAATTCAATGAAGAACCCGACAAACGGTTGGAGTGATTGGATGGGAGAAATGATAAGGTGTTTTTTTTTTTTTGACTGATGCTGTATAAGCTTGCTTTCTTGCATCATATGCCTCTACTAATGTTGATGCTAACTCTGTCGATTGCGGAATCTTAATTTTCGCAATCGGCATAGAACACATTTATAGTTATGTCTGACGCGTGGTGTGCGGGTAGAAAGTGACCAACTATCAAAGGAGGGTGTTCTGATATTAATGGTAAAACAAAAAGTAAAAAAAAAGTAAAGTGCAGCCATTATCAACCCACTTCAGGATGGAAGCCTCCTCAACAATTCATGCTGAGGGAAATGGACCATAATCTGCCATCCAGTGCGAGTTGGCAGATCGACCGTATTCAGTAGTCAGGGGCTTGAACCCCGGTCTACTCAAAGAGCGTGTGCTACTGCACTCGCGCTCCTGCCCACTCGGATGGTAAAACAGTGCAGCCCTAATTACAGGAAGGAATAAAACATAACAGGTAGTTTTAAATGGAGATGGTGATAATATTACTAAATGACTCCGGAGAGATTTCAGAAAATTAAAAAAATGAATGCTCACCTGTATCCTTCTAGTTCGGCTACACATTTTAAAAATGGTGAATAGTCCAACACCCCTGGCTCTTGTCGCATCCATTTCTCTACATATCTACGGTTACAGTCTGATAAGTCGCCTGAGATCAGATGAGTGAACTGAGCACTTGCTGATGCCAAAGAATAAACCGTGGGTCCACCCCCGATTTCTAGACATTTTGATCCGCTGAAACGTCCTATAATCACAAAAAATCAGTAAAATCATCCACAAATAAGCTTTCACAATGCAGGCGGAATATGTAGTAAATATTTATTAGAAATTAATTAAAATATTGAAAATAGTTACCATTTTTGACTGCAGTTCACAATCATTCAAAAAAAAGTATCCGGGCATAGGAAGGGTTAGGGTGTAGCAATATTTTTCAGTCCATAGAACCATTTTCCTGACACTGATTCCTTTCTCTCGCAGGAGGACTGGTTACCTAGGGCACACTTGTCTGAAATAGAAATAACTAGAGAGACCCTAATTGATGTCATCAATAAACTACCCAACAAAGCCACTGTAGGTCCGGATGGTTTCCCACTCTTTATTATCAAAATTTGCAGCCCATATATAGTCGACCTTCTCCTTCACCTTTTCAGACAAATCCTGCAATCTGGAATAGTTCCTTCAATTTGGAAAACTTACCATGTTAAGCCCATTCCAAAGATCAAGAAACCCAAATCTCCTAAAGACCTGAGACCAATATCCATCAGCTGTTCTTTACTCAAAATTTTCGAAAAAGTAATTCAGCCAACAATTGCCCAGCATTGCTTTGCACACAGGCCCGAGTACCTCCATACCGTTCTACAAAGGAGATCGACAACTACCAATCTTCTTGATACCCTCTTCAGAATTCAGCACACCCTTAACAACAAATCACAGATTGATATCATATTCCTCGACATAAAATCGGCTTATGACAGAATACACCTCCCAGCTCTTTTTACCATTCTGAAACACTACATCGGCCTGGCGGAAACCTTACTTCAAATTTTGAAGTCTATTTTACTTCCTAGACATCTTTCTGTGACCCACAATGACTTTCAAGTAACTATTGACGTCTCAAGAGGCATCCCACAAGGAAGTGTACTGTCAGCTATACTGTTTGCAGCAATTTTGGAGCCTTTCCTTGCTCAGAATCCGAACTTTGTTTCCTATGCCGACGATCTGAAGTTCTACGTGAGCTCAGATCATAATCATCAGATTCATGATATCAACCAACAAGCTTCTAGGCAGATATTGAGCTTGGAAAGTTATCTTGCCACAATAGGGCTGCATCTGAGCCCTTCCAAATCAGCACAACTGACAATAACCAAGAAGAGAGCCAAAAATGATATCCAAATCTTTGTGAGTGGGGAACCGGTGCAAAAGGTGACCTCTCATACTGATCTTGGCCTCACCTGGGACGTTGAGCTCACATTTCAGCCTCACTTTGCCAGGATGAGGCAGAAGACGTACGCTGCTCTTTGGGCAGTGCGTCAAGAGCTCGTTGGTGTGCATCAGCCAGCGCTGCTTGTTCGGCACATCCTGAGGTGTATTACGCCGATTCCTCTCTATGCTTCGGAAATTTGGTCATCTGCCCCTGCCTCATACCTTCAGAAGTATCTTAGTTTAGAGTACTAGCTGCTTAGATGGATGAACAGGGTGGAAGGCCACCCCCTAACTATCTCCAGATCTATCCTACATCCAGATCTATCCTACAAGCAAATCTAGGCACCACTCCTTGGAGATATATCATCATGACAAAAAATGTTCTCACGCTTGTACGGCTTATAACGAGGCGAATTGATGCTCCATCAGTATCCGCATTAATCTCTGGCCCGAGGAGGGCAAGAGGGAAGCACCCCGACTCCTGTCTCCCTCTACGTCTTACTCTGTCAAACATTGATTCCCTGAGAAACATGTTTCCAGCCAGTTGTCTTCGGATCTTCAATAAATTTAGGATCCACCCTGATAGGTTCTGTGAAGACAAGCCCTACAGGAAGGAAATCCTCAAGAACTGTTACCAGATTATGAACCTATAATACTCCCCTGCTCCTGGACAGACTTTTTTTTTTTTTTTTTAATTTGCCTATTTGTATATGGCAAAGACTTTCTGTCTTCATGTAATCATGTATATTACTGTATATCTTGTACATTATTGTTTATTTAACCCTGTAAAAGTCTCGGGTCGAGCACGAATGTACCCTTGTTTATTGTACATTGTGTTCCTCGCACCTTAGTCTGTATTCACACCCTTCTGGCACAGAGCCGTCCCGGGGTGACCCAAGGTTTCTTGGGAAATAAACTGATTTTAATAATAATAATAATTTTACACTCTTGTATTGAATTATGGAATTTAGTGAGCCTTGCAAGGTGGGAACGATCATTGCAGCTGTTGGTCCTTCACTGACGCACCACCGCTTTCCCCATAAAAGGAGAAGATAACAGAATTTAACCCATCGTTGATTCTGTAAACTCCTGGTTGATATTTTTCAGAGATGTCCGAAGAGATCCCTTTACTGTCCATTCAGCTACCCTATGGTCAACTTGGAGGGAATAATTGTAGTCTAACTGTGCGTTGCTGGGCTGAAGTAGCAGATCGTGCTTCCCTTACAAGATACCATCACCGACTGACAACTTTTGATGGTCAAGACTGTCAGCAATTACATGAATCGAGAAGTCAATATATGACATCGGACAACACTCCTTGGAAAACAGTCAGCTTGGCGATACATGTCTTGTTTATTAGATAGTATGAATCAGAGCTGTAATACTCAATATGTTCTACGTTGATAATAATATTAGTAAATTAATAAGAGGAGTTTACCTCAATATAGTACGTGGAACACTTCCGTATGATACCCTCCAGAAATTAAAACGGAAAAAACGAAAAAATCGACAACTTACCGGTACATTAAAGTAAAATATAAATAATTAAAGTAAAATATAAATAATTAAATAATCAATTTAACACAATTCAAAATCAATTCAAAACCATTAAAATTCAAATTAACGCAATTAAAAGAATCTAACGAAAATATTCAAAACGAAAATCGTTTTGAATATTTTCGTTAGATTCTTTTAATTGCGTTAATTTGAATTTTAATGGTTTTGAATTGATTTTGAATTGTGTTAAATTGATTATTTAATTATTTATATTTTACTTTAATTATTTATATTTTACTTTAATGTACCGGTAAGTTGTCGATTTTTTCGTTTTTTCCGTTTTAATTTCTGGAGGGTATCATACGGAAGTGTTCCACGTACTATATTGAGGTAAACTCCTCTTATTAATTTACTAATGTCTTGTTTATAAAGAAACGTCCAATGGACAATTAAAATGGTAGTGTTCGAATACTTTTTAGAAGGAACTGTCAATTATTAAATGAAAGCATTGCAGGCAACGTTAAAATAACAATCCTTCTAGAGCTAATAAAGATGGAAAGGTTAATTGAGTGGTACAATCTTAATGATGGAAAAGGAAATTTATTCGTACAATCTTAAGCCTGATACTTACCACTCTTGATTATTTCATGAATATTTATGAGGTAAAACTTCGATAAGATGTCAAATACGTCTATCCTAAATTGAACATATGCTGCAGAATTAAATGCTTCTCCTTTGAAGTACTTTGCCCAATCATCTTGTTTTTCGGAAACAGTGGACATTTTCAGCAGAGGATCTCTGAAATCGAAAATAAATTAATATTTTATTACATCCTCGTTTTATTACAAGAGAAATAAAAGAAAATAGGGTATTTTTGTACATGTGTTCCAAGTTGGGCAACTGACTGAGCTCAGAAACAAATGTTCATTCAATGTTTTCCCGCACGTGTTGAAATCCATTCTCCTTCAACTTCTGAGGATTCGGTCAACGAAAGGAAGTTTTTTTATATGCAGACATACATCAGGTGGTTTGCACCATCATCCAGCAATCACTTGACCAAAAGAGGGATCTATACCGCCCTTCGTAGCCGAAGTAGACTTTGCCTACTTCAGTCTCATCCGTTGGGTATTTGATCACCATTATCTGGAGAGCATTTCTGCAGCTCCAATTTGTGACTCTATCCGATTGTAAAGGATCATTATCATTTTTTATTTTCTCAGCTCTCATTAAACCTCAGCTGTTTATCAGTGCGCCTTCGCGCACAGATCATTGCATATGTGCACTGTCCTCCCCACAGCAGGTGGAAAAGCCCAGTGTTCGAATCCCCTCAATGAGTATTTTGTAAAGTAAACAGAGAAGTCGAGAAAATTGGCCTGTCACTGATGCGGTTAAATACGACAACAACAACGCTGGGATCTACATTGCAAGTCTACGTTGTTGTATGGTTTTAGAACAATCGGGGACTAAGGCCATATTGCTTTGCGCATATTTTCTGTAAATGGCGTGAATTCTGGGGTCGCTTTTCTGTTTTCTTAACGAAAAACCTGAGTTTTAGGGAGAAAAAACCGTTATACCTTCGCCTTCGAGCTAACTTAAGTCAGCGAACTCGGACTAAGTTGTTGAATTCTGTACTCCGCTAAAATATTCAAATATCAAAGTAAACCTGAAAGGATTATACACGAATTACATATTAACAGAGAGCTTAAGATGACCGGAATCTGGATATAGAATCCGCTAAAGGAATCCTGGACAGGTAATATGTTAATATAATGTGTAATATGTAAAGAACAGTCAGACTGTAGACTCAGCAGCGGAATGCAGCAATAGTCGCCGACAATACGGTGTTTACAAGGTCAAGGACAACGTCACATGGCGACAGAGTTTGGGATTATACCCTCCCCACCCCAACTGTACTTTTCTTCTATTATTCTCATAGGCAGGAAGTTGTTTTCCTTTGAGATATTTTGGGAATCTGGTTATTTGTGTGCCGGGACAAACTTTATAGCTGGAAGATGTGTGAAGAGGACATAACTAAACTGTATATAGTTCGTGCGTTTCTTTAAACAGCTTAAATCTCCACCTGGAAGACAAACAAATTCCTAGTACTGAGGAGTTTCTTCGTCAGTATATAGGTTTGAAAGTTCTGGGTTATTAAATCCACATGTTACCCTCGAGCGATCGGATGATTCTGAGTCTTCGCAAGATGAAACTATTCGTCAGAAATTTCTTTCCACTGAACAGATGGAACTGGATGGCTCATTACAGGATACTGCAACACTGGCTAAAAATATACAGTCACAGTCGGATAGAGATATCTCAAGGGGCAAACGATCGAATGACAAGTTGGATAGTCTCCGAAGGTGAATTGAACTTACAAACAAAGCTAAATGAAATGGATGCACCTATCATTTTGCGAACCATATCTAAACTGCGTAATTATTTTTCTGGGTTTCTCTTCCAAGAGGGAAACAAGATTACTAAAACAGAGCTGGTAATATCCTAAGAGGAAAGTGGCACAATTTGGAAACCGTCGCAATGTCACATCTCATTGAAAACGAAAAACTAAAGGCATTTAATCAGGAAGTACAAAATAGAACACTTCTCCTTGATGGGATTATAAATACCTGCCCGGTCTTTGTAATAAATTCAGATGCGGCCAGACGAGAGAAATCAAAGAATCTGATGGGATTCGAGGTTATCCCTTCTCAGCTGATAAGGGAGCCAGACCTGTCATGTTCAGAACCTAATCATTCTTTGTTACTACCTGCTTCTGCATTTCCTACCTCATATGCAGACACTGTTTGAATTTCGGTACAAAAGACTGCACAACCGAAAGTTAAAACTGATAATGTTCTTATTCTTCGGGCTTCAGACACCAGTGGATACGAAACAAGTGGCGACGTTAAAAATATTGTTACTAAGACTCTCAAGTGTGATCTTAAGACAGTTAACATTAATAGTTATTACAGAAACTGCTACCAAGACAGATTTAGAAAATTTATCTGCTTCTGAGTCTCTTACTTCTGCTGGCGGCGTCTCTCTCGGAGCCCCTTCGCATGGGAAACGCGTCTTTGCTTCATTACGACGTTCCAAAGGATTTAACTAGAGACGAAATATGTAATCGAAAATCTTCATGTGAAGAACTTGGATGACAATGGATTTTCATTAGAGGAATGTAAACAGGAAATTACTCTCAGATTTACTACCCGTGCAAGATCGTCGTCACTTGTCAATTGTGTAATAAGCTTCTCGCCAAGAATTCACACATGAGGAGTTATTCAGGGAGGAGAATGCCAGAGGTATATTGAACTCTGGAAGTAAGCTAGATAATCTTGTAATAACTGAGAATAAAGTGGAGGAGAAATTGTTGAAGATAAACACAAGAAAGGCACCTCGGGTGGATGGGATCTATCCAGTTATATTAAAGGAGGCGGCAAAGCAACTAAGCGAAGCCCTTAGCCATAATTATGAGAGATTCCTTGGACTCAGCGGAGGTACCCATGGACTGGAGATGTGCAAATCTAACCCCAATCCACAAAGGAGGATCAAAGGGAGACACGGGTAATTAAGACCTGTTAGTTTAACTAACATATCTGTAATTTGTGAAGATAGCCCATAAAAACTCTTCATCTAACTTTGTGAAGATGGCCCATAAAAATTCCTAACTTCATCGTCGGGACTCGAACTGAGGTCTTTTCCACTCTGTGTGGGGAGGATGGCAACTGTGCTACCAAGAGGGCTGGGAGTCGATGACGGTAGCCAAATCGAATGTAAACGTTACTGGAACCAGTAGACTCCAATTCTAGTCTTACTCCCTACCAGTATAGTAGTTTCGCCATTTGTCAATCGTTCGGAGAAACTATTGTCAGTTTAGCAAGTTAACCTGACGCTGTTGGTTAAACAAAAAGGATCAAACTGCAAGCATATCTTGCTGTAATACGCAAATGGTTGTTTAACTTCCTGCACCGAGATTGCTATAATTTCATAGACTATATTCAACGGAAGACATTGCATCTACTTATAGGATTGCACATCTGAAGCTCTGTTACCATGATTACAACATTACCCATACATATGAAATTTCCTGCCTTTTCCGGTGAAATTTAGCCCTGATCCAAGTCTCTAGTTCCGTTTATGAAGCAAAGTACGCGCATCAGATTTCAATAAAATTTTGATTTGGATCAGCGGTTAAATTAATGTTTCTTTCATAATTGCATATTTAGATCTCAGATTAAATGCCTCAGATTCAAACCAGCTGAGGTCAATTCCAGAAAATACAATTGTCAGATTTCTGTTATGTAGTCATTGACTTATTCAAACAGGCTGCATCAACTACCTGCAAGGGCAACTTGTTCCACCTATCAACGACTCGCTGGTTAAAAGGAAACTTCCTACAATTTTATGTAAACGTCAACTGTTGGAATTTGAATTTGTGATCCCTAATTCTGAAATTGTTTAGAACAATGAGAATTCGAGAATGTTTTATTAATCACTCTCAGGATTTTGTAAACCTCAATCAGATGACCTCTGAGGTTCGTGGAAGGAAAGCTCAGTAGCCCAGATATTCGAAGTCTTTCCTCGTAGGGTCGTCCTTCTGCCGATCTAACCATTCGAGTTGCCCGCCTTTGGACCCTTTCAAGAAGCTCAAAGTCTTTTTTTTCAGATGTCTCCATACTTGAACCTAGTACTCCAAACGTGGTCTTACAATTGCTTTATACAGTGGTATTATGACCTCCTTATCTCTACAGGATAATGTTCAACAAATAATCGATAGAACTCCATCGGCTTTTCTGGCTGCCTGCTTACACTATTCAGAAGACTTCGTATCTGTAACTCCCAGATCCATTTTCTCTTATACTGTTTTTAATTCAATCTCCCCAAGTGTATAATTTATTTGTGGGTATTTATTTGTGTATTTATTTTTGCTATTCCCCCAAGTGTAATATTTGTAAGACTATTTATCAGCATTAAAACAAATAAGCTGTGTCTAAATTATTCACTAAATCCAGCTCGTGAGTAACTGTGTCAAAAGAGCCTAATGAGATATTGAAGCAGGGTTTACCCTAAGAAAGCAAAGTTATGTATCTAATTGACGATGGATTGCACTCTTCGTGATTGCCTCTAAGATATGTCCTACCACTGAAACCAGACTAATCAGTCTATAGTTACCAACTTTACTTTCAGAACCGCTTGTATCTATTGGCGATATACTGACACTTCTCCATCTTTAATCTCCCCTGAGACCAAAGATGCCCTAATAATGAACCTCAATGGTTCAATATACTCCCTCGCGCTCTCCTTTAAAAACTTCAGGGCATATGCCATCAACTCAGGGAGCCTTTATGCTCAAACGATTTTCTACAAACAAGCATCAGTAATTATGACATCACTAATTACATATGGCTTAGCCCCATAGTCTCTTCTCAGCATAAAGGATCTTTCGTCGATAAAAAGAGATGCAAAGTACCTATTTAATTTATCCTCAACAAATGTTTATCAATCTTTCTTACTCCAAACTTGGAGTTAACGAAAACTAAAAAAAAATTTTTTCTTAACGCCTGTAAGAGAAAGTGAGTCTTACCTCGCTTCGTATCTCTGTGGAGTCCCTAATCAGTAGGGCCGGGAAAAAAAAATTGGATTTTAGAGATTAACAAGGTACTAGTTCAATATCTGCAATGTGGCCTCGAAACAGCAGTTATATCTGTCTAGAGAACCTCAGAAAGTCTAAAGGTTATTCAGATATACTGGGTTATCAGACTCACTATGACAAAATAACTGATATCAGATCAAGGTCACTTTGTGAAACTTAAATCTTATGTAAGGTAGTGTTTAGAAATTTTTCTGTTTATTTTTTCAATTCCTTCTCATTTTATCGTGATAAAATTATTTTATAATGTAAATAGACTCTACATGCGATTCATCGATACCATATCCATTACCTGAAGTATTCATAAATATTAAAATTTATGGTAATTCAACGCATTGACTTCACTTCTAGAGCCCTCCAACGCTAATCAAAAGGAGCAATATGGCCTTTAGCTGTTAATGCTCCTAAAAAACCAAATAACAACAACAACAACGCTTATCAAAACAAGAAATCTGCAGCTCCATGCTGCTACTGTTTCCATGTCTTAATTACGCCATCTAGAGGTATAACGTGAAAATGAAAGTGATCCGAATCGATAAACGCTTAGCCTAATACCACGTGGGCCATAGACTCATAGCTCAATGTGCAAAGTGAATTTTCTTTTATTATGAAATTGCAAACACGAAAGGCATTAGAATTTACACTCAGTGATCACTGAATTAAGACCACCCTATACATAATGGACTATGTTGCATAGTTCGTTTGCTACAGCAGTGTTAATTTGCATCTAGTCGTGCAAGTAAAAGAGATAAGTAGCAGTTATGGGGCGCAGTTAAGTAAAGATATCGTGGAGTTTCAAAAGGGAAATGACGGTGGGAAATCGGGCGTCGGTTGCTTCCATATCGGAAACGGGATGTTTTGTCCGTTGCTCACTGCCCATTGTGGTTAAGGTGTACGAAGAATAGTGTCGAATGGGGCGAACCCATTCGACACCATTCTTCATGCACTTTAACTTCTCCCGCTAACAGAACTGAGAAGGATTACGCAAGGTTTGTGGTGAGTTAGGGTTGCAGCGCTTTTTGCGAGGTGACCGGCAGGTGATTGTGCAACAGTTGACATCGCAATACAATATGGAGAATGCAAGAACAATATCCCAAACGACGATGAATCTCACACTCAGACGTATAGAGTTCCAGCAGACGATCCAAAAGACAACCTCTCCTTGCCACTGATCATTTTCGACAGCGAATGCTGTGGAATCAACAACCTGATGCTTGAAAACTAGAGAACTGGAAACGAGTGTGCTGGTGGGACGAGTCCAAATATCTGGTGAAAAACGCCGATGGACGCGTTTGTCTCTGGTCTTAACAACAGAATTCCTTAGATCCAACGCTCGTAATGACTACTATACAGGCAGATGGCGGTGGTCGCTTAATATGGGGCATGTTTCTCTCCTGGTGGATATTGCTGTTTGTTTGTTATTTGGTTTTTAGGAGCGTTAGCAACCAATGCCATATTGCTCCGGAGATATGCAGTGGTTATTTCCTAGCCTTTCCGCATCCTCCGTATTTGTTGGTCACGGGCTCAAACCCCGGTCTAATCAAGAAGCGTGTGCTACGCACTGCTTCTCCTGCCCACCTGGCTACAGAGGCGCCCTGGTGCATATGGACCAACGTTTCATTGGCGAAATTTTTATGTATGCTTTACGTGTTTATGGTGGCGGTCTGCGCTGGTAGCATAGTGGTATTGTCACCGTCTTCCACACAGAGCGTGGAAAAAGGCCCAGGTTCGAATCCCGTCGATGACGCGAGGAACACAGCATCTGTCATTAGGATCTCCAAAAAAAAAAAAGACCGGATCATCAAAGGAAACATTATATATATATATATATATATATAACAAATTTGATCTGTTATATATATATATATAACAAATCAAATATTATATATATATATATATATAACAAATCATACACATCGATAACGGTTCAATATGGCCTAAGTAGCCTTTGCACCAGAAAAATCCAAACACAACAACAAACACAGCATCCATAACAGATCATACACACACACACAGCAAGTGTTTGTCTCCAAAAATATCAAAATTAAAAGTGAAACAGAAACTTATCTCCACACAAAGATCCGTTCTTCTGACAATCAGTAATATTCCGAGGACAGTTTCAAACAACGCACTCCAAATAATTGGCGGTGCGATCCCTGTACATTGATACATTGCTTTCCGGGATTTGACTTACTACCTGAAACAATATCAGGCTAAGACATGATTGGAATTACAACTGACCCAAACAGACTTCAAAAGTGAGAAGAAAAGGATTTGGAAGGAACTTACTGGTGTCTGGAACAAAAGATGGGAGAAAGTGACTTCGGGCAAGTAACAAGAAAATACATCTCGCAAGTGGAATTCTCAACCCCTGCAGTTATTTCATGGTTTATGAATTCCATGACAACTTCTTTTCTGCTACCTGAGCATGGGTCCCTCCGGATTAAGTTATTTGAGCGTGGTCTGGAGCCTCGCCTGTATTGCACATTCGGAGAAAATGGAACTTGGATTCATGACCTTCTGAATTGTCCGTTGTACTCTCAACCTACAGCAAATTTAATGATTGTGGTTGCAAACTTATTGGAGAACAATGTAAATATTCTAGTTAAAGATCGTGATAATTTTACCTCATTGCAAACCTACTCAAAAACTGTTTTTGCAACGAGAACTGAACTAAGGACCTCAGTTTATCCTAAAAATTGACTTCACAACAAGGAGCAAATAGAAGAAACAGGTATTTTTGGGCTATAAATCATTATGACTTCTACAAGCTGTATCTTCACTTCTAATAATAATTTAGACACACTTTATTTGGATTTTAGAAGAAACATGCTGAACGAAAAACTCGGGAGGAAAAACCACGCTACTCTCGCCTGAGATCGACTAACTCACCAACGATTTTGAAAAGGATCCATAAAAATTCCTCACGTCATCGCCGGAACTCGAACTCAAATCCTCTTCACTTGTTATGGAGAGAATGGCAATTCTACCAATTGTGGGCAACCACTAAGATCTGAAACACCAAAATACTTTGATTAACATCATTCATTTCAGAAAATACAGGAGGTCTCAAAAATATTGATACAAACGTTTAGGGGAGGTAGGTAACATCGAAAGGAATGTGAATCGAATAGGAACCCATTACTGGAAACGTCATCGTAAGTCGGGAAACAGTGCTGTTCATCAGTTCGCGAGAGGGAAAATTTCTGGTTTACTCATTCAAGCAGTATTCGCTGCACGAAGAGCATGCATCGATATACGAACTGTGAGCTCGCAGACATGCACCTAGTGTATCGATTAGCAGAGGGCAATGGACGAGCCGCTCAACGAATTTATGGACAACACTTCCCAGACAGACATGTACCGGACCACCGTTTGTTTGCGCGTGTGCATTAAAATTTGTGCGATTATGGGTCATTTAGAGGTATCAGTAGTAATGCGGGCACAATGCGTTCGAGGCAAACTCCTGCCATGGAAGAAAGTGTGTTGAATGCCGTCCAGAATAATCCTACTACCAACACACTTGCCATTGCCTCTGCCTTAGGAGTGTCTCGTTGCAGTGTACAGCGTGTCTGGCACTACGATTCCTTACATCCCTTTCATCTCCAAAGGGTTCGGTTACTGCTCCCCCAAGATCATCATGCACGTGTGGCTTTTGCGCAGTGATTTCTGCAAGAAAGTGTTCAAGACTTGAATTTTCCAGCCTATGTTTTGTTCACGGATGAGGTTTATTTCACCTGGGAAGGCTTATTCAATCGGCACAATGCTCGTGTGTGGGCTCACGACAACCCACACGGTGTGCACCCCAATGCGGCACAACATCGCTTTGCAATAAATGTGCGGGCAGGTATGGTTGGTGACTGCTTAGTCGGCCCCTACCTGTTACCATCCCGCATGAACTCGGCTAAATATCGGATCTTTCTTGAACAAGTTCTACCAGGGTTACTTGACGATGTTCCAGCAAATGTGAGACGCAACATCTGGTTTCAACATGACGGGACGCCTGCCCATTATGGAAGGTGTGTTGTTCGTGACCATTTCAGCAGGCGTTTTGGGCGTCGATGGATTAGCCAGGGTGGACCCGTTGCCTTGCCCCCAACCAAACCTGATTTATCGAGCCTTGATTTCTTTCTGTGTGGGGGCCCTCAAATCTATCGTGTATGGATCGCCTGTTAAGACGGAAATAAAACAATGTCCTTTTTAACCAGAGTAGTTTGCACTTGGTTTTTATGTTTTGAGCCCCAATCGGGTGTGCATCACTTAGTAGATTGCTGGAGTCTTGAGTGTTAATGGGGATTAAATTTCTAAAACAAAAATCTGATGATCTGGTTTCTAGAACATCAACATTTTATTAACTTTACAACAAAATATACGATGAAAGTGTTAAACTGAATTCAAAACAGGAAGCCCACTCGGGAAACGATGCCTTGGACACATCTCTACACATAACCCTGAGGATGTCTTTAATTCTTATCAGACATTTGAACATTGCCTCTTTCCGAGGACAAAGAACCATTAATAGGAGATTATAGGCAAAAACCTATTCTCATTTAAGAATAAAAATACACCAATTGCTATCCATTCTGATTGAATGGACAACAATTCCTTAAGAGATTTCATAATTGAAACCTCTTAAGGAATTTAACCCAAACAGAAATTTTTCCTTTCTTTTTATTATTTTCTAACTATTTTATAGAAATGAGTACCATATTTAAAGGCATTTGTTCTTAAATGAATGCCATCTCTATACTTTCTCTGCAGCAACGAAAAATAACATTTTTCGATCTGAAGTTTTAATTCCTGCATCTGAATAATCCTTAACCTTCCAGCAGGTCAACTTCTTGAATTCAGCATTGGAGAGTGCCTCCTCTATGTGATACTTCTCCATGTATAGACTAGGCATCTGACTGTTTTCGAGTAGCCAACAAGAACACTCTAAAGCTCCCATCAATAAGAATCCTCCTGCTCGACGAAGATCAGCAATATTCTCTATGGCTTTGCCAAAGACTTCTCAGTTGGGACAAGCTGACTCCAAGCACAGTGAAGAAATGATGAGGTCATATTTGTCTACGTATTCCGATGGTATTATGCGATCTTCCACCACATCGCAAAACACAACGGCTTTCAAACTTTTCCTCAATGTCCTTTTCTCCTTTTTCCAAGTCACTGGAAAATATAAAAAAAAATTTAAAAATTGTACGTTTTAAAGTCTTCAATATACACTACCCTAACACTAATAAGCAGACACCTGCCTTTTTACAAATAATCTATATTTACAGGAAAACTAATAACTTGTGTTTTATAACAGCTTCTAGTGTTCAGTCACCACTCAGTTCTTTTTAAAAACTAACACGATGAACCAATTCATACCAGAGGTGCTCTGTAGAATTCAGTTGAAGGCTCCGGGCTGTCTATCCCAACTTTTCGACTGTCCATCTTCAGACAAGTCTGTTACATCGTCCAGTTGATACAAGTATGGGCCTTCCTGGACTTAGGTAATGAATTATTGTCCAAGTAGTGCAGATAGACCTCAGCATTCATGGTTTAATATATAGCAACCAATGGTCACAGGTCAAAGCATGAAAATTAGCCCCAAATAGTAATTCAGGTCCCTCTAAACTTCGTTGTCCGAAAGATAGTTTGCAGGTAGCTTGCTCCGTGCATTTGTCACACTCAGGCACGACAGTTAGATTGATAGACAATGTACTGTGACTCGGTACTCCGAAGCACAGTTTTCCATTTATGTACAATCCAAGAAGGACGAGCCTTAAATTCAGATGGAGTGTACCATTAAATGAGGTGATTATTGAATTTTCAACAGATTCAGAACCTCAAAAATACATGTCATACTGCTTGTTGTGCACTGGACGGAGCTGATGTTTGTCTCAACAACCTCAGAATACGCAGTTTACAGATATACACTGAGCAGAGGAGGTTAGGCAAACGAAGGCAGATTCCGAGAAATCCTTGGCAATGGATGCAAAGAAAAACAGCAAAGATTTCTTTCTGTTTGCTGAAAGATGATTCGTTACAGAATAATCTAGAGAAGACTGCAGTTATAGTTCAGACACAACATGGGTTTGTTAAGGGAAGGTCTTGTCTGACCAATTTTATTGGATACTACCACAAAGGAATTGGACGCAAAAAATAATTTTGATATCATATACTTGCATTTCAGGGAGTTTTTGTTACTGTTCCAAATGGGAGACTGCTGTGCAAATTAGAGCAGTGGGCCACTAAAAGCAAGTTGCTGCAATGGCTAAAAGGATGATTGAGTGGGAGATGACAGAGAATGGTAATCAATGGACACTGGTCTTTGTGAACTAAGGTTAATTAGTACGGACCCCCAGGGTTCGAGCTGGGCTCATTGTTGCTTTGTATATTTATCAATGATATTGATAAAGGCATATCAGACTTAATCTACCAGTTTGCAGGTGACACGAAGGTTGGTACGGTTTTTAATGACAATAATTGCAGTAAGCTACTGCAACAGCATCTAGAAAACTTGGACAGATGGACTAAGTGGTAGCAACTGAAGTTTTACATTGACAAATGCAAGTACTGTCGTGCATATACGTAGAAGTAACCCCAGAGAATTGTACCAACTGTGTGGTGTTACACTCGGGGTAGTGAAGAATGAAAGGGACCAGGGAGTAATGGTTCAGTCAGATATGAAAATCTCTGAGCAGTGCAGACTGGCTGCCAGAGCTGGTCATGGAGTTTTGTAAATGATATATAGGAATTTTGCTAGCAGAGACAAGGAGGTGATTACCCCCTTTTATAAGGCAATGGTCAGGCCACACCTTGAGTACTGCGTACAAGTTTGGAGGTCTCATTTTAGGAAGGATGTAGAGTTGCTGGACGAATACAGGGAATGGCATGAAGATTGATGAGGGGACCAAAGTGTTGCTCTAACCAAGAACTTCTTAAATTCTGCATATTAAAGCGTCTGGAGACTAGGCACACCTGAGTGGTTATCTGATTGAGGAGTATAAGACTCTGAACAGAACCCATGAGCAGGAGGAAAAACCCATCAAGCATTATGCAAACTCAATGCTGATGGGTTCTTCTTCTTCTTCTTCTTCTAGCTCAGATTACGAACCTAAGGGGACATAAATTCAAATTAAGAAAAAACAGATGTAGAATAGATGTGCGGAAATTTGCCTTTCGCCATCGAGTGGTTGATTTTTGGAACAAACTTCCATCTGCCGTTGTGGTATTTTATAAATTAAATATTCAAGGGAGAACTGGAAAAACGTTTGGGCCGAATGGATGGGTAAAATGGGAATTTTTTTGTCTGGAGCTGTAGAACATTGCTTTCGTACATCATATGACTCTACTAATAATAATAATAAAATTCTTCTTCATAGAAATGTAGGACACGATTCCCGCTACAGGCAACCAGAGGAATTATACAATTAACTGGACACATTACATTCGGTACTTAAAAATTACGTGGGTACACAGCAAATACAAAGAATACACAGACAGTGCAATATACACAGCTAATATTGCAATCAATGGATTTTATAGTTATTATATACAAGCTGCAACACATTTTCTGAGGGCTCTACCAGGAATTTTCCAGCCTACGATTTCCCAGATATTAACGAAGTCGAGAGCAGCGGAGCAGAGATTAAGCGCCATTGTGAGCTTCCTCGCATATGCCAGGTACTGGGCCGGGGTGTATCTAAGATTTATGCAGAGCTGTGATTTTGATGTATAGGGTAGGTGAGCCCAATTGTTGGCCCACTTTAGGACCCAGAATTTCAGACCCCAGAGTATCTTCAGACTGGACATAGGAGCAGCCGACCAAACTTATAAAGCATAACTGATGATAGAACTAAAGTAGAAGAGAAATTTTCTGAATGTTTCCTTGTTGTGGGCTATTCAGAGATCAAGTTTCATACCCAAGAAAGCCCGTAATGCTCTTGAACGTAGTTGCTGGATTTGTTCCTTATACGTTAGGTTTCCGTCCATTACCACTCCGAGGAATTTTACTGAATGAGTGGGGACGAGAACATGCCCCATAATGGAGGGCTGCAGAGAGGCTGCTGGTTTGAGGTCTGCTTGTGCTCCAGGTGAGAAGATGATATATTTGGATTTTTCAGGGTTTATTTTAAGCCCAAAATAGGAAGCGTATTCACAGAAAGAGGACAGATATTTGTCCAGGATGACAGAATTCGATAATTCCTCTGCCTGGTCCGGTGAGGTGTTAGCCGGGCTTGAGACGTAACATACAATGTCGTCTGCGTAGGCCATAAACGCAGATATTTCATTCATTAATGGAATAAATAATTGCTGAAAAAAGCAGTGCCGACAACGATCCACCTTGGGGTATACCGACTTCCATCTGTTTCATGAGGCAGTTATTCCCTTGCTGGAAGCTAAGGCACCTCTTGGTCAGCAAATTTCTGAGGATCTTCGAGACATTACCCGTGAAACCGTAGTAGTTCTTCAAGCGGCACATGAGTGGCTTAACTTGCACTGAGTCGAAGGCCGCTTTCAGATCCAGAAAAACAGCATTCATAACATAGCCTTGCTCCCAGGCTTGAAGGATTTTCAAATTCAGAGCCTGTACACATGTTATCGGCGATCTTTGTGAGAGCGCGTAATGTGTACGCTGAGGTCTCTGGGAAAGGATCTGATTATAAAATGACGTTGTAGAGCGAATATCATCTTTTAAGGGCACAAAAGGTGATATAGTTGTACACGTTGGCACTAATAATATTAAGAGTAGGAGACCGGCAGAATTACTCAACAAGTACAGGTCACTGTTGAACAAAAGCCGAGAATTAGGGTTGAATTTGAAAGTGTCTGCAATTCTGCCCAGACACGATAAGAGGGAGTATATGATGAGAGCCTTGTCGATCAATTCGGCCCTGGAAAGATTGTGCAAGGCTCAAGGGGTAGAATTTTTTTCAGCCTGGACTGTACTTGCTAACAGGAGAGATTGCTTCTACAGGGATGGGATACACTTAAATAGAAAGGGTGCAAGAATATTTGCTGATGCGATCGAGGCAGTGTTAGGTGGGTCGGAAAACTGCTAGCTTGGGGGGAGACAAAGACCAATAGATTAGATTGACAGTAGCCACTGGCAGAGGTGAAAGAGATTCTTGCACTGCTTCTATTAGAATGAGCAGAAGCCTGAAAAACAAGATGCATGGTATTTCAGAGACTGCTGGGAGCCATTGCGGTACATGTAAACACATGGGTTGTGTTAGGGTGGCTAAGAATAGAAACAGGTGCAGGTATACTTGCGTGTACACCAATGCTAGGAGTTTAGTAAATAAATTTGATGAATTTGAGGTATTGCTCAAAGCATCAAAGGCGGATATTGTTGGGATATCAGAGACGTGGTGTCACACAGATATAAGGGATGCAGAACTGCAATTTGGGGAGTACAACGTCTACAGAAAGGATAGACAGGATAGGAAGGGGGGAGGGGTTATGCTATTAGTTAAGAAACACATAAAAACCAAGGAAGTGAAGCCAGTCGACATCGCTGGACAGTGCAGTGTCGAGTCAGTTTGGTGTGACATAAGCATTGGGAGATCAAAATTGAGAGTAGGAGTGTGCTATAGGCCTAATGACTCTGATGAGTATAATAAGGAACTGTACAGGGAAATAGAGCGGGCCAGTAAATCAGAGAGTCTTATAATGGGAGATTTTAATTTCCCAGGTATTGACTGGAATTTGGGGGCTGGTTACTCACACACTAGCAGGGCTTTTGTGGATTTATTGGATGATTGTTTTCTACATCAGCATGTTCGGGAGGCAACTAGAGGGAGTAATACTCTTGATTTGATTATCAGTAGTGATTCTTCATGCATTAAGAATCTGGAGATAGAGGAACCACTAGGTGGTAATGATCACAGTGTGCTGAAGTGGGAGTTACTGAAAGAGGTAACTACCATTAGGGGTAAAGGGAAGGGTTATTGCTTCCGTAAAGGCGACTACGATGGACTGAGACAGTATTTAAATTCTATACAGTGGGACCAACTGATGATGTTACCAACAGCAAATTCAAAATGGGAAGCATTCAAAGAACTTATCTTGGAAGCTACTAGGCTTTACATACCAACTAAGAAATATTGTTCAAGGTTTAGGCCAAAATGGATGTCAGATGAACTAATGAGGCATATGGCAGAGAAGAAAAATGCATGGGATACATACAAATTAACACATGACACAGAAGCCTATGATAGATACAAGTTGATATGCAACCAAGTTACAAAAGAGGTTAGGCAGGCGAAGGCAGATTACGAGAAATCTTTGGCAAGGGATGCAAAGAAAAACAGCAAAGAGTTCTTTACTTATGTAAACTCTAGAAGGAAGGGGATGAATCAGATTGGTCCACTTGATATTGATGGGTCAAGTGTTGATGATCCTGCTCAGGTAGCTAACAAACTAAATGAATATTTTGCATCGACATTCACACATGAGGAGTTATTCAGCAAGGGGAATGCCAGAGGTGTATTGAACTCTAGCAGTCAGCTACAGAATCTTGAAATAACTGGGAGTAAAGTGGAGGAGAAACTGTTGAAGATAAACACAAGAAAGGCACCCGGGGTGGATGGGATCTATCCAGTTATATTAAAGGAGGCAGCAAAGGAAGTAAGCAAACCCTTAGCCATAATTATGAGAGCTTCCTTGGACTCAGGGGAGGTACCCATAGACTGGAAATGTGCAAATGTGACCCCAATTCACAAAGGAGGATCAAAGGCTGACACAAGTAATTATAGACCTGTGAGTTTAACTTCTGTTCCAGGAAAATTAATGGAGGCACTGGTTAAAGAAGCACTGCAGGATCATTTAGACAAGACTTCAGTTATAGCTCAGACACAGCATGGTTTTGTTAAGGGGAAGTCTTGCCTGACCAACTTGATTGGATACTATGATGCAGTCACAAAAGAACTGGATGCAGGGAATAACTTTGATATTATATACTTGGATCTTAGAAAGGCTTTTGATATCATATATTTGGATCTTAGAAAGGCTTTTGATACTGTTGCACATGGAAGACTGCTACACAAATTGGAGCAGTGTGACATTGGAGGAAAATTGCTGCTATGGATAAAGGGGTGGTTGAGGGGGAGAAGACAGAGAGTGGTAATCAATGGACACTGCTCATCGTGGACTAATGTTATTAGTGGAGTCCCTCAGGGCTCAGTGTTGGGTCCATTATTGTTTTCTGTATTTATAAATGATATTGATGATGGTATATCAAGCTTAATGTCCAAGTTTGCAGATGATACAAAGTTTGGCAGGGTTGTCAAGGACACTACTGACACTATGCTGCTGCAACAGGATCTGGAAAGGTTGAGCAGATGGGCTGAGAGGTGGCAAATGAAGTTTAACATTGACAAATGTAAAGTACTACACATGGGAAACAGCAACCCCAGAGCAACGTATCAACTCTGTGGTACTACACTGACAGTGGTAGAGAATGAAAGGGACTTGGGGGTGATTGTGCAGGCAGATATGAAGTTCTCTGAGCAGTGGAGACGGGCTGCAAGGGTAGCTCATGGAGTATTGTCAATGATATACAGGAATTTTTCCAGCAGGGATAAGGAGGTGATTATTCCATTGTATAAGGCAATGGTCAGGCCACACCTAGAGTACTGTATACAGGTCTGGAGGCCTGTTTCATGAAGGATGTAGAGCTGCTGGAACGAGTACAGAGAAGGGCAACAAGATTAGTGAATGGAACAAAGGGGTGCTCTTACGTAGAAAGGCTTAAGTTTTGCAAATTACAGTGTCTGGAGACTAGGCACTGGCGAGGTGATCTGATAGAGGTGTATAAAGCCTTGAATGGTTTAAGCATGCTCAATGCTGATGGGATTCTTCCTCTAGCTCAGAAAAATCACCTGAGAGGGCATAAATTCAAATTGAGGAAAGACAGATGTAGGATAGACGTGCGGAAATTTGCCTTTAGCCAGCGGGTGGTTGGTTGGTGGAACAGACTTCCATCCCTTGTGGTGGAGGTTGATAGCCTAAATAAGTTTAAGGCTCAGCTGGACAGGTATTTTGAACGAACATAGGGGTGAAGTGGAGTGGGTTTTTTTTTTTTTTTTTGGCTGATGCTGCATAAGCTTGCTTTCTTGCATCAAATGCCTCTACTAATGCTAATGCTAATTAGCAACCACTTTAAACAAGCACTTCTCCAGGCATTTGAGAAATAGGCCTATAGGCAGTAAAGGTCGGATTCTGCACCTTTGGAATTGGGCTGATTCTATAATTTAGCGAAGCGTTTGGGACGACTCCCTGTTGTAACATTCTATTAAACAACTTTGTCAGCTCGTCGTTGATGAAGTAGGAGGCAACTTTAAGGCAAAAGGTGGGAATAGAGTCACTTCCCATTGATCTTTTATTGGACAGGGCGTTGATGGCTTTGATTAGCTCCTCTTCGCCAATCGTCACGTTAGTGAGATTAGTGATGTCGTAGTGTGCATTGTTCCGGGGGGAGTCCGCAGCTGCAGTATCTGTTTTGACGAACCGTGTTACATGATCGCACAATTCGGCCAGATCTAACGATTCTGCTCACCGGATGTGATTGGCCGACCAGGATCGCTGGCCACCCGTAATCCTCTTCTACATGAGTTTATAGCCTGCTTCTTGGATTTCTGGAAACTATATCTGGCTATTGAGTACGCTGGGTATGATCTTTCTGTGGGTGATCTCTTGAATTGGGCATGTCGCCGTTGTTTTTCTTTAATCTCGTGCATTAGGGTACTGGACCACCACTGCTTCGATTGTGGGAAGATGACGCAAATACTTGGACAGATGACGCAAACTCTAGCAATAAAACACAAACATTTCTGAAGTCAAAACGCAGCTTCCTCTTTATCTATTTCACTGAGAGTTCGCCAGGGGTAGAGAATAAAGAGATCCATTGGTGTTTCAATTTTTAGGTATTTTGAATCATATACAGTTTTCCTGATCTTTTCAATCGAGGTCAATTGGTTTGGTTGGTCAGGAGCCAAGCAGAAAAATTAGTAATCATTGGTCTGCAACGGGTGGGGGTAAGTAACTGCACATACTAGCAACTGTAGTCCACCGACTAGAGAGCAGCCCAGTGCAGCATTCTTTCAACAGGATGACAGAAGCTTCAATTGGCCTGTGGTCGGTGGGAAATGCCGAATTAGAACTGATTGAAGCTTCAACACTCCCATGGCTGTAAAATATTCTCTGTAATGTGGCTTTCCCTCGAGAGGGTGGAACACAGATGCAATGGATGTTGAGACTCGACAGATTAGAAATTGACTGATCGAGGAGCTTTGATTCAGCAGGCAGGGGCAGGTTGAAGTCTCCGAGAATTATTACTTTCTGGTTGCACTTGATAGAGGTCAGGAGCCAAGCAGAAAAATTAGTAATGCATTGGTCTGCAACGGGTGTGGGTAAGTAAACTGCACATGCTAGCAACTGTAGTCCATCGACTAGATAGCAGCCCAGTGCAGCCTCAAAATCGTCACCAGGGTATGCACAAGCCTTGATCAGAGGGAACTATTGCCTTTGGCAGATTAAGACTCGCCTCCTTTCCTATCTTTCCTGTTCGCCAGAACAGACTGATAACCGATGTTGGTGGTTAAAGGCGATATGTCCAAGTCATTACGAAGCCAGGTTTCAATAAGGATAACAAAATCATAATCAGGACTTAGAAGTAGGTCAATCAGGGCGTTGAGCTTGTTCTTCAGGTTCCTGATGTTCTGCATGAAACATTTCGCATGTTTATCGTTGACAGGCTTGATCTCGATTAAGTAGTAGGTGATTGAAGGTGGATTCCTCTTGAGGAGAGGTGTGGCACTAGGACCCACCCTACTGCTAACGACAACATGGATTTGAGCTGATGCTCCTAAAACCCTACTACTACTATTGTCACATTCTGTCAGATTTGAAGATTTCTAGGTCGCTTTCTGACGGCTCCAGCACCAGTCCATTTCCATTTGGCAATGACCTAAGGATCTGTAGTACTGTTTCAATGTCGCGTACAGACCAATTGCGTATATGCACCCTATTATCGTTTTGCGCTGGAAGTCTGTTAACCGTGTCGATAGGGCATCTTACTTTTGCAATTGAACTTTTGTCTCCTCGAAGACCTATGAACATATTTATAGTTGTGTCTCACACGTGGTATTCGGGTGGAAGTTACCAATCATCAATGGAGAGGAGTTTGGATATTAATGATAAGGTAGTGGACTTCTATATAGGAAAGCTTAAAGCATTGCACTTGGTTTTAAATGGGGATGATGTGTCAGTATATGAACAAATGAAGTTTTATAATATCTAATCTGTAGAATTCTTAGAAACAGTTGAAGACTACGTTTAAGAATAATATTGTGATTTGATTCCAAAATGGTGTAAGGACCACGATTTCATGCAAACAATAAACCGAATCTAACATGTGATTTTGCAAGGACATATTAGAAGGTAAAGCAAACAGATTAATTGTATGCTCTAACAGATTCGGTTTGCATGAAATCTGGTAATAGTTGTGAAGAACCAACATATCCATTGTTCTATGCGAATAATATTACTGAATGTCTCTAGAGTGATTTAGGAAGATTGAAAAATAAAAGTTCACCTGTACCCTTCTAGTTCTGCCAAAAATTTGAAAATGGTGGATAATCCAACGTCCGTGGCTCTTGTCGCATCCATTTCCCCCAGATCTGCGGTTACAGTCTTAAAAGTCGCTGGTGATCAGATGAGTGAACTGAGCACTCGCTGATGCCAAAGAATGAACTGTAGGTCCACACCCGATTTCAAGACATCTGGATCCCTTGAAACGTCCTAAACACGAAACTGCATTAGTTACTAAATTCATCAACAAATAATCATTCGAAATGTAGGTTGAATATTTGCTAAAAATTTATCATAAATTAAATAAAATATTGAAAATAGTCACCATTTTTAAAATCAGTTGACAATCATTCAAAAAAGTATCTGGACACATGTTGGAATAGGGTATAGCGATATTATTCATCCATCGAACCGATTTCCACAATTCTGTCGACCAATTGGAATAATTAAGATATTTATTGAGCCTTGCAAGACGAGAATGATCATTGCAGTTGATGATCTTTCACTGAGGCACCACCGCTTTCTCCAAAAGGGTAGAAGACGGTTGCTCCGTACTTTACATGTTCTTAAAGACTTTAACTCCTATTGATCATTAAACTCCTGGTTGATATTTTGCATTGATTTTTGAAGAGATCGCCTTATTATAAATTCAACTGCCCTCTGGTAACGTGGAGAGAATATTTCTTATCGAACTGTGGATTGCTGGGGTGGAGAGGAAGGCCACGCTTCGCTTCCAAGATAACATCCCCGATTGTCCAATTGTCGATTTTGGACAGTGAAGTCTGTCAGAAATTGCATGAATCGACAAGTCTTGAATAGAGTCCTGGCAATTGTAATACAAAAGTTCATCTTAACACCACATCCACTGAAACAACTAGTGCGAGATATACACTATTCAACTGCGTACGCACAGTTCTTGAAAAGAATTCACACAACTAGTAGGCAACAGTAGCCTCAGCGAACCACACTGCGGTTTGTTTCCTATATTTCGAATCTCCTATGAGCCTTGGTAGGTCAATTCCGATATGTGTTAGGAACTGAATTGATTCTAACGCACTGGCGGGTATAAACCTGTCGGCCATCTTCAGTCTGTTGGTCTTCATTCTTAAGGATTTGGTTCCTCTTAATGCAGATAGGATAGCGGGATGTGCCACTCACAAAGCTGCCAGAAGCATAGTGATGATATCGTGCCAGTCATCATTTTTATTGTAGCTATTAATGTATCCAGGCAATGATGTCAAACGCTGTAGTTTAAGCTGTTAGAAAGCTGCGTGATCCTTCACTGTTGATGGAGATGGTGCTTATGGTGTGCCCACTTCAGCAGCCAGAATTCACTGACATATATTCTCCTAATGTGGGTAGGAGTGGCTGACGCCCACAATTCGGCACCATACAAAATGGCCGAATACATTGTGGTTCTTAAATATCTTTCACGCGCAAGAGGTGCTGTTTTGTTGCCCAACGTAAGTAGTTCATTTTCTTTACAATCAGGTCAATATGCGAATTGAAAGTAAGTTTCGTATCAAATGTTACTCCCAGATCTCTATGCCTCTCAACAAGTGGAATAGGTTTGCCATTAAGTTTCGGGTATACGGGCGTAGGCAATTTTATGAGCGAGTACACCATCATTACAGTCTTCTGCTGATTTAGGGCCAAGTCAAATTTATCTAAGTACACGAATAAGCTCAGAAGAGTATAATTAATCTGGTCACACAATGCACTATTGGTCACATGTACGGTTCGATGGGTGTTAGGATCTTAATATCGTCTGCATAAGTGCATACATCATCCCTACCCTTGCAGAACGGGTTCATCACGGCGGTAAAGAGGAGTCCGGATAAGACTCCACCCTGTGGAATTCCTGCATTGAGTTGGCGTTGGAGAATCTGACTGTTTGTATGGTAATAAATGGATCGACAAGTAAATAGGGCCTGTAGGAACTTCAGCAAATTTCCTTTTATTTGGAATGCGTGTTGGAGAAGGTGAAGTAAGGCACGTACATCCAGACTATCTAAGGCTGCTTTTATATCGGCATAAATTATTGCAATTTCCTTTCTGGCTAGGAAAGCATTTAGTATCGCAACTTGAACTGTGAGGAGGTTAGTGATTATTGATCTTGTAGTTATTGAATAATAAATTTGTTGAAGCTGTCCATCCAGTATCTGATTCGACAACTTTGGTAGTAGAGCTTCCTCCGGTTCTCTTAACAGAGTAGATGCAGTCGATATAGGCCTATAGTGCTCCACGAGGTTAGGATTTGTAATTTTTCCCATTGGAATTACAGAGTACTTATTCCAGTTTTCAGGGAAAACTTGGCAAGCAAGGATACAGCTATAAATTGCTTGGAGTGGTTCAATTAGGTAAGGACTGAGACACTTTACCATGACGTGGGGGACTCCATCAACTCCAGCTGTCTTAGTTGCCTTGATGGAGTTAATACTCTGTATTAGTGCTTCTTTAGTGATAAGAACAGCCTCCATCTCATTGGCAACTAATTGATCCCACTCTCAAATTGCTTGACTTGAGACTCATGATATATGCTGGAGAATCTGCTGATGTCGTCAATCCATGCTTCGTTGTCAAGCCCCTGATTTGTGTCACTTTTATGTGTACAACGAGGTAGCTTTCCCCTGTCAAGTGTGTCTTTCATGTAGCGGTTGATTGCTCTAGATTTTTCCCTATTAAAATTGCTTTGGCCATCGAGTAGTTAATTCTATTTTGTGTGCCATTAGTCAGTTTCCATTTTCTGTGCAGAATTTGCTTTAGTTTAAACAATGCAGTTAGGCTAGAATCCACCAGGTTTTCGATCTTGATGATATCCTTACTACTTTGGAAGCCGCAGATTCTGTAATAGAGTTGATCCAACCGGTTAAGAGAGTTGTTGTTGCAAATAAGGCATCCCATTTGAGTAGACATTCCCAAGGGATACAGCTGGCAGCAAATAAGCATTTATTTGGATCCAGAAAAGCTGGCGAAGTGACAAGCTGGCTCTTAAATTTTTCCTTAGCATTGAAGTCCATATACGGTAGAATTATGAGCAAAAATGCATTGCAATTGGGCTATGATCGGTGGAAAGAACATGGGGGGGGGTACACCAATTATACATTTCACCTCTTGTAGGTTAGTCATTGATAAGAGAGATGGTGCATGGCTGTAGTTTATTTAACATGGTGTCCAGTAGGTTATTGAGCTGTGGTGGAAGGTTGAAATCTCCACATACTATATGGGTGTGACACATGTAATTTGTTGAGAAACCAGTCTACTACATTATTTATCATTTCCAGACTAGGGACAGCTGGAATGTAAACGACTGTTATATCTAAGACTACTGTGTGGACTTTTAAAGTGACAAGTAATGCCTCATAAAGCTTTGAATCCGAGTAGGCGACCGAGATGATTTGAACTGCTATGTCGCGTACAAACAGGGCTACTCCTTCACCCCTCGTTATAGTTCTGAATTTGAAGTAGGCCTTGTATCCAGCAACGTCAGCAACGACTAGAGACTCTTCATGTGGCTGGAGCCAGGCCTCGGTAAGACAGATAACATCAGCAGACCGTGACAAGGGCATTTGTTCTAGTGGGTCCAACTTGTTTCGTATTCTCCTTACATTCTGATAAAAAATCTTTCCTTTGGATAATGGTTTTATCTGTATCCTAGTAGTTCTTCTGTGGGGTATAGTCTTACTTTATATCACGTGTCGGGTAGTGACTATGGAAGGAATTCCATTGACATCTAATTAGCGATTCGTAGAGGTTCATTATCCTGGGTACCTGAGTCCTTCCTTTGGCGTCATACTTGTGAGTTTGTAGTTGGCTTACTGGGAAATACATAGCGATGTGGTTTTAGTCTCGGATGGCCAGTGTGATAAAAAGGCCTGATGAGAACTCCAAATGGCCAGAAGTAGGTGGCAGAAACATTATTAATATCTTTTTCATCACACTCAATTTTGAAGGGCAAACATGCGGCTGTCCTCTTCACTAGGGCAGCCACATATGCGTCTTTCAAAACTGGAATATGACATTGGACAAGCCTTTCGAAAACAGTTGGGTGACATGAGTCCCTTGTTTATACAGAAAGGTTTAATGGACTATGAAAACGTTAGTGTTCGTCTACTTTTCAGAGGGTATTATCTATCGTTAAAGAAAAGGATCATAGACAACGTTAAAATAACAATCTTCGCAGTGCTAATAAAGATGTAAAGGGAAATTGATGGTACAATCTTAAATCTGGTACTTACCACTCGGATTATTTCATGAATATTCGTGAGGCAAAAGTTCACGGCGTTGTCTAATAAGTCAGTCATCATTTCAACATATGCTGCAGAGTTAAATGCGTCTCCTTTGAAGTATTTTGACCAATCATCATGTTTTTCGGAAACAGTGGACATTTTCAGCAGAGGATCTGTGAAAGAGAAAATCAATTAATATTTTTTTACATCATCGTTTTATTACAAGAGAAATAAAAGGCAATAAGGTATTATTTGTACAAGTGTTCCAAGTTGGGCAATGGACTGAGTGTAGAAGCATAAATTCGTCCAATGATTTCCCACTCGAGTTGTAATGCTTTAGACACTACTGGAGTTGATCGAAATGGATTGTACACATTATTTTTTAAACATATTACTCCTAAGTCTACAAGGTGATTAAAATTATTTCCATCATCGTGAATATAGCTCCAATTTATGACAGGACTCGATTGCAAAGGATCGTTACTAATTTTTAGTGATATGCCTATTTATTTTGCCAGATCTCATTAACACAGCGATTTATCAGTTCACCTTTGCACATAGCACAGCGAATACATGCACCTTTTTCCCCAAAGCAGGTGGAAAAGGCCGGTGTTTGAGAATTCCCCTCAATGAGGCCAGGAATTTTAATGGGCCTTTTTCATAATGTGGCTGAGGTGGTCAGTCTCAGGTGAGGTTTGGTCGTTTTCCATTCCCGGAATCGTGTGTTTTTTTTTTCCAAAAGAAACAGACAAATCAACTATACATACTTCGCAATATGGCCTCGGTCATCAATGCGCTTAAATCTATATGACAACAAAAATTGGAATGTACCGATCAATTGAGTCCAGACTTGTCAAGACAATCCTAATTTATTCAACAGTATTGTCATTGGAGATCGGTGTTTCAGTACGATCCAGAGACAAAGCGTCAGAGCATGCCGTGAAATTCAAAATCATCACAAACGCCCAAAACGTTTCATTTACAGAAGTCCAGGATCAAGAGGATACCGATCATGTTTTTCGACAAATAGAGCATGATTCAGAAGGAATTTGTACCTGAAAGGAGAGAGTGTCACATGCCAAGTAACATAGTCTTCACAGTATAATAGTTTCGCTGTTCATTTGGAAGAATCTGCGATAAAACCCTTGACGAATTTCTTAAGGACTTTTCGCTCATTGGAGAACGCAGAGTTTTTCATTCTATAAAACCGAGCCGTACTTCCATAAACATACGCACCTCACCTCTACTGGAACTTCTACTCTGTTCGTTAACTACAAATCACATACTCTTTCACATACATCATTTGAATAACATCGCGGTATACCTTGCTCACGGATATATGGAGATAGAGTCATCCAGACTTCCAGTATTTAGCAGCGATGGCTCCATCAGCAAATGAGATCTCTTAAAGTGATCTTACCTCACGTGGTGTAATCAAATATTGATATCTGTCGACAAAAACTCAAGGATAACTACCAGCTAATACGAAGCACTACTCCCACAGTTAGCACTGTCTTAATTGGCTACAGAATCTTTGTCATCCACTTCCTCAGTTATACATCTATCGTTTTATGTGACCTTGTACTGCCAGTCACTACATCATCGTTTAACCGTTTTACGGGAGACAGCTAAAAGTCTGATAACAGACAAAACATTATCAACGAATACAATCTTTTTGAGTAGAGCACTGGTTCTTATTTATTTATGATTTCTCAATGCTAAAAGTTCCACTTACTGCGGGGTTTGTGTTGTATACAATAAAAAAATAAAATGAATAAAATCTGATTTTTTTTTCTGATCTTCAAAATAATATATTTTTAAATTAATGTAGCAGATCACGCAGAAAAGTTGAAATCTTTTTTGAAGTATCTTGTAAGGTCACCTTTTTCCCGAAATAACAGCGTGTACACGTAGATTGCACTTGGTGTTGGAGGGAATCCAGCTCCAGATCTGACTGTTCTTCCATCAGAATATTTGTCAGATGCTATATTGTGGAATGGATTCATGTCTGCAGAATTAGGCAGATAGAGTAGACGTCCGAGTACATTTTGGGAATGTTCCTCGAACCAATAAGATCCAATTTTTGCAAGGTGGATAGCTGCATTGTCGTCTTGAAAGATTTCATCCCAATCCCTCTATAAAAGACATCATTTCAGGCCGATTGTATAGAAAGATATTCATTGCAGTTGACACAACCTTCTAACTGTATGAGCAGACCCAGTCCGTACCAACAGAACATCTCCCAAACCATTGTACCACTTTCACCTGCTTGAACTGGACACGAATAGTCAGGATACGTGGGTTCATGGGTCTCTGCCCTCGTGATTAGCACAGATGGTACAAGTAATATCACCGTCCTCCCCACACCGGTTGGATAAGACCTGAGTTCGAATACTCTCAATTACTCGAGAAATTTTTAAGACCTTTTTCAAAACTTGGTTGAATCAATTGGTCTCATGGAGAGGGCGCCATTGTTTTTTTCTACTGGAAAGTCTGCGTTTTCATCTAGCAGAGGACAAACCGACCACAGAAAACGCAATTTACTGACATATTATAAAAAGTACAATATGGCTTAAATTGCTGATGCGCTTAAAACCCTACCACAAACAACAGATTCCCGGGGAACGCCCCTTGCTACTCAATGCAATCTGAAGATTGCCCATTTATGACCACTCATGACCTCCGCTCCTTCAGTGAAGCCCTAATCCACTGATAGATCTTCCCTGTTTTATCAGGCTAACTTTAATTTATGCATATACCACTGATCCATTCTAGTCGGTACCATGATGTACAAGTTGTTTCGGGATGTTGGTTTTTCAGAATTACGTGATAATTAAAGAACAAAGTCTCATTAGGCTTTTCTAGGAGCACAGCAAGGGTTGGTGACTGCCAGCAAAAAGGTGAAAGAAACATTTTATAACCCATAGATTTAAAAATCAGAAAGAAAGAAAAGAAAGTGTGGTTGTGCTAATTGGATGTCACTGGAGGTATTAAGGTCTTATTGTAGTGTTAATGTACCAATAGTTTGATATCATCTCGTTTTTTGAAAATAAACGAGATAATTATTGTTTGATCCAGCATTTCACAGAAGGTATTAGGGGCCAGAATATCCTTGACCTCATCATTACTAAAGTACAACAGTTACAAGTTGATCAGTAATAGTACCACAAATAATGTCAGCGAGACCAAGGCTGCATATGAGAGGCATTGGCTAAGAGAGCAAAGAATGTGGACAAGGAATGTTTCATGTATTTCAATACAACAAAGAAGAAAGCTAATCAGTTCAGACTTGAGCAAATTGGATTTCAGCAAAGCATTTGACTAGGTCCCTCGTGAGTGCTTGTTATCCAGGCTTGAACAGGTTGGGATTATTGGTATCATTCTAAGGTGGTTTCTGTAGTCGTAGTGTTTTAAGAGCATCAGCGACTAAGGCGTTATTGCTCGATGTATGCAGCCTGTAACGTGTGTTCTGTGGTTTTCTGTTTGCTGGACAAAATCCAGAGTTTCCGGTAGTAAAAACTGTAGTAGCAAATTAGGAATAAATTTAGAACAAGCAAATGGTATAAGGGTGAGGTATTAAATTGAGAATGGGGAAAGGAAAAAGGAGTATTTTAAATAAATAAAGACGAAAAATCGCGAAAGAAGTAGGACAGTAGGAATGTTCGTATCATCCTTGTGTACACTAATAGTTTTATGAACGGAAAGAACTTTAGAATTAGACAGCAGAAAGTGAAAAGCATAGAAAACGTTAAATGACACGAAGCTTGCTGGGGTTGTGAAGGGCTCTGGCTAATACTTACCGTTAAAATGTAAAGAATTATATGGTGACAAAAAAACGTATACACTTACACTAAATGATGGGGTTGCATTATAATAAGCTGAATTGTAAACGCAGCAGACTATAATAAACTAAAATCATCAAATATATTCAGATACAAATAAATTAATAATTATAATCTATCCAAATTAGCATGAAAGTCCATCCAAAGAAAAAGAATTGGTTTAAATCCATAGAAATAAGTAACGTGGTGATTTAAGATCCAAAGGTGATGTAGTTAAGGATCCGATTATTACAAAAACATGAAATAAGTCCATGAATATGTAACAATTCCAAGGAAACATTTAAGGTATTGAAGAACAGGAAATAAGTCCATGTATATAAAACTAGACGATTCTACAGGTAGTATCAGGTGTGAATTCACTGAAGAAAGAAAGAAAGAAAGAATGGTAAATGTATCCCAGCATAAAGAACCAGTTGACAGATATCTTGGTAGTGTAGTTAGAAATGTAATTATAAAAGAACAGGAAACAAGTCTATGTACATGAAACAGTTTAATCCTAAGAGGGTAGAACAAGAAGTAATTCAAAGGAATCAAAAAATTTTGGATGTTTCTGTAGCTAATAGTGATGAAGTTAGGAGATTGTTTTTATGAAAACCACAAACACGAGAGATATTAGAACCTATAGTACTCAGTACTGTCCTTGGGTTGGATGTTGAGAAGTTGAAAGAAGATATTTGTTGACATTGGACTTGAACTTCTGTAGACCGTAATTTTCAGGAAATACGTATGAAGGAAGGTTGTTCCAGAAAACGGAAGTTGAATGGATAAACGAGGAAGATGAAAAGTTGGTTCTGTGACTTTGAGGTTGGACAGTAAATGGATGTTGGCTGGTGGCGGCGCGTGTTCGGACTGTTTTGAAAGAGAGAGCGGGATTTATAGAAGACAGTTCAGAAGAACAGTGCCCATGGTAGTATCTGTAGAAGAGGCATGCAGCAGAAACAGTACGTCTATGAGAAAGCGAGTGGAGAGACTGTTAGAGATGAATCATTAATTAACCTAACTGCCCCTCTTCTGAACGGAATCAAGAAGCCTGAGAGAGGTTTTGGGGGCACCAGCCCAGTTGTGGGAACAATATTCCATGGCAAGGCGGATTTGCGATTTATACAGAGTGAGCAGCTCTTTTGGAAGAAAAGTAACGCCGAGAGCGAAAGAGAAAACTGAGTTTTTTAGATGCAGATGAAACAATTCATCTGCATGATGGAAGATCACAGGAGGCATTGAATGGAGCATGTTGGGAATGGTGGGAGCTGTTTTACCAAGATTATTAATACATGAGTTGAAAGAAAAATGGGATGCTATCAGGTGAGTTTTGTCTTTGGCTGAAGTGAAAACAGAACCATCTGGATTTGACAGAGGTGGGAGCAGAGATGGGCAAAAGTTGCAGCAAATAGCTTTGGCAAGATTACAGAACGCTCGGCTACCATTAGGACAAGAAGAATTTTCTACTCTTAGCCTGTTCAAACTCTAGTTTGGACTGATTAATGACTGCTTTACAATTCTTGCGAGCTTTGGTGTAGGCAAAAAAATGAAACTGGAGATTTGGAAACAAGCCAATTGCGATATGCAACATTCTTCTCTTGAACAGCCTTAGCACATTTATTGGAAAACAAGGTTTAGATAAAGGACGATATTTTAAAGTGGAGTGTGGAATAAAGGATTTCATTCCTACAAGAATAATTTCACTGACACGATCTGAGCAAACGTTGACATCAGATGTTTTGAAACAGTGATCGGACCAAAGAAAAGAAGAAAAGAAATCTCGCAGATCATCGCATTTTGCATTCTTGTAATTCCACACAATACAAGGATGGGAATAACCATGAGATAAAGTTTCCATTGGAGAAGAGACAATCACCAAGTTGTGATCTGAGGTACCTAAAGGACCAGTTACTTCGACCGTGTATTTAGAAGGGTTGTTTGTGAGAAAACGATCAAGCGTATTGGCTGTACGGTGAGGATTGTCTGGTATTCTTGTAGGTAAATGGACAATTTGTGCAAAGCCTCAGCATCTCGACCAGCTGGGTAGGAGTGTCTAGAAAACGGAAGCCAGCTGGAGTTATGAATATTGAAATCACCAAGGAAAATTACCTCACTGTTTGGAAAGTTGGACTGGAGAAAGTCAAGTTGCAAAGAGAGGAAGTCAACGAGTTCTAAGTAATTAGTGGAGTTAGGAGAACGGTAGAGACAACAGATGAATTTGCCACAATGAGGTAGAGGGAGTTTAAGCCAGAGAAGATCGAGGAGAAGAAATTCCAAATTACCAATTCTCGGACAGGGAATACCGGAACGGGCATATCCACAAGTATAACCTTTGAGGCGAAAGTAATGATACAGTGAATAACTTGGACAACTGAGATGAACAGTAGTTGAATCAACCAACAACTCATATTCAGTTAGAAAAAGTATATGGGATTTGGTAGACTGCAAGTGGAAATGGACATCGTTGAGTTCAGAATTGAGCCCACGTATATTTGTGAATTGAACTAGGAAGTGTTTGGGAGGTTTAGATCATTTCACAGATAAGCTTGTTCTATTCGTTTGATAATTCATGGTGTATTCATTAATAAGAAAAAGTTGGGGGAACATGCTGTATGAAGTAATGAAATCTTTGGATATGTCATACACATGGTAAGAATATGCCCAGATCCTTGACGTAATGTAGTCTCCACAATGTCCCCCGCATACACACTACTCGGGCTCCCTCCTGTCATATACTAGTTGATCAGGAAGCCTCCTATAGAGTTACCAATAGGTTCGGTCCGGTGTTCTAACTAACGGTAGGCCTGCGAACACCGTTTTAGAGCTGTACCCTCGAAATGAAAGGAAGTTGGATCTCCCGATGATGATTATCTTAATCTCAAAAGTCATCAGACATAATACTGCTTGATGGAAGAGATGGGAAAGGGTTGCCCGGAACTAAGCTCTAGAGACTAAACATAGGTTCCACCACTTCAAGCCTCCAATAAGCAAAGTGGTGGTATTGCCCCGGTTGATTGAGAGTCATCTGCCACCAGGTATTCCCTGGTAACACAGAGGGGCTGCATTCCTCCATGTTGTCTGGACGACACACTTCGACCCCTGCTTACGTTGGTTCATATCTGGGTGGTCACCAACAGTGTGCTTGTGCATGCAGGTTATACCCAGGATTACTAACAGTCCCACCATCGCGAAGGTGCAAGCAGAGGATTTGGCTGTCACACAGCCACAAATTAATTCTACGAGTATTATTGAACCGTATCCTGAAACAAATTAGTAGAAGTCAACCAAGACTCAAGGAGGGCAGTTAAATATAAGTAGCCAAGGTTCAACATGGGATCTTAATTATAAGTAATCTCATGAATGATTATTAAAACAAATCCATTGCATTACGAGAAAAGTGAATTTTAGTGATTTTGATCTGTACCATTTAACTTGGTATAATCACTTTATACAATATCTTAACTAAATCACTATTAGCTACAGAGACATTAAAAAAAAATTGTCTTCTTTGAATTACTTCTTGTTCTACCCTCTTAAGATTAAACTGTTTCATGTCCATGGACTTCTTTCCTGTTCTTTTATAATTGCATTCCTAACTACACTACCAATGGATTTGTCAAGTAGTTCAACTGATTCCTTCTCCTTGGTTTCATTTACTACTATGTACCTCCTCAGTACATTCACACTTGCTGCTACCTGTGGATTCGTCTAGTTTTATATTCATGGAATTATTTCCTGTTCTTCAATACCTTAAATGTTTCCTTGGAATTGTTACATATTCATGGACTTATTTCATGTTTTTATATAATCGGATCATTAACTACACCACCTTTGGATCTGAAGTCACCATGTTAATTATTTCGATGGATTTAAACCAGTTCTTTTTTTTTTTTGGATGTACTTTCATGCCAATTTGGATAGATTATAATTATTGATTAATTATACCTCAACATATTTGATGATTTTTGTTTACTATACTCTGATACGTTTACTATTCAGCTTACTTTAAAGCAGCCCCATCGATATTTTAACGGAAACGTTTAATTTTGTATGACTTTATCACAATAAAGATATTCTATTACAAATGCTAAAGCCCTTACTATAAGGTTGGACCTCACAACCCCAGCAAGCTTAGAGTTATTTAATAACTTTTTCTATGCTTTTTATCTTTCTGCTGTCTAATTCTATAGTTCTTCCTGTTCATAAAACTATTAGTGTAGGAACGTTCCTAAATGTATCCCCTTTTTGGGATCAATTATCCATTAAAAAAAATTAAAATCTGATTATCTGGTTTCTAGAACATGAATATTTTATTAACTTTACAACGAAAATATCCGTTGGACGTGTTACACTGAATTCAAAACAGGAAATCAAGTCAGGGAACGTTGCCTTGGACACATCTCTCGACACTAACCCGGAGAATATCTGTAATTCTTATCAGACACTCGAAGATTCCCTCTTTCCAAGGACCAAGAACCATTAATAGGAGATTGCAGACAAAAATCTATTCTCATCTAATAAAAAATACACCATTCAGGTCGATTCTGGTGGAACATAACGTGTGGTAATTACAGGTTCGGTTTTATATTTAATATTTACGTTCTTGAATGTGCTTCACTTTTGCAATAGATGAGTAATTCGGTCAGTAATTGAAACCTCTTAAGGAATTTAACACAAACAGAAATTTTTCCTTTCTTTTTATTATTTTCCAACTATTTTATAGAAATGAGTACCATATTTAAATGCATTTGTTCTTATAAGAATGCCATCTCTATATTTTCTCTGCAACAACAAAAAATAACAGTTTCGAATCTGTATAATCCGTAAACTGCCACGACGACGTCTTGAGTCCAGCATTGGAGAGTGCCTCCTCTATGTGATCCTTGTCCATGTTCAGAACCGGCATCTCACTGTCGCAGAGTTTCCACGAAGAAGATCGTAAGACTCCCATCAATAAGAATCCTCCTCCTTGACGAAGCAGATCAGCAATATTCTTTATGGCTTTGCCAAAGACTTCCCAGTTGGGGCACGCTGTCTCCAAACACAGTGCAGAAATGATGAGGTCATATTTGTCCACGTATTCGGATGGTATGATCTGATCTGCCACCACATCGCAATACACAACGGCTTTTAATCTTTTTCTCAGGCGAGTTTCAATGTCCTTTTCTCCTTTTTCCAAATCACTGGAAAATATAAAAAATGTATAAAAATTATACATTTTAGTCTTCAATATACACTACCTTAACACTAATATCCGAACACCTGCATATCTACAAATAATCTATGTTTACAAGAAAACTAATAACTTGTCCTGAATCTTTTAGCCTTCATAACAGCTTACAGTTTTCGGGAAAAACTGTTCAGTTTTTTGTAAAACGCACATGCTCTGTAGGATTGAAGTGAGGCTCTGTACTGGCGAGTCCATCTTTTGGACTTTGTCCTTAGTCTAGTCTGCAACAACGCAAGCATTATGACATGGAGCGTTGTCCTGTTGCTACTAATATGGAACTTCCTCGTAGTAGATAACACAATATTGTCCATGACGTCTAGATAGAGCTTAGTGTTCATGGTTTATTCATTAGCAACCAATGATTACAGGTGAAATTATGAAATACACCCCCAAACAAACTTTAGAGTTTCTTCATGCATTAAGAATCTGCACATACAGGAACCACTAGGTGGCAGTGATCACAGTGCGCTGAAGTGGGATTTAATCAAAGCGGGAACTACCATTAGGAGTAAAGGGAAGGGTTTTTGCTTTCGTAAAGGTGACTACGGTGGTCTCAGACAGTTTTTCAGTGGGATCAACTGTGGTTGTTACCAGCAGCAAATTCTAAATGGGAAGCCTTCAGGGATATAATTTTGGAGGCTACTAGGCTTTTCAATCCATCTAAGAAATACTGTTCAAGATTCATGCCTAATGGATGTCGGATGAATTAATGAGGCTCGTAGTAGAGAAAAGGAATGAATGGGATGCATACAAATTATCAGGAAACACAGGATATCTATGGTAGATATAAGATAGTCTCTAACCCAGTCAAAAAGGAGGTTAGGCAGGCGAAGGCAGTTTACGATAAATCCTCGGCAAAGGATACAAAGAAAAACAGCAAAGAGTTCTTTACTTATGTAAACTCTAGGAGGAAAGGGATGATTCAGATTCGACCACTTAACATAGATGAGTTGACTAATGATGTTCCTGCTCAGATAACTGACAATCTGAATGAATAGTTTGCATCTACATTCACACATGAGAAGTTAAGGTTTGAAAATGCCAGACGTTTGTCAAACTGTAACAGGGTGCTTGTTATTAAATACACCCCCATGATTATTAGTTATTAGATACACCCCTAATGATTTTGTAATAACCGAGAAAAAGTGAAGGAGACATTGTTGAAGTTAAATGTAAGAAAGGTACCTGGGGTGGATGGAATCCATTCAGATATATATTAAAGGAGGTGGCAAAGGAAGTAAACAAACCCTGAGCCATAATTATGAGAGAGTCCTTGGACTCAGGTGAACTCTCCACGGACTGCAGAAGTGCAATTGTATCCCCAATTCCCAAAGGGGTATCAAAGGGTTACACGAGTAATTACAGACCAGTTAGTTTAACTTCTGTTCCGGGAAATTAATTGAGGCACTGGTTAAGGAAGCATTGCAGGATCATCTAGACAAGACTGCAATGTTGTCTAGATGATCTTGCATTTTAATAATTCAGACATCGGTTTGTTAAAGGTAAGTCTTCTCTGACCATTTCTGATTGGATACTACGATGTGGTCACAAAAGAGGTGAATTACAAACGTAATTTCGATATAATATACTTGGATCTCAGGAAAACATTTGGTACTGTTGCACATCGAAGACTGCTGCACAAATTGAAGAGGTATGGCATTAAGGGATGGCATTAAGGCATCCATTTCTACAATGGATAAAAGGGTGGTTCAGAGTGAGAAGACAGAGAGTGGTAATCAATGGGCACTACTCTTCGTAGATTAATGTTATTCGTGGTGTCACTCAGGAATCAGGGTTGAATACAATGATATTGGTGAAGGTATATCAGACTTAATGTCAATGTTTGCAGTGATACAAAGGTTGGCCGAATTGTTAATAACAGTATGCTGCTGCTGCAATAGGATCTAGAAAAGTTAGGCAGATGTGCTGAGGAGTAGCAACTGAATTTTCATATTGACAAATGCAACGTACTGCATATGGGTAGCATTAACCCCTGAGAAATGTACTAACTGGGTGGTGTTACACTCAGGGCAGTCAAGAAAGAAAGCGACCAGGGAGAGTAATTGTGCAGTCAGATATGACGTTTTCTGAATAGCGCATAAAGGCGGCCAGAATAGGTCATGGGTTACTGTCAATGATATACAGGAACATTGCGAGTAGGGATAAGGACGTGATTACTCCCTTGTATAAGGCAATGGTTAGGCCACAACTTGAGTACTGCAAGCAACTTTACATCCTTTACTGAGGATGTAAAGTTGCCAGAGTGAGTACAAAGAAGGGCAACGAGATTGGTGAATGGAACAAAAGGTTGGTGTTACCAAGAAAGGCGTGAGTTCGGCAAATTACAGCACCTGGAGAGTAAGCACCTGGAAGGCGATCTGAGTGAGGTGTATAAGGCCTTGATTGGATTGGGCAAGCTGAATTCTGATGGGATTCTTCCTCTTGCTCAGATTAGGAAAGACAGTTGTAGAACAGATGTGCGGAAATTTGCCCTTGTCCAGTGGATGGTTAATTACTGGAACAAACTTCGATCTGTCGCTGTGGAAGTTGATAGCAAATAAATTCAAGGAAGAACTGGACACACGTTTGTAGCGATTGGATGGGGGAAATGAGAAGGTTTTTTTTAAGCTTGCTTTCTTGCATCATATGCCTCTACTAATGCTGATGCTATCGAAGTCGATTGCGGAATCTTAAGTTTCGCAATAGGCATATGAACACATTTATAGTAATGCCTATCACGAGATGTGCATGTAGGAAGTGACCAACTATCAACGTAGGGTGTTCTGATATTAATGGTAAGACAGTGCAGCCATAATTAGAGGAAGGAATAAAACATAACAGGTAGTTTTAAATGGAGATGGCGATAATACTACTAAATGATTCTGTAGAGATTTCAGAAAATTTAAAAAATTAATGCTCACCTGTATCCTTCTAGTTCGGCCACAAATTTGAAAAATGGTGAATAGCCCAACAACCCTTTCTCTTGTCGCATCCATTTCTCTACATATCTGCGGTTAGAGTCTGATAGGTCGCTGGTGATCAGATGAGTGAATTGAGCGCTTGCTGATACCAAAGAATAAACCGTGGGTCCACCCCCGATTTCGAGACATTTTGATCCGTTGAAACGTCCTATAATCACAAAACATCAGTAAACTCATCTACAAATAAGATTTCACAATGGAGGCGGAAAATGTAGTAAATATGTACCAGAAATTAATTAAAATATTGAAAAGAGTCACAATTTTTAACTGCAGTTCACAATCATTCAAAAAACGTATCCAGGCCTAGGAAGGGTTAGGGTGCAGTGATATTTGTGAGTCCATAGAACCATTTTACACTCTTGTATTGACCAATTATGGAATTTAGTAAGCCTTGCAAGGCGGGAACGCTCATTGCAGCTGATGATCCTTCACTGACGCACCACCGCTTTCCCCATAAAAGGAGAAGATAACAGAATTTAACCCATCATTGATTTCGTAAAATCCGGATTCATATCTTTCAGAGATGTCCAAAGAGATCCCTTTACTGTCCATTCACTACCCTGTGGTAACTTTGGAGGGAATAATAGTGGTCTAACTGCGCGTTGCTGGCTGGATTAGCAGATCATGCTTCCCTTACAAGATACCATCACCGACTGACAACTTTTGATGGTCAAGACTGTCAGCAATTGCATGAATCGAGAAGCCAATATATGACATCGGACAACACTCCTTGGAAAACAGTCAGCTTGGCTCTACGTGATACGTGTCTTGGTTATAAAGAAACGTCCAATGGACAATGCAAATGGTAGCGTTCGAATACATTTTAGAAGGAACTGTCTATTGTTAAACGAAAACATTGCAGGCAACATTAAAATAACTATCCTTGTAGAGCTAATAAAGGTGGAAAAGGAAATTGAGAGGTACAATCATAATGATGCATAGGGAAATTGGGTGGTACAATCTTAAACCTGATACTTACCACTCTTGATTACTTCATGAATATTCGTGAGGTAAAACTTCGCTATGTTGTCAAATAAGTCTGTCCTAAATTGAACATATGCTGCAGAGTTAAATGCGTCTCCTTTGAAGTACTTTGCCCAATCATCTTGTTTTTCGGAAACAGTGGACATTTTCAGCAAAGTATCTGTGAAATCGAAAATAAATTAATATTTTTTTACATCATCATTTTATTACAAGAGAAATAAAAGAAAATAAGGTATTATTTGTACATATGTTCCAAGATGGGCAACAGATTGAGCTCAGAAGCATATGTTCATTCAATGTTTTCCCGCACGTGTTTAAATGCTTTTCTGGAGTCCATTCTCCTTCAACTGCTGATGATTCGGTGAACGAAAGGTAGCTTTATTTAATGAAGACATACATCAGGCGGTTTGCACCATCATTCAGCAATTATCTGACCAAAAGAGGGATCTATACCGTCCTTTGTAGCCGAAGTAGGCATTGCCTACTTCAGTCTCATCCGTTGGGTATTTAATCACCATCATCTGGAGAGCATTTAAGCAGCTCCAATTTGTGACTGTATCCGATTGTAAAGGATCATTACTCTTTTTTACTGATATGCCTATTTATTTTCTCAGCTCTCATTAAACCTCAGCTGTTTAAGCTGAGGGATTATACCCTCCTCACCCCAACTGTACTTTTCTTCTATTATTCTCACAGGCAGGAAGTTGTTTTCCTTTGAGATATTTTAGGAATCTGTGGTCATTCGTGTGCCTTAACGGGACAAACTTTATAGCTGGAAGACGTGTGAAGAGGACATACCTAAACTGTATGTAGTTCGTGTGTTTTCTTTAAACAGCTTAAACCTACACATGGATGACAAACAACTTCCTAGTACTGAGGAGTTTCTTCAGTCAGTATCTACGGTTGAAAGTTCTGGGTTATTAAATCCACAAGTTGCCTTCGAGGGATGGGATGATTCTGAGTCTTCGCAAGATGAAACTTTTCGTCAGAAATCTCTTTCCACTGAACAGATTGAATTGGATGGCTCATTGCAGGGCTCTGCAACGCAAACAACACTGGTTAAAAATACACAGTCACAGTCGGATAGAGAAATCTCAAGGGAGAAACGAACGAATGACAAGTTGGATAGTGTCTTTGAAGGTGAATTGAACTTACAAAGAAAGCTAAATGAAATGGACGTACCTATCATTTTGCGAACCATATCTAAACTGCATAATTATTTTTTTGGGTTTCTCTACCAAGAGGGAAACAAGATTACTAAAACAGAGATGGTAATATCCTAAGAGAAAAGTGGCAATGCCACTTCTCATTGAAAACGAAAAACTAAAGGCACTTAATCAGGAGGTACAAAATAGAACAGATCTTAGTCGGATTATAAATACCTGCCTGGACTTTGTGATAAATTCAGATGCGGCCTGACGAGAGAAGTCAAAGGATCTGATGGGATTCGAGGTTAACCCTTCTCACCCTGATAAGGGAGCCAGACCTGTCATGTTCAGAGCCTAATCATTCTGGGTTACTACCTACTTCTCCTTTTCCTACCTCATATGCAGACACTGTTCGAATTTCGGTACAAAAGACTGGACAACCGAAAGTTAAAACTGATAATGTTCTTATTCTTCGGTCATCAGACACCAGTGGGTACAAAACAAGTTTTTTTTTTTTTTTTTTTTTGGAATTGTTGGCGCATCGGCTTCTGTGGCCATAGTGCACCTCCCAAAGTTTTTGCAGTACTTTGATCCAAGCCCGAGGCGCGATTCGAACACGCGACCTTTGGGTTGCCAGGCAGGCACTTTACCCACCTGGATAGCTCGGTCGGCACAAAACAAGTGGCGACGTCAAACATCTTGTTACTAAGACTCTCAAGTCTGATCTTAAGACTGTTAAAATTAAGTCTTTAAGCATGATAAGAAATAAAGGAGTTATTATAGAAACTGGTACCAAGACAAGAAAATTTATCTGCTTCTGGGTCTCTTACTTCGGCTGGCATTTCTCTCGGACCCCCTTCGCATGGGAAACGCGTTTTTGCTTCTTTACGACGTCCAAAGGATTTGACTAGAGACGAAATATGTAATCGAAAATCTTCATGGGAAAAACTTGGCTGACAATGGATTTTCATTAGAAGAATGTAAACACGAAATTGCTCTCAGATTTACTACCAGTGCACGATCGTCATCACTTGTCAATTGGGTAATAAACTTCTCAACAAGAATTCACACATGAGGAGTTATTTGGGTACGGGAATGTCAAAGGTGTATTCAACTCTGGAAGTAAGCTAGATAATCTTATAATAACTGAGAATAAAATGGAAGAGAAATTGTTCAAGATAAACATAAGAAAGACACCTGGGGTGGATGGAATCTATCCAGTTATATTAAAGTAGGCGGCAAAAGAAGTAAGCAAACCCCTAGCCATAATTATGAGAGCTTCGCTGGAATCAGGGGAAGTACAGTACCGATGGACTGGAGATGTTCAAAAGTGACCCCAATTCCCAAAGAAGGATCAAATGGAGACACAAGTGATTACAGACCTGTTAGTTTAACTTCATTAATTTCGGGGAAATTAATGGGGGCCATGGTTAAAGAAGCATTGCTGGATCATCTAGACCAGATTTCAGTTATAGCTTGGACACAGCATGATTTTGTTAAGTGAAAGTCTTACCTGACCAATTTTATTGGATACTATGATGCAGTCACAAATGAGCTGGATGCAGGGAATAACTTTGATATTATATACTATCAGGTGGTAGATGACTTTCATCAACCGGTGAAATACCACCACTTTGCTTATTGGGGGCTTGAAGTGGTGAAACCAATATTTAGTCTCTAGAGCAAAGTTTCCGGCATACTCCTCCCCCCATACTTTTCCTTCAACCCATGCACGGTACTAAGTACTATAGGTTTTGATACCTTTCGTGTTTGGGGTTTTCATAAAAAAAAAAAAAAAAAACTTGGATCTTAGAAAGGCTTTTGATACTGTTGTACATGAAAAACTGCTGTACAAATTGGTGCAGTGTGCATTGGAGGCAAATTGCTGCTATGGATAACGGGATGGTTGAGGGGGAGAAGACAGAGAGTGGTAATCAATGGACACTGCTCTTCATGGACTGATGTTATTAGTGAAGTCCTTCAGAGTTCAGTATTGGAGCCATTATTGTTTTCTGTATTTATAAATAATATTGATGATGGTATATCAAGCTTAATGTCCAAGTTTGCAGACAACACAAAGATTGGCAGGGTTGTTAAGGACACTACTGACGCTATGCTGCTGCAACAGGATCTGGAAAGGTTGAGCAGATGGGTTGAGAGGTGGCAAATAAAGTTTAACATTGACAAATGTAAAGTACTACATTTGGGAAACAGCAACCCCAGAGCAACGTATGAAATCTGTGGTACTACACTGACAGTGGTAGAGAATGAAAAGGACCTGGGGGTAATTGTGCAGGCAGATATGAAGTTCTCTGAGCAGTGCAGACGGGCTGCAAGAGTAGCTCATTGTGTCTTGTCAATGATATACAGGATTTTTTCTAGCAGGGATAAGGAGGTGATTATCCCCTTGTATAAGGCAATGGTCAGGCCACACCTAGGGTAATGTATACCGGTCTGAAGGCCTCATTTCAAGAAGGATGTAGAGCTGCTGGAACGAGTACAGAGAAGGGCAACAAGATTAGTGAATGGAACAAAGGGTTGCTCTTACGAAGAAAGGCTTAAGTTTTCCAAATTACAGTGTCCAGTTACTAGGCACCTGAGAGGTGATCTGATTGAGGTGTATAAAGCCTTGAATGATTTCAGCATGCTCAATTTGATGGGATTCTTCCTCTTTCTCAGAATAATCACCTGAGAGGGCATAAATTAAAATTGAGGAAAAACAGTTGTAGGATAGATGTGCGGAAGTTTGCCTTTAGCCACCGGGTGGTTGATTGGTGAACAAACTTCCATCTGCCGTTGTAGAAGTTGACAGCTTAAATAGATTGAAGGTAGAACTTGGCAAACATTCGGAAGCGAGGGAATGTGTGAAATAAGGTTTTTTTTTTGCTGATGCTATATAAGCTTGCTTTCTTCCATCATGTGCCCTTGCTAATGCGAATGCTAATTTACAAACGCCTTCTGTCACAAGAAAGGATTTTCTTATCTTGGAGTTCTCACAAATTTCGTCGGTTTACAATTGTAACAAAGTGTTACCTCTGCTTAGGATATGGACACACTACACAGTTTTGTTCCCACGAATCCCCTTCGTGCGGTCACTGTGCTCGCAGTGGTCATGTTTTCTCTGCGTGCCCTCATAAGGAAGAGGCGGCTTGCTGCGCAAACTGCATGCGAACGGGAATACAACCATTCTGTAAAGGACACTGAATGTCCTGAATATAAAAGAGCATTAGAAGCCCCAAGAATGAGGCCCGCTTATGAGTAATTTGGCTCATCACTCTGTACATAATGTAAATACTACCTCTCTAAATGGTTCTACCCCAGTTTCGTCTGTGAGGGAGATAGGCCGTCTGAGGATTACGCAGATAAACGGGCAGGGATCTCACGCAGTAGCTGACGAGATTAGGCTTTCTGCCGAGACAAATTGTATTGACATTGTCGCTATACAACAGACTTATTTTGCACGCGTCAAGTCTGGACCACAGTCTAAAATCCTGGGTTACTCGTTAGAAATGAGAATAATACAATCTGTAGACCAGATTCCCAAATCTTGTATATTAATTCTTAATGACTCTTTAGACATCACGGTTATTCATGGATTTTGCACTCAGTTCTCTACTTGCGTTGTTGTCACACACTCCGTAATGAATTTCTCTCTACTGCCCTCCATCGAGGACTTTAATCACTCTCTTGCTTACCTTGAGGCTGTGGTAAATACTTTGGGACCGAATAGCAATATATTGATCTCATCGGACGTCAACGCAAAATCAAACTTTTGGCACAGGTCTTCTACAGATGCTCGTGGACGAGTTCACCTTTTCTTGGAGTTCATAATTAATCATTGTTTTTCAATTCACAACAAGCCTAATCACCCTCATCATGTTATGCAGGAGAATCTAATATAGATATAATGATGACAAATTCTCACTTCGATTTGTAGCTTACTGACTGGACTGTGTATACAGACTGTTGCACCATTGACCATAGAGTCATCTATTATATGCTTTCCCCTGATTATGCCGTTCCATCTTCATACACTTTCTCACAGACAGAATTAATAAGATTTTCTATCAGGAATATTGACTGGAATGCTTTTGACTCTTCCATTCTTCTGGACCTTGACGAACAGAAACTTGCTGCTTTTGAAACCTCACCTATTTCTCATCAAGTGAACTATATTCAAAATGCTATAATAAAAGCGTCATATAAGTCTTCTAGGAAAAAGAGGGTTAACCAGAAGACATGTTCCTTGTGGACGCAGGAGTTATCCCAGTTAAGAAGGCAAGTTCATCGAGCCCGTAGGTATTACCAAAGGCATAGAGACTGGCCCCAAGCCGACGTTTATCGTTTTTACCAGCAATATTCTTCATTGAGGAAGAGCTACGTGAAGGCCACTGGCTCTCGAAAGCGTGAAACGTGGATGACTTTCGTTCACACCTCTGGAAATGCTAACCCTTGTGGTCTTCTATACAAGATTGTAAGAGGAAAGACCTCTAATTCTAACATATTTGGCTCAATTGTGGCGGTCTCCATGGAAACACTGAAATGCAATCTTAGATGCTCTTTTCCGCTGGATAATCCTACCTCAGATTTATCTGTTCATTCTAAAATCCGATCAGACAATGAATCTTATGTGTCCTCAACAACCACCGAACCTTTTACGTTGGATGAACTGCAGGCTGTCTCGCATAAAAGTAATGTTCAGAAGTGCCCAGGACTAGATCTTGTAGAAAACATTTTTATTATCAGAGTCGTGAAATTAAAACCTTAAGTCCTTCTAAACTTATTCAACAGATGCCTTCAGGAAGACACTTTTCCCGAAATTTGGAAGGTCGCTCTAGTTAAGTTGATCAGAAAGCCGGATAAGCTTTCTGATGGTACAGACCGATTGCTCTGCTGGCTAATTTGGGTAAATTGCTAGAGAGACTAATGGCCATTAGATTGAATACCTTACTGGTAGAACAGGATCTGCTTTCAAGGAATCAATATTGATTCTGTCCCGGACGTTCCTACGAGGATGCTCTTGTGGACTTTGTCTCTTCAGTTCAATACTCGGTACATAAATATACCCAGGCCGTTTTTCGTCGACTTTGCGGGCGCCTCAGACTCCCTTTGGTGGGCAGCGTCGTGGAGCGTCTGCGATCGGCTAGGTGCTCCAACTACCTTTACTTTTTAATCCGTAATTACTTTGCCAATATAACCATAATAATCAAGGCTAAAAATAGCCAAGTATTAAGATCAGTATCTAGAGTATATTGAGACATTACGTGCTCTTTATGGACTGGCCCACCTTCCCGTGGTGTGGACGAGTACCCTGAATCATCTGTCCAGGTGAGTGATGCTTCTGGGTAGCCAAGAGGCCAGAACAGAACAGAACAACAGAACACACACATAATACACACAAACCTCCGTCACACACACATATCTGATCCATTTGCAGTGATACTGTTCTTCACAGAGATACTAGACGGAGTTGAACAAACGTTCTAGGAGCCGGCCATTACATATACACATGTCCACACATAACCTAACTCAGCCACTTTGTGAAGATGGCCCATAAACATTCCTAACATCATCGTCGGGACTCGAACTGAGGTCTTTTCCACCCTGTGTGGGGAGGATGGTAACTGTGCTACCCAAGAGGGCTGGGAGTAAACGTTACTGGAACCAGTACAGTATAATTCTAGTCTTACTCCATAACAGTATCGTAGTTTTGCCATTTGTCAATCGTTCGGAGAAACTATTGTCAGTTAAGCAAGTTAACCTGACGCTGTTGGTTAAACAAAAAGGATCAAACTGCAAACATATCTTCCTGTACTACGCAAATGCTTGTTTAATTTCCTGTACCAAGATTGCTATAATTTCATGGACTATATTCAACGGAAGGCATTGTATCTACTGATAGGTTTGCATATCTGAAGCTCTGTTACCATGATTACAACATTACCCATACATATGAAATTTCCTGCTTTTTCCGGTGAAATTTAACCCTGAACCAGGTCTCTAGTTCCGTTTATGAAGCAAAGTACGCGTCAGTTTTCAATAAATATTTTGATTTGAATCAGCGGTTAAATTAATGTTTCTTTCATAATTGCATGTTTAATCTAAGATTAAATGCCTCACACTCAAACCAGCTGAGGTCAGTTCCAGAAAAAATAATTGTCAGATTTCTGTTATGTAGTCATTGACTTATTCAAACTGGCTGCATTAACTACCAACAAGGGCAACTTGTTCCACCTATCAACGACTCGCTGGTTAAAAGCAAACTTCCTACAATTCCCACTTATCTGATAATCTTTGAAGTCTATTCAAGCCATCCCGAATGAGTGCTGCTTGTCACTGATCATTAACAACTCTGCCAATCTTTAGGTCGTCTGCAAATTTTAACATCACGCCTTCTATCCGTCGATATCATTTATGAATGAGAAACAACAGTGGTCCGAGAACCGATCTTGGGGGATCCCACTTCAGACGGTACGTCAATCTGAAGAATATCCATTAATCACAACCTTCTGCTTTCTGCCATGCACCCACCCAGCAATCTATCTTTGAATCTTACTATTCCTAACCTGCTTAAGCTTATAGAGCACCCTCTCCTAAAGTACCGAGTCAAATGCGTTGCTAAAATCCAAATAAACTGTGTCTAAATTATTCCCTAAATCCAGCTAGTAAGTAACTGTATCAAAATATTCTAAGTTATTGAAGCATGATTTACCTTAACAAAGCCATGTTGTGTATCTAATTGACTATGGATTGCACTCTTAGTGATTGCCTCTAAGATTTGTCCTACCACTGAAACCAGAGTAATCAGTCTATAGTTACCAACTTCACTTTCAGAACCGCTTGTATCTATTGGCGATACACTGGGACTTCTCCAATTCAAAAGAATCTCCCCTGAGTCCAAATATGCCCTCATAATTAACCTCAATGATTCAATATACTCCCTCGCGCTCTCCCTGAAAAACTACAGGGTATATGCCATCAACTCCGAGAGCCTTACCTTTATGCCCAAACGATTTTCTTACAAACAATCATCAGTAATTATGACATCACTAATTACATATGGCTTAGCCCCACAGTCTCTTCTCAGCATAAAGGATCTTTCGTCAGTGACATGCAAAGTACCTATTTAATTTATCCTCAACAAATGTTTAGCAATCTTTCTTACTCCCAGCTTGGAGTTAACGAAAAATTAAAAAAAAAAAAAGATTTCTTAACGCCTGTAAAAGAAACTGAGTCTTAACTGAGTCTTACCTGGGTTCGTATACTCTGTGGAGAACCTAATCAGTAGGGTCGGAAAAAAAATTGCCTTTTAGAGGTTAACAAGGTACTAGTTCAATGTTTACAATGTGGCCTCGAAACAGCAGTTATATCTGTACAGAAAATCAACAAGTCTAAAGGTTTTTCAGATATACTGGTGGGTTATCAGACTCACTATGACGAAATAACTGATATCAGATCAAGGTCACTTCCTGGATCTTAAATCTTATGTAAGGTAGTGTTTAGAAACTTTTCTCTTTACTTTTTCAATTCCTTCTCATTTTATCGTGATAAAATTGTTAAAAATGTAAATGGACTCTACATACGATTCATCGATACCATATCCATTACCTGAAGTTTTGATAAATATTAAAATTAATGGTAATTCAATGTATTGACTTCACTACTAGAGCCTTCTAACGCTTTTCAAAACAATAAATCTGCAGCTCCATGCTGCTACTGTTCCATGGCTGAATTATGCTATCTAGAGGTATAACGTGAAAATGTAGGTGATCCAAATGGATAAACGCTTAGCGTAATACCGCGTGGGCCATAGACTCATAGCTCAATGTGCAAAGTCAATTTTCTTTTATTATGAAACTGCAAAAATGAAAGTTATTAGAATTTACACTCAGTGATCACTGAATTAGGACCACCCTATACATAATGGACTATGTCGCATAGTTGGTACGCTAGAGCAGTGGTAATTTGTATCTGGTCGTGCAAGTAAAAGAGATAAAATAGCAGTTATGGGGCGTAATAAATATATCATGGAGTTTCAAAAGGGAAATGATTGTGAGAAATCGGAAACGGGATGTTTTGTCCGTTGCTCACTGCCCATTGTGGTTAAGGTGTACAAAGAATAGTGTCGAATGGGACGAACTCATTCGACACCATTCTTCATGCACTTTAACCTCTCCCGCTAACAGAACTGAGAAAGATTACGCAAGGTTTACGCAAGGATTACGCAAGGTTTACGCAAGGATTACGCAAGGTTCGTGGTGAGTTAAGGTTGCAGCGCTTTTTGCGAGCTGAATGGCAAGTGATTGTGCGACAGTTGACATCGCAATACAATATGAAGAATACAATCAACAAGTCTAAAGGTTTTTCAGATATACTGGGTTATCAGACTAACTATAACGAAATAACTGATATCAGATTAAGGTCACTTCCTGAAACTTAAATCTTATGTAAGGTAGTGTTTAGAAACTTTTCTCTTTATTTTTTCAATTCCTTCGCATTTTATCGTGATAAAATTGTGACGATGAATCTCACACTCAGGTATAGAGTTCCAGAGCAGACGACCCAAAAGACAACCTCTCCTTGCCACGGATCATTTTCGACAGCGAATGCTAATTGTAAAGTGTATTGATGTCTAACGGCACCAGGGGTTTCCTTCATTTCCGCGTTGCTTCCATTATGGGTGTACCAGTTCACTGGGAAGGCCAGAGATTTAAAAGTGTGTGGATTTTGTATATGTGTAGTGTTGTGTATCGTTGTTCATCTGGCCGTTTAGCCGCTGGACTCCTACTGAGGCCCAACGTTGTCCACACTTGGCCTCGTGGAGGCAGACCAGGTACACAGAATGAAGTTTTACTCTGGCGGGCCCTGCCACCTAGTTTCCTGAGATTTCAGTGACTAGGGCCTAAAAAAAAAAAACAAAAAGACTCGGTAGGGGTGAGCGCTGGAATTAGAAAAGCCAATTGAGGTGTATGCCGTTTAATTTGGACGAAGTTAAGTTTTTGCAGTTTGTGTGGGGTTATACGCTGGCGTATTCGGTAGAGTAGGGGGAAGACTGAAGGCTGGGGGGGAAAGACAGAAGTATGGGGACGATAAAGAAGGCGACCCCAGGATTTTGAGTGAGGCAGGCCCAAGCCCCACCAGGAGAAGAATCAGGGTTGGCAGGGGTGGAGAGGTGACAAGACTGTCTCCTCCTCCCCACCACGGGAAAGGGAGTAAAGGTACCAGGCAAGGGAGCCCGGTACAGATCGCCGTCAGGCGTTGACAGTTGTGAGCACATGGGGCTCCAAGCGATCTGAACTGGATCTTCTTTGGTGTTCTTTTTCAATGTAGGAGTCAGATCCCAGTCGCAGGGTCATACATGAATGAAGTCCTGTGTCAGGTTGTCTCTGGTTCAGACGTAGGTCTTCGTGGTTGTCAGTTCCCTCGTGAATAAGGCTAAATGATGGTCATGTTCGTAGTTGTGGGTACAGTTTTCTTGTGTATTCCGGTTTTCTCTAGTCCTGGTTTTGGGATTCATCATCAGCTTCTGGGTGCTGTGCATGATGATTTGCTATAAGTGCTCGCCTTCTAGCAAAGAGTTTCTGTGCAAAAATGGTAAGGGCTTTGTATGCTTGTTCCGAGTCGAGAAGATGCTGTTCCATGTTCTGCGGAAAGTAGGTGATAGCGGTGGTGAGCCTGCATCGCAGGTTCTCATACTAGTCGCAGTCATACATGAGATGTTGCCATGTTTCCTCGTGGCCACAGAGGCAACGGGGATCCTCAGTGATTCGGAAGCTAAATAGTTTTGCATTAAATGGCCCGTGCCCTGTGAGCAGAAAGGTGACGTGGAGCCCTGGTTGGAACCAACTCGGAAGTTATGTAAAGACTCTGTTTACGCTAGGGAGGAACTTCTTGGTGATTTCCCCTTTAGTGGATTCTGTCCACCGATCCTGCCATTCCTGTAGGAGGTGGTCGAGCAATCTGGTTTTTTCAAGCTTCCTGTTGTTGGTGAGATCCAACGTGAAGTTCAGGATAGTGCACGGTATTTCTTTTGCCATATTATACGTCAGGGCGCATCTGATGATTTCCAAGTCCAGCGGGAGGACTCCGGCCAAAACCTGGAGTGCGTGCGTGCTGACTGTGGAGACAGCTCGTGTGATTGTCAGAATTATTGACCGCTGGATGCTGTCCAAGTGGAATCAACAACATGATGCTTGAAAACTAGAGAACTGGAAACGAATGTGCTGGTGGGATGAGTCCAAATATCTGGTGAAAAACGCCGATCGACGCGTTGGTCGGTGACCTAAGCAACACATTTCCTTAGACCCATCGCTCGTGATGACCACTATACAGGCAAATGATGGTGGTTGCTTAATACGGGGCATGTTTCTCTCCTGGTGCATATGGACCAACGTTTCATTTGCGAAATTTGTATGTATGCGTTACGTGTTTATGGTTGCGGTTGCGCTGGTAGCATAGTGGTATTGTCACCGGTTTCCCCACACCGCGTGGAAAAAGGCCCAGGTTCGAATCCCGTCGATGATGCGAGGAACACAGCATCAGTCATTAGGATCTCCAAAAAAAAAAAAAAAAAGACGGGATTATCAAAGAAAACATTGCCCCCTTTACTAAAAACCATATTCCATATATATCAATACATATATATAGAACAAATGATACACATCGATAACGGTTCAATATGGCCTAAGTAACATTTGCACCAAAAAAATCCAAACACAACAACAACAAACACAGCATCGATAATAGATCATACACAGCAAGTGTTTGGTACTGAAAAGTATCAAAAGTAAAAGTGAAACAGAAACTGATCTCCACACAACGATCCGTTCTTCTGACAATCAGTAATATTTCGAGGACAGTTTCAAACAACGCACTCCAAATACTTGGCGGTGCGATCCCTGTACATTGATACATTGCTTTCCGGGATTTGACTTACTACCTGAAAAAATGTCAGTCTAAGACATGATTAAAATAACAACTGACCCAACCAATGACTTCAAAAGTGAGAAGAAATGAATTTGGAAGGAACTTACTGGTATCTGGAAAAAAAGATGGAAGAAAGTGACTTCGGGCAAGTAAGAAGAAAATACATCATGCAAGTGGAATTCTCAACCCCTGGAGTTATTTCCTAGTTAATGCCTTCCATGGCAACTTCTTTTCTACTAACTGGGCATGGGTCCCTCCGGATTAAGTTATTTGAGCGAGGTCTGGAGCCTCACCTGTATTGCACATTCGGAGAAAATGAAACTTTGATTCATGTCCTTCTGAATTGTCCATTGTACTCTCAGCCTACAATAAATTTAATGATTGTGGTTGCAAACCTATTGGAGAACAATGTAAATATTCTAGTTAAAGATCGTGATAATTTTACCTAATTGCAAACCTACTAAAGAACTGGTTTTTGCAACGAGATCTGAGCTAGAGACTTCCGTTTATCCTAAAAATTGACTTCACAACAAGGAGCAAATAGAAGAAACAGGTATTTTTGGCCTATAAATCATTATGACTTCTACACGCTGTATCTTCACTTGTAATAATAAATTAGACACACTTTATTTGGATTTTAGAAGAAACATACTGAACGAAAAACCGGGGAGATAAAACCACGCTACTCTCGCCTGAGATCGACTAACTCAGCAACGATTTTGAAAACGGCCCAGAAAAATTCCTCACGTCATCGATGGGACTCGAACACAGATCCTCTTAACTTGTTGTGGAGAGGATGGCGATTCTACCAATTGTGCTACCCACGAGGGCAACCACTAAGATCTGAGACACCAAATACTTGGTTCAACATCATTAATTTCAGAAAATATAATGAATTAAAATCAGAACGTCATTTCTGAAAGACCTTTATAACAATATCATGTCAATAGCCAGTTCTGACGAAATCTTATCCGTATCGTTAAATATATCGTGAAAAAATTTTATCTGCACTGAAAGTACAGTGAAATAGCACTAAGAACCACAAACTGAGTCAAGCCTCCACAAGCTCGCAGGGATTTTACAAGGTGCTTAAACACATCTGGAGATATGGATCACAATGCTGTCTGTAAAGCGTCCATAACTGTCAAAGGAACTAGGGGATTTGGTTTTGTTTTTATTCAAACGAATAACAAATGCAGTCCAACATGTCTTTCAAAACGTTGTTGATTGGAAGCTACCTGGAGCATATATTGTAATGGTGATAATGCACCAATTCTTATGGTCCTAGTTCTCCAGGATAAGTCATTTTTGTCTAATGTTCACGTCACTAGTCAAAAGAACACCCAACACCTTTTCACACAGCAAGTAGGTTCCATTTATTCTGGATTCAACACGATCTGGACTCAACCAGGACTCAACGATCAACACAGGGATGTTGATCCATATTAACTCAACTGTTTCCAACAGTTACTGCAAATTGGATGGTGGTAGATCTCTAATCCAAACATTCCACAACTAATCAATTGGATTCAGATCCAGTCAATATGGAGGCGGAATTTACTGTTTCCAGATATTTTATGTTTATTCCACGTTTCTGAAACCATTTCTGCATTATTCCAGCCTTGGCGCATTATTCTGTTCGAAGAACCCATTCGCATATGGATAAACTGGAGCCACAGAGAAATGCACGTGGTTGGAAGCAAATTCCAAGCATCAAAACGTTATTCCACTGGTATGAAGGAGCCAAGATATAGGACTAAAACATTCCTCCACACTGTTTCACTGCCACTCACACCAACCTGCATTGGTCACATCTAGCAAATAGAAAGGAGAAAGCACGGGAACCAGGATTCGTCAGACCAGACAACGATTTTCCGACATTTCTGTCGCATTAACTAGCTGTCTCCAAACACAGGATCACCCTTGGATAACGATATTTGGTTTTTGTACCAATCTCAATACACACGAGACATTGCCTTCCATGAAATCCCAGCAAGATTGTTGATTACAAATTTACTTAGAGGTCTATTTTCGAAGTTTCCAAAATACTCACACAGGTATTTCTGGCGCCGACTAAAGCTGCACAGACTACCCAGTTTGTTCTGAAAGATGGCACCATTTCTTGAAAAGAGATATACCTAATATAGTGGCCATTCAGTAAAGAACTGTCTTCGCGTGTAGCACAGTTGGTAAGAGCACAGTCCTCCCAAACTGGCTAGAAAAGACCCGAGTTTGAATCTCGTCGATGAGGGGAGGAATTTTTAGGGATATTTGCCACAACTTGGCTGAGTTTTTAGATATACAAATTTATCTAAAAGAATTCATGAAATAATTGAAAGTGATGACGATCAAATGTATTATTACTTGATGTCTGTTTATCTTTGGATGTCTAATGTAGCAGTGGTGAAAGGTTCCTTGCTTTAACGGTGTCCAAAGCGAGTTTTCATTTTCTTTCTGTTTCATAATTAGGATATCTTCTAGGATCGAAATGGCTCGAAGGCGGTTGGGGACCAATAGTTTATTCTTTGGCACAGCATGTCCTCATTTTAATTACATCCAAGAAAAAACAGACATATTGGACCACTAGGCATTCTTCAAAGGTAACACTCTTGATCTATCAGCAGTGATTATTCGTGCATTAAGAATCTGCAGATAAAGGAATCACTAGGTGGCAGTGATCACAGTCTATTGATGTGGGATTTACTTAGAGATGTAACTACCATCAGGTGTTAAGGAAAGGGGTTTTGCTTTTGTATTGCAATGGGTGTCGCACAGTGACTTGCAGTTCAGCCAGCACAGCGAGTTGCACTGTTAACTCACCACGAACGTTGTACGAAGAACGGTGCCGAATTGATTTGTCCCATTCGACACCATTCTTCGTACACCTTAACCACAGTGGACCATGAGCAACCGACAAGATGGATCCTCATGGTCCACTTCCGGTATGGAAGCATCCGACGCTCGCGCTACCAGAATCATGCCGTTTTAAAACTCCGGGATAAAAATTTACTACATCCCATAACTGCTACTTGATATCTTTGACTTGCACGACCATTTGCAAACTACCACTGCTCTACCGTTCGAAGCTGTTTGGTTTTTTTTACTGCAAGCTACGCGGCATAGCCGATTACGTATAGGGTAGTCAAAATTCACTGATCATTGAGTTATGAATGTATGATCCACGTAACATTATAACAAGGGTTTAGCGATTTAGCATCATCTCCATTTTTACATTGTACCACTAGATGTTGTAATTCAGCCGTGAAAACACTAGCAGCAGGGGACTGGAGATTTTCTGTTTTGATAATTTTTTGTTAAGTGTTGGACAGGAAACGCTAGAAGGGCAACATATGACGCCATTTCATTGCAATACTTCAGATAAAGGATATGGTATCGATGAATCGTGTATAAAGTCCACTTCGATTTTAAGAGTTTTATCCTGATAATATGAGAAGGAAATTAAAAAATAAAAAGAAAACTTTCTAAACACTTCCTTCTAAGTTGGGCAAGATATGTTTCAGGAAGTGACCTTCATCTGTGATCAACTATTTCATCATAGTGTGTCTGAAAAACATTCAGTCACACTGGGCTATTGTACGGTTATAACAGTTGTCTTGAGGCAGCATGGCAGATATTTAACTAGTAAACTCTGTGTTTTTTAACAGGAGTATTTTTTCCGGCCCTTCACTTCACGTACTTCTCCAACTATACAAAGTTGTACTAAGTCAGGTAAGACTCAGTTTCTCTTTAGTTAACTCCAAATTTCGAGCAGGAAAAATTCATTGAAGTCAAATTACGAGAACAGATACCTCGTTGTTGTTGTAATAGGGTTTTAGGAGCATCATCAACTAAGACCATATTGTTCCATGTGTACTGTCTGTAAAATGCGTCTGTACTGAGATTGATTTTCTGTTTGCTGGAAGAAAAACCCCAGTTGAGGGAAGTCGGATCTTTTTCATTGGGAAGGTCGGTGATTAATAATTCCTCATTCACACATGAGGAATTATTAAGGTTTGAAAATGGCAGAAGGTTATCAAATTGTAGCAGGATACATAATGATTTTGGAATAACTGAGAGCAAAGTAGAGGAGAAATTGTTGAAGTTAAACATAAGAAAAGCACCAGGGACGCTCTCATAATTATGGCTAAACCCTTAGCCATAATTATGAGAGCGTCCTTGGACTTAGGGGAGGTCCCCACGGACTGGAGATGTGCTGTGGGGGGGTGGAAAAATAAGAAAAAATGATGATATATATTTTATATATTTTATTTTATTTTATATTTATTTATTTAGTTCCCTTATGTGAGTTTGTCCACCTTATTTTAATTTCCCCACTTACACATCTGACTTTACTTTACAGGAGAATTCCAAATTCGAGGGAACTTCTTAATTAATTATAATTCCCTTCGGAAGGGCTGAGTGTTCAGGAATAACAAACAACACATTTTAAAAAGCAACAAAGTTTATTTACATATATATATACAACATAATATGCAATTGAATAAAAAAACATGTAATATGCATACAAAGTTAAATATAGGATACCTTGCATATATTATTCTTATATTAACAATCAATATGCTATTTTCTTCATTATACTCTGGGTTCTCACCATTCTGTTACAATAACTGAAGACCAATCTTAATTTTCCTAAAGTCTCTATTTGTTATTAGTCTTTCAGTTGGACCAACAATTCTTCGTCAATACAAACACTATATATTCAATTATTTATCCTTAAAACAATCAATTATCTAATTGAATTCAATTCAATTATAATTCAATTATCTATCTTTGAACCAACAATTCTTCATTAATACTAACCCTATATTCAATTTTCTATCCTTAAAACATTATAAAACCTTCTCATATTAACCTTACTATCCTCCTAACACATTATATAATCATTTGACAACAATCTAATCTCTTACTTATCTTTCGTTTATCTTGCATTCTACAATAGCCTTTTTTAAATAATTAAACTCTGTTTGTATATCTATAATTTACTTCAGAGATAATTTATCTATCAATTTACTTTTAGTGTTACCACTCTTTTTCATTTTAATTAATCACTATACTGTTTCCTAACAGTCCTTGTTAACTTACATTACTTACTATTATCTTTTTTCTTTCCTTTCCGGGGAGGTTTCAAACTTCCATTTTTGGCTCACTGAGGTTCTCCTTCATCTGCTTTCACCTGGAACTGCCATAGATAATTATCAGGAACTCTTTACTGCATGGATCTGGCGTCCTTCCTCCACTTTATTCGGCTACCTTCCATTCACTGCTTTCTTCCTTCTCCTTGAGCTACTAATTCCGAGTTTTTTTGCTCCTTCACAAGCTGCTGATTCTGCGGATTTCGCTCCTCCATCGAGCTACTAATTCTGCAGTTTCGCTCCTCCATCGAGCTACTAATTCTGCAGTTTTCGCTCTTTTTCTCCACCTTATTAAAAAATTTCACAAGGAGAAAGCTCATAGGGGCTACCCTCGCTTTTTCCGCTCCACCTATTAAAACTCTTTCCAGAAGAAAACTTCCCAGGGCGCTACCCTTCTCATTTTTCCAACACGACCGAACACTCAAATGTTAACTGACACATATTTTCTACTACAACAGAACTCTCAACTGTACATGTTACTAACACATTTTTACCTATATCGACGAAAAACCCAACTGTCTGTTCTAACTCATTTTTACAACTCTGACAAGAATCTCGACTTTGTCATTCTTAACTCGTTTCCCCAAACTCCCACAAGAATCTCAATTTGTCTTCCCCTAACTCATTTTCGAAAACACCCGCATAAAGCTTAACTACGGGATCTGACGCCTAACTCGTTTCCATAACCATCCACCTAATGCTCAACTGTGGGGTCTGACCTCTCTCTCCCTCTTCACTCACTTTTTTTGTTCATCTCAATTTCTGTACCGCCTACATATGTCAAATCCGCTCTAATTTTCAGTTAATAACCAATCTTATTCATTTTATCAACTTTCCCTATTTCCTATTCGTCCTTTAAAATTTCTCAAGCTGTATGTATCTTCAGAGCCAATTTTAATCTTTCTCACGGTGTCCGTTTAGTGCCCTATCCCTTCTTATTTTGAGAACTTTGTAAAATTTCTCAGGCTGTCAGTACCTTTGAAGTCAGCCGCTTATAGTCATACTGTGGCAGACTAATTTCCCACGATCTAACAACTTTGCCATCACGACAGCCAGCCGCCAGTCTTATATCTAATTCCCAGCATTTGTTCTGTTTTCACTGTCCAGGTGTAACCGATTAAAGAGATGTCCCGACAGCACATGGTCCACCACGCTATTGTTTACCAGAGTTGACACCTTCTACTAATAACAGTTGCAACCAGTTTCCATTGTTTTGGATGCTCCTGTGCGCTGGGAACCGAAGTACACCCCCTTCCTTGTCATTAGCCTTTGTCAAGCTTAACGCTGACCTTCATAAACGTTGTCTAATTTAATTGCTTGGCTTGTAAGGTTCGCTCCCCCATATTGCCATTTCCTAATCTTTATTATACATAAATCTCACTTTTTTTTTTTTTTTTTAAATATTTAACATGTACGATTTTACCTCTTACAGTGCAAATGTATCCCCAATTCACAAAGCGGCATCGAAGGGTGACACTAGTAATTACAGACCAGTTAGTTTAACTTCTGTTCCGGGTAAAATAATGGAGTCACTGGTTAAAGGTGCATTGCAGGATCATCTAGAGAAGACTGCAGGAATAATTCAGACACAGCATGGGTTTGTTAAGGGAAAGTCTTGTCTGACAAATTTGATAGGATATTATGATGTGGTTACAAAGGAATTGGATGCAAAAAATAATTTTGATATCATATATTTGGATTTCAGGAAAGCTTTTGACACTGTTGCGCCTGGAAGACTATTGTACAAATTGGAACAGAATGGTATTAAGGGTAAGTTGCTACAATGGATAAAAAGATGGTTAAGTGGGAGAAGACAGAGGGTGGTAATCAATGGGTGCTGCTCTTCGTGGACTAATGTTATTAGTGGATCCCACAGGGTTCGGTGTTAGGTCCACTGTTGTTTTGGGTATTTATCAATGATATTGATGAAGGTATATCAGGCTTAATGTCGAAGTTTTCAGATGATACAAAGGTTGGCAGGGTTGTTAATGACAGTAATGGCAGTGTGCTACTGCAACAGGATCTAGATAATTTGGGCAGATGGGCTAAGAAGTGGCAACTGAAGTTTAACCTTGACAAATGCAAAGTACAGCATATGGGTAGAAGTAACCCCAGAGAAACGTACCAACTGTGTGGTACTACATTTAAGGTGGTAGAAAATGAAAAAGACCTAGGAGTAATTGTGCAGTCAGATATGAAGTTTTCTGAGCAATGCAGACAGGCTGCCAGGGCAGGTCATGGGGTGTTGTCAATGATATATAGGAATTTTGCTAGCAGGGAAAAGGAGGTGATTGTCCCTCTGTATAAGGCAATGGTCAGGCTGCACCTTGAGTACAGGTCTGGAAGCCTCATTTTAGGAAAGATGTAGATTTACTTGAGCGTGTACAGCGAAGGGCAACATGATTGGTGAGGGGAATGAAGGGATCCTCTTACCAAGAGAGGCTTAAGTTCTGCAAATTGCAGTGGCTGGAGACTAGGCACCTGCGTGGTGATCTGATTGAGGTATATAAGGCCTTGAATGGGTTGAGCACTCTGAATTCTGATGGGATCCTTCCACTTGTTCAGATTACGAACCTAAGGGGACATAAATTCAAATTAAGAAAATACAGATGTAGAATAGATGTGCGGAAATTGGCCTTTAGCCAGCGGGTGGTTAATTGCTGGAACAAACTTCCATCTGTCGTTGTGGAAGTTGATAGGTTGAATAAATTTAAGGAGGAACTGGACAGGCATTTGGAGGCAATGGTGCGATTTTTTTTTTTTTTTTTTTGGCTGATGCTGCATGAGCTCATACACTTGCTTTCTTGCATCACATGCCACTACTACTACTACTATTAGTACTACAATTATACCAACCGTGCTACGTACGAGGACAAATGTTATAGCACATTTATCTCCTAATCTCAGAAATAAATAATTTCTGTTTATAATTCGGGAATATTATAGAAATCAGAGTAAAGTACAATTAAAATAGCCGTTTATATGGATAACATCATACTGTGCCAAAGACGTGAAACTGGAAGTAACTGCAGATACGAGTCCTCAAATGTACAATGCTATTGTTTCTGTTTACACTTGAATCAAACTACAATGGCCCCATAAAAATTCCCCCCCTTCTATGACGGGAGGAATTTTAATGGGTCTTTTTCACAACGTGGTCGAACTAGTCAGTATCAGGCGAAGGTAGAATCCGGAAACTGGGTTTTTCATCCAGTAAACAGAAAATCGACCTCAGAACGCAAGCAGTTTACAGACAATGTACTCCAAGCAATATGGCCTTAGTTACCAACTTTCCTAAAACCTACTTCAAAAACAACAACAAGCATAATCATGTTTTTTTAAGAAAACTAACTCACTTTTTGTTATTATTATTATTATTGGTTTCTTTTTTCAGGATTAAGTAGGTATATGCTGTCGGATATTTATTCCACGAATTATAAGGTTAAGTAAATTATTTATAATTAGCTTTGGAATATATCAAAACGAATTGAGAAATGCAACAGATACCAGGAATAATTTCATAATTCTCTCTCTGTTTTTTTTTTTTTTTGGACCAATCGGGTAATAGGTAATGACGTCATGATATCAGTACCGGGAGGTGTCGCATGGAAAAATCTGATTAAAGAGAGGTGGTTTAGCCACTGCTCATTCTAAACATAATAGATACAGCTGACGTTTTATTAACTGGTACATACCACTGGTAAGTTAGAGCTTAAGTATTTAACCATTTTGGATTTGAAATGTTTGAATTAACATTTCGAGATTTAAACATTTAAAATTCTTTTAAGCTTTATTTATGAAAATTTTATTTCTTCTTTGGCTTCACCTTTTCCCACGTTATATGGGGTCGGCTTTCCATGTTCCTAATTCACACTTTACATCCTCTTTTTCTCCTCTAGTTGTATTAACTTCTTAACCGGAACACATCTATTGGTTTTGCCATAGTTTTTACGACCGGATGCCCTTCCTGACGTCAACCCTCACCATTTATCCGGGCTTGGGATTTAAGCTGCCAATCTACTAAACTTGCCACAGCCATATAAATGGAGTAGCTCTTATTCAGTGATGAAGCTTCCTCGTGATGTCACAATTTAATAATTTTATGTAATTTATGCCGAATTTCTAGTCACCACTGAACAAGCAGGTGGCAGTGCTGTAGTTTTTTTATTTCCTGGAAACATCCAAATGGCTGACTCAGTAGAATTACTGTGACCTTGAAAATACCAATAAGGTATAACTCAGCAACACGTGAGTATTTTTAAATACAATTTGGTATCCTGAAAACTTCTACCTCAAAACTATCAGGTAGCACAACTATTCTACTGAGAATTCCCAGTGACTGATTATAGTTCCTTAAAAATTTAATGACCTTGAAATTTCCTATGTTTTCCTATGTCCGAACATAATAATGATAGCCATTTTAAAAAAGTTCACAGACCGAAAAATAAAACCACCTTTAGGTCCCAAATCTTAACCTATCACTCACCCACACTTGTTTTATCTAAAATATAACTTCTTTTTGAGCAACACTCCCGAAAACCTTCTTTATTAATTAATTTTAATAGCGTACTAATTTAGCTAGCATACAGCTAGTGCCACCACTGCCACCAGCACCATAAATTTTATTTCATAAATAAAATTTATGAAAATTTTATTTATTCCTTATTAAATATTATTTTTATCTATATACAAACACTACAGCAACAATTTATTATTATTATTATTATTATTATTATTGTGCAAGGAGAGAAAGAGAGAAGTAGAAAGGAATCACCAAAAAAGAGAAGAATAATGATATCCAGCTAAGGACCCTGGGTTTGCCAAGGCGTGGAGATTTAGATGTGCGTCAAGGCCAAAGCAACTAAGGCTACGAGGCATCAGTATATTTTGTCTGTAATTGAGTAAAATTGGGCTAAAATCTGCGTAATTTATAATAATTCATTGATGTGGAGTTTTCAGAAGAAATATCCAGAACTTATATTAATCATGCACTGAAAACTTCGACATGTGGTTTAAATCACTTGAAGAAGTCTCTTCATTCAGGTGGATGTCTTTAAGAGAGCCAGCCACCTGAATGGGACATTGTGCTTGAAGCGATTTGATCAGTTTTGTAAATTAAAAAAGTGTAACGGAAATTAAGGATACTGATATTTTTGTACAATAGGGAAAGGCGTCCTCAAAAGTCCGGATTTTACTGCCAAATGTCCTCATTTTTAAGGTTAGAGAGGTGGCAGCCCTAAGTGTAGATCATATAGCTCATGTGGTATCAGAACCTGAAACATGTTAATTGAGTTATGTAACAAACATAAACATTTCTTATGTTTTTAGTTCACAGCAGGGTCTCCAGATCCTAAAAAAATGGTTTGATGATACCACTCTTTCATTAAATATAAATAAACCATTAAATTAAATACATACCAACTTTTGTTATTTACATACATAAAATAAATCCATTTTATTTAAGTCCTGTTTCATCTGCAATCTGTTTCCTGGATGAAAAACTCAAGTTTTGTTGGATGTGGAAAACCAACGTCTGACTCAGCCATTTCAGTCCCACTCAAAAATGGAACGATCCATAAAGTTTCCTCCTGCTTCTATGGAAAATGTAACTTCAACTTTGTCTTGCGATAGAAATCGAACTTATCGATACCATAAATACATTAACTAGATAATTTTAGCCAGCTTGTAGACGTAGGAGTAATCTTTTCAGAAAATTATAAGTGTTGTACAATCCATTTCGATCAACTACAGTAGTGTGTAAAGCATCATAACTCGTGTGGGAAATAACTGAATGAACATATGCTTCTGGACTCAATCTATTGCCCAACTTAGAACATAAAGCTTATTGACTTTCATTTTCATTTCTTTTATAATAAAACGATGCTGGGGAAAAAATATATCTATTAATTTATTTTCCAATTTCACAGATCCTCTGCTGAAAATGTCCACTATTTCCGAAAAACATGATGATTGGTCGAAGTACTTCAAAGGAGAAGCATTTAACTCTGCGGGATATATTCAAATGATGACTGATTTATTAGAGATCATGGTGAAGTTTTACCTCACGAATATTCATGACATTATCAAGACCGGTAAGTATCAGGTTTAAATTTGTACCACTCAATTTCCGTTGTATTCTTTATTAGCTCTGCGCAGATTGTTATTTCAACGATATCTGCAATGCTTTTGTTTAACAACAGATAATACTTTCCGAAAAGTATCCGAACACTACCGTTTTCATAATCCATTGGACCTTTCTGTATAAACAAGGGACTCATGTAATCATGCATTGTCCAATGTCATAAACTAACTTGTCGATTCATGCAACTGCTGACAATCTGCAATGTCCAAAGTCGACAATCGGTAATGTTACCTTGGAAGGGCAGCGTGACCTCCCACTCCAGTCCAGCAATGCACGGTTAGATCACAAATATTCCCTCCAGGTGACCAGACAGTAGTTGAATGGATAATAACGCGATCGCTTCGACATCTCTGTAAAATATCAACCACGAGTTTAAGGAATCAACAGGAGTTAAGGTCTCTTAAGAACACACAAAGTACAGAGCCATCATCTTCTGCTTTTATGGGGAAAGAGGTGGTGCATCAATCAAAGATCATTAACTACAATCATCGTTCTGGCCTTGCATGGCTAAATATATGACATAATTGGTTGACAGAACAGTGGAAATCGGTTCTATGGACTTAAAATATGAATCGCGAAATGTGTCCGGATACTTTTTTTTTTCAATGGTTGTGAACTGTGATTAAAAGTAGTGACTATTTTCAATATTTTATTTAATTTCTGGTATATTTTTAGTAAATATTCCACCTACATTGTGAATGCTTACTTGTAGATAGTTCACTAAGTAATGCTGTTTCGTGATTAGGATATTTCAAAGGATCAAAATGCCTCGAAATCGGGTGTGGACCTACAGTTTATTCCTTGGCATCGTCAAGTGCTCAGTTCTCTCATCTGATCACCAGCGACTTTTCAGACTCTAACCGCAGATTTGTGGAGAAATGGATGCGACAAGAGCCAGGGATGTTGGACTATTCACCATTTTTCGAATGTGTGGCTGAACTAGAAGGGTACAGGTGAGTTTTTATTTTTCAGTTTTCTAAGATCACTCCAGAGACATTCAGGAATACTATCAGCACAGAACAAAAAAAAACACCTTGTCACTTCAAAAATCAATGGATATGTTCATGTTTAACAACTATTAGTAGAGTGAATGCAAATTCAATCTGTTAGGGCATACAATGATTTTGTGCTTTACATTCTAAATCTTTGCAAAATCGCATGTTAGATTCGCTTCATTGTTTGTATACTGGCTTATCACCTCCATTTAAAACCACTCGTAATGCTTTAATCCTTCCGGTATTAAGAAATCTACTGCCTTACTATTAATATCCGAACACCCCAAGAACTTCAGAGACCAAAGTACATTACTCCGTATATACGGTCTGTAAATTGCGTGTGTTTCGAGGTCGATTTTCTGTTTTCTGGGCGAAAAACCGCAGTTTTCAGGGAGAAAAAATCATGGTACTCTCGCCTGAGACGGACTAAACCAGCCACTTTGTGAAAAAAGTTCCTTCCGTATCGGCATTGCTCGAATTCTGGTCTTTTCGCACGATGCGGGAAGGATGGTGATCCTACCAACTGTGCTACCCACAAGGGACGACGTGACATGTGATTCCTACAAAGAATCCTCCGTTCAGCAGACAGATCCAGGATATCGCTGCACACAGACTCTCAGAGACAATTGAGACGCGTCTGCACCAGTAAAGTGCAAAGCAATCAGCACGATGTGTTACCACGGTCCTGAATCCGTTCATAATCCAATAATCACCCCCATTTAATGCTACACTCCATTTTTAATTTTAAGGCCGATCCTCCTTGGACATTACTAATTTAAAGATGTGCTTTGGAGTGCGAGTGTTATGAAGGCCAAAATTTCAGAACAACTTGTTAGTTTTCTTGTAAATACAGATTTTTTTGTAGATATGCATGTGTCCGGATATTAGTGCTAGGGTAGTGTATATTGAAGTCTTTGAAATGTACAATTTTAATATATTTTTTATATTTTCCAGCGATTTGGAAAAAGGAAAAAAGGACATTGAAATTCGCCTGAGGGAAAATTTAAAAGCCGTTGTGTTTTGCGATGTGCTGGCAGATCAGATAATACCATCAGAATACGTAGACAAGTATGACCTCATCATTTCTTCACTGTGCTTGGAGGCAGCTTGCCCAAACTTGAAAGTATTTGGCAAAACCATAAAGAAAATTGCTGATCTGCTTCGTCAAGGAGGAGGATTCTTTTTGATGGGAGCCTTTCAGTGTTCTTGGTGGACAGTCGAAGACAGTAAGATGCCCTGTCTGAACTTGGACAAGAATCACTTAGAGGAGGCACTTTCAAGTGCTGGATTGAAGCCTCTGACATGGCAATTTATGAATCATTCAGATGCAGGAATTAAAGTTACAGATCACAAAATGATATTTTTCGTTGCTGCAGAGAAAGTATAGAGATTGCATTCATTTACGAACAATCGCGGAATGCCTTTAAATATCATTCCATATCTGACAAATGTATAATTTTACACTGCATTAATTGTCATGTTTCACTGGATTCACAGTTGCTGTAGTGCACTTATTTCTAAAAAATAATTGGAAACAATCAAAAATAAAACGAAATAAAGCATTTGTTTCTGGTAAATTCCTTAAGAGGTGTCATTTACCGAATTACTCACCAAATGAAAAAGAATAGCACACTCAACAAAATGTATTATTAATATATTTTATGCTGACTCGAAAGGACATGAAAATTAAAGTTAAAACCAAATCTGTATCATACCACGTATTAATTCCAACAGAATGGATCGCAATTGTGCATTTTGATTGTTGGATGAGAATAGGTTTTTTTGTGGACTGAAAAATATTTGTCAACCCATACAACGCATTGTACCATTCGCTCTCCACGAACTTCCACCATACGCATCACTCAGGGCCGTATTTAAACTTGTGATGATAAGCGATAACATGTATGAGGCCCTTCTCTCTTACAGTTCATCTGTGAGAATATTAAAAAGGATATTTGAAGATGGAGCAAGGCCCTTGTAACGTGAGGTCCTAACTGTAGCTTGTTTAGCTTATATGTAAATCCGGCCTGGTAACCCTTTAACACCTTAACCACAGTGGGCCGTGAGCAACCAACATGACGTGCCGTTTCCGATATGAAAGAACGAGCTCCACAATCATGCCCTTCTGAAACTCCGTGGTATCTTTACTCCTTCCCATACCTGCTAATTTTTCTCTTTGACTTACACGACTGGATGCAGATTTCCACTGCTGTAGCATACGAAGGCATTTTAAACTGCGAGCTATGTAGCATAGTCCATCACGGATTGCACGTTCACAATTCAGTAGTCACTGAGTATATATTGATGGATATTTTCCCTTCTGACATTGTCAGTGGATAATTACCCTTATTTGAAAATCATTGGATTGAGGGTCTTAATTTTGACAGTGACTGGAAAGAACTATGAGTTTATTCGGGAAGCAGGCCAATTTGTATTTCTTGACTTTCGTATACAGTAGAAAGAAAAACGATTGAACCCATATTACAAGTTGCAAATGTGATGTTGGATTTTAGGAGCATTGGAGACTAAGACCACATTGCCCCGTGTATATTGTCTGTAAATTGCATGTGTTCTTAGGTCGATTTTCTGTTTGCTGGATAGAAAACCCAAGTTTCCAGGAGAAAAACCATGCTACCCTCGCCTGAGACCGACTAAACTCCAGGGGTTCACATCTTGTTAGTATGAGATGGGCACACCCAGGGCCCTGAGCTACATATCATCATTCTTCTCTTTCTTGGTGATTCCCTTCTACTTCTGACTCTTGTTCTCTCTCTCTCTCTCTCTCTCTCTCTCTCTCTCTCTCTCTCTCTCTCTCTCTCTCTCTCTCTCTCTCTCTCTCTCTCTCAGGGTAATTCAGAAATTTCTTTTTGGCTGGTGCAGCATAAGCCTAAGGCTTCCTTGCAACATATGGCTAATAATAATAATAGCTCAGCCACATTGTGAAAAAGACCCATGAAAATTCCTCCTGTCATCGACGGGATTCAAACTCATGTACATTCCACCCAGTGTGGAAAGGACGGCAATCCTACCAATTGTGCTACCCACGAGGGCCAATGATTAATGTATCATCGCTGTAATCGTTTACCCGTTTCAGAGTTTAAAGAAAGCTAAAATTTGTTTTTGGAGATAGGAAGGAGTATTCAAATATCTGATGTACTGGAACAGGTCTGCAATACGGTAAAGACTGTCCAAAGGTAGCTTCTTCCGTCTTTCTAAGGGGGAGAAGAAGCTCCCATTTTCGGAACTGCTGCAGTACAGCCATCCTTTGATAAACAATGCTCAGGTCACAATCTTATGAACTTGGATTACATTGACCGGAAATCAAAATTTTTGTGTAACCAAAATCAATAATTTTGATTTACATAAGTTTTAAACTGCAAGGTCAGCAGCCTAGTCCTTCGCTCATCATACAATCCCCGAATTCAGACTCCAACTTAGTTATTTTGCATCAAGCTATGCAAACCTGAGTCACTTTAGCGCAGCTCCTGAGGACAAGCCAGCTTTTCTGTCAATCAAGGTTACAAAGCCGGATGGCCACAATTTTTGCCAAAACATCCAAAAATGAAAAGCAATTTTTTTTTATACCCAGCTTGAGGGTAACCATAAATCGTATGAAAGACAGCCCATCATTCAAAAACTGAGTTTTGTGGCTTCTGAATTACAAATGCATCATCTGTATATATATTTTCCAACTGCAAAATAGTTGGGGAATTTCCCAAAATTTGGACCAATTTTCAATTGCTATGATAGCAACAGTAGTACTGACAAGGTAACCTAGAAGAGCTGGGTAAATTTCTTACCTTCTGCCACTTGAGTCCTTTCATCCTTTAACCAAATATCTTGTGTCTTGGATGTCTTCGTGGATAGTCAGTAAGTTTCAGTTGGTGGTTTTCTGCTCGAAACCTTTGTTTTTCGTGCTACAAAACATGCAGATCGAACTTAGTACCTAGCAATCTTCAGGTACGATATATTATTCCCTCAGTCTGTTTATGAAAAGAACTTTAGTGCAACAACTACTGTAGTTTTATTTCACGAATTATGTCCATCAGTGAGTTCCAGATGTAGCACTTTTAATAAAATATGAAATCGAGCAAGCAGTGGACATTTCAGTCCTTTCCTCCTTCAGTGCAATCACCATTTCAGCTAAAGAAGAGGGGCATATTGGAAGCACCCTGATCTGCTTTTCCAGTTCATCCCAAAGATGTTGAAGAAGATTGCTTTGTGAACTCTGGGTCAGCCAGGTGAGTGAATGGACGTTTCGTTCTCAAGTCATACACATATTTCTGCATTTTTCGTTTTTTTTGGGATGGAGCATTATCGTCTTGGAACTAACATGGTCCTTTTTCAAAAAAAAAAAAAACAAAATGCCAGAATGTGGCTGGAAGATGTCAATATACGACCTCGGATTTTAAATTACAATGGTCCAAGTCAGTCATAAGACGTAACCCCCATATTATGACTCCACACTTTTCTATGGACACAGTATACTCTAGTAGACGTTTCCAGTGATTCTCCATACCCACATTCTACCGTCTGATCTTAAGACCATAACTTAGCTTGTTCCATAGGACCTATTTCCATTGTTCCTCAGTCCAAGAGCAAAGGTCTCGATTTTGAATGTTTCGTATCCATCATGCTATTACTTATTTTTCATTAGTGCATTATGTACACTGTCTGGCGAAAATATCAGAAACAGAATCCGAATATCACCAACACATGGTAATTGTACATTAGGTGCAATGCAACTCAGCCTGCAATCAAAAAGGAACACACATTCAGCAATCATCATCAGTCTGGGCACCATCAGTCTGGCAAGATAAAACGGAGAGCTCAACATTAATTCTTGCACCTGGCCTCACGGAACTGTATGACTGGCCCTGTCGTACGTGACCTGATAAATTTCTTAAATATGTAGCAGTTTGTTGTTGTTTCAAACACACCAACAAACCTGATTTGCCACGAAAAAATTCTTCACAATTAATCTGCTATTATATCCCTTTATACATCAAGGGTAACCATACAAGGAGATTAATGCAGCCATTGCAAATTAAGATTCATCTTTTTCTTTAATTAAGACTACATAAATTTAAAAAAATAATTATAGAATAAAACAATTTATTTATTGTTTTCTGTATCTTCTAGTGATCTAGAGAAAGGAAAAAAAGATATTGAAACTCGTCTGCGAAAAAATTTAAAAGCCGTTGTGTTTTGTGATGTGTTGGCAGATCAGATAATACCATCGGAATACAAGGACCAGTATGACCTCGTTATTTCTTCACTGTGCTTGGAGTCAGCTTGCCCAAACTGGAAAGTATTTGGAAAAACCATAAAGAATATCGCTTGCCTACTCCGTCAAGGTGGAGGCTTCCTTTTAATGGGAGTCTTGCAAGGAATTTGGTGGGCAGTGAAAGACTGTAAAATGCCTAGTCTATATATGGACAAGGATCACATACAAGAAGCTCTCTCCAATGCTGGATTCAGAACGGTGACATGGAAGTTTAAAGATCATTCAAATATCGTAACTGATGGTCCAAATCACAGAATACTGTTCTTTGTTGCTTCAGAAAAATTATAGTGACATTTATCCTGGTGAAAAGAATCTGAGAATTCTTTTCACTAGGAACTTTATTTTCGTTGAATTATTGCAGGTTTTTTTTTTTTTTTTTTTTTTTTTGTGGCTGTGTACTTTATCCAACGATGCTCCTCTTGGTGAAAAGAATTCTGGAAACCCTTTGTTCATTGTCATGGTGAAGTAAAAAATCTATTATCTTAGCCAAGTCTTTCCTTCCAGGTCCAACAGAGTCCTAGAACATTTCAAATTTTCCTAAAATGTTCAATTGCCAGGGATAATGATATGTACTTTCTCAACTTTTGCTGACGAATGAATATTTCTTGAAGATGTACAATTGTTTCTTCACCTTTACTTCAAAGATTAGAGTAAATTCTTGATGCGTACATCATCGATGACATTTTTCTTTACTTCACTAAGCTTTTTAAACGAGCGAAATACTGTCAGACCTTGCTTAAAAGTGTTCAAGTGACTGTCCATTTATCAAAAACTTCTTATATTACTTGCTCATTTTTAGACGTCTAGATTCCACAAAAACGACATAAAGACTATAAGGATACAATTGTACTAGAGACAAAAAGTCCAATCCTGCATTAAGCCGAAGCATGCCTCAGGGACAAGCAACGGGATTGTGAAGTCAAGTGCTGGATTTCTACTGTGCTTTTCATCCTGATGAATTTCTTCTAATGAAGGAAAATGTATTAAAAATAGTCAGATTAATCCATTGTTTTCACAAATGTGTATGATTAACAATCTTAAATTTCACATTACTCTAAGAACTGTTAAAAACAAACAGGCTGGACTGGTGTATAAGGAGATAAACACTGTCGTTGCAAAAACTAAATTGTAAATAAAGGTTTATATTTAACTCCATTATTTCAACCAGCATCTGTGTGTATATAACACGATTTGATTTTGTTGATCTACAATTCAGCCAATTTCATTTTTAAGTAAATGCAAATTGAAGGACTTTTGGGTTTGTACAAATGGCAATGCCATTTGTACAAACCCAGTACAACTGCGGCGGTAGGAATATAACTTCAACATTTGGATGGCCTGGTGTGCTATCCAATAGTAATAAAACTTTGATATCCAGATTTTTCCACAAGTTCAATAGCACAGAATGTAACATGGGAATTTCCCAACAAAATAAAATACATGGATTTCTCAATATTTTTTTTTTTTTTTTGATTAGCGAGTCAACAGTAGGGTTTCAAAAAGAGTGGAAACGTTGAAAAATTACATGCAACATAGCAGGGTTTTCCCTGCACAAAAGCTCAAAAATACTGTTATGCAAGGTTTAACGAAATTCTCTTACCATGTTAGAGCAAAACCGTGTTATATAAGTACCGTGTTGCGCGAGGATTGCTGCAATTTATCAACCATGTTAGAGAGAAACCGTGTTACAGAAGTACCGTAATCGGATATCTCCATATATTCTCCATTTGCCCAAGTTTCTAATATGGCAGCCAATTTGGTTTAGTCATCTATCAGGTAAAACAATTCTTGAGGATTTTTAGGATACTTTCGATGTGCATCAACGGATAACGGCCATCTGCAACAGCTTCCACATATGGTAATCATTGGAAAAATATTAACCTAGAAAAAACCACACGAACCTTTTTAAAATGTTTTAAAAAAGCTTTTATTCATGCGAAGTCTCTGTTAAAGAAGTTTCTCCTGAAAAATTTACCTACCTTTCATACAGCCCTCCTACATAAATATATCACATTAAAATCATCACAACTGAGTAAAAAGTTAATCTTGATTGAATACTGGAAACAACTCTTTATTTAGAAATAAATTCAATAAATAATAATCCAAACATTTTTACATTTTAATGTGCATTTTGTTATGTTTGGCTAGGCTGGATGACTGCGTAAATCTCTCACCACAAGTAGCACAAGTGAAGGGTCTCTCTCTGGTGTGAACTCTTAGATGTTGATTGAGACACGATGACATGGTAAACGCCTTAGTACAAAAATCGCATTTGAAGGGTTTTTCATTAGTGTGTATTCTCCTGTGCACTGAAAGGTTTGATCGATCCGAAAACGTTTTATCACAGAAATCACAAGAAAAGGGTTTCTCATTTGTGTGTAGTCTTCTGTGTGTCGTAAGATGTGCATTCCTTCTGAAACTGTTGTGGCAAATATTGTACACAAATGGCTTCTCATTGGTGTGAAGCCTATTATGTCTAGCAAGGTCTGAGGAATCTGAGAATCATTTTCCACAATGTTCACATACAAAAGGTTTCTCTTTAGTGTGGGTTCTTCTGTGTCTGTACAGATTTGCTGACTGTGAAAATGTCTTCCCACAACACTCACACAAAAATGGCTTCTCTTTGGTGTGAGTTCTTAGATGTACTAGAAGATGTGAGTTGTGTGAAAATCCCTTCTCACAGAGAACACAAATAAAAGGTTTGTCTTTGGTGAGAACTGCATCATTTGTATTAAGATCTGATAACGTATATAAGACATTGTCACAAGTTTCACGTGTGACGTTTACATTGGTATGAATCGTTTTGTAAGTAAAGATGGAAGCAGGCCAAGAAAATATTGTACCACAAGCATCGCATGGGTACTGGCTTCCACTGCAGTCAGTCAGCCTGGTGACGTCTAGAATTTCTACTGTTTACCTGCAAAGAAGAATGAATATATTAATAGAATGCTTAGCTACTGCCTTGGAGCCATTATGATAAATACGAAGTATTATCCAAAAACGTTATGAGCATGTATTCGTTTAACTTACAAGGAATGTTCAAAAGGTGTTGCATTTAAATACACTGCTCAAAATAAGTGGGCAGACAGATATGAATATAAACAAGAAATGATTATTTTTATGTATATTTCAGCAGTATTTATTTAGGAAAATATGGTGCACATTGATATATGAAGTATGGCCTCCATCAACTACAATAAAATCACAGTATGAATCGAAAATGTAATGATGCCATATTGGTGAACTGAGTTATTTTTACACTTGTGCTCTGAGTTAGGCAACAGTGGTAGGGACCTAGAGGTCAGAGTTCATCTTTATAGTTTACTTGCATTGTGTTTTTGGTGCACTTCCTTTCTGTAACACTAGGTAGTTGTGCTTTCCAAATTTAGCATTATTATAGGCACATGATGCAAGAAAGCAAGCTTATACAGCATCAGCCAAAAAAAAAAAAAAAACAGCTTCCCATTTCACTGATCCATTCATTCCAAATGTTTGTCTAGTTCTGCCTTGAATTTATTTAAGCTATCAACTTGCACAACAACAGATGGAAGTTTGTTCCAGCAATCAACTACCTGCTGGCTAAAGGCAAACTTCCGCACATCTATTCTACAACTGTCTGTCTTCAGTTTGAATCTATGCCCCACCCTCAGGTTTGTAATCTGAGCAAGAGGAAGAATCCCCTCAGCATTAAGGCTGCTCGATCCATTCAAGGCTTTATACATCTCAATCAGATTGCCTCGCAGGTGCCTCCAGAAGCTGCAAATTGGCTCGTAGTCTCCAGAAGCTGCAATTTGCAGAACTTAAGCCTTTCTTCATAAGAGCACCCCTTCGTTCCCTTTACCAGTCTTGTTGCCCTTCTCTATACTTGTTCTAGCAACTCTACGTCCTTCCTAAAATGATGCTCAAAGTATGGCTTGACAATTGCCTTATACAAAGGCCTTATACTATGCCTTGCCTTATTTATATTCAAATAAATAAACAATAAACAATTTATATTCAAATAAATAAACAAAGGCTATGCATTGCCTTATTTATATTCAAATCTACTCACTGTTCCTTATGAAGAATGACTCATAAAATATTCTTTGTTATTTGCAAAGAATCTAATTTAAAGTAATTTATCTTAAATTTATGCCAATATTGTATTAAAATTTATTAAAAACTGATGTGATTCATTTAAAGAAAAAACATTTAAAACTCCATCACGTGGTTTTTTATTTCCTTTAAATAATCTTTATTTTTTATAAATAAATATAAAAATATAAAAATAAATAACAATGGACATATTTTGCATCATTTAAAAATGAGAACTTGAATTTATATTTTCAAAACTTGAAAATTTCAATAACCTATAGTTTGTCACACCCCTCCAAGTATTTTGCAACTTCTTGTCTTAAATATATATATATATATATATATATATATATATATATATATATATATATCACTGTAGGGCCTTTATTTAAAAACTATAAAAATACAATACATTTATCCATCGATAGATGGATAAATGTGTTGTCTTTTTATACAGTGTCGCATGCCAATGCCACTACGAACACAATTTTTCATATTTCGATCCAGATTAACTGTAACTGGATTAGCGAGGGTTTACTGTTTTTGGAAGATGGAGCCAACTGTGGTGTGCTCTGTGGGATTTATCAAGATGCTGTGGCCACAATAAAATAGTCAGAGTTGTTCTGGTGTTTGTTAATATATGAAACGAGAAGCTGTTCTCATATAACCAGACTTTATATTCGAATTCGGAAATTGAACAGATTTTTCATGGTGAGTGAAAACATTATGACAATGCATCACCTCCTGACACTAGCACCGCCTTCCAATCACCACTAATCGATTAAACCTCAGGATATTCGATACAAAGATCTGCCATAATTAAAAAAAAAAAGAAAAGAAAGGAACTTGAGTAAGTGAAGGACACTTGCTTGGCTTCTTTGAAATAAAAATAAATAAATAAATAAAATTTAATATAACAAAAACTATTTTTTTTTTTTTTTTGCTTTAATGAGAAACAGTGAGAGAGCAAGTGCAGGAGAGTTCATATAAGTTACTTTAACAGTTTTCAGACTTCTCTTTCATCTAATGACAGTATCCCACAGTGGATCCAAAACATTACCAGAAAATCTTTCATGATTCAGTAAGTAGGTGGTAGATGACTTTCATCAAGGGGTGAAATACCACCACTTTGCTTATTGGAGGCTTGAAGTGGTGAAACCTGTTTAGTCTCTAGAGCAAAGTTTCCGGCACCCCCCTACCCCCATACTTCTCCTTCAACCCATGCACGGTACTAAGTACTATAGGTTTTGATACCTTTCGTGTTTGGGGTTTTCATAAAAAAAAATTTTTTTTCCTTAGCATTGAAGTCCATATACGGTAGAATTATGAGCAAAAATGCATTGCAATTGGGCTATGATCGGTGGAAAGAACATTGGGTGAGGGGGGAGGGTACATCAATTATACATTTAAGAGAAGCCACAATTAGGTCAAGTCTATTTTCACCTCTCGTAAGTTAGTCATTGATAAGAGAGATGGAGCATGGCTTTAGTTTATTTAACATGGTGTCCAGTAGGTTATTGAGCTGTGGTGGAAGGTTGAAATCTCCACATACTATATGGGTGGCTGACACATGTAATTTGTTGAGAAACCAGTTTACTACATTATTTATCATTTTCAGACTAGGGACAGGTGGAATGTAAACGACTGTTATATCTAAGAGTACTGTGTGGACTTTAAAGTGACAAGTAATGCCTCATAAAGCTTTGAATCCGAGTAGGCGACCGAGATGATTTGAACTGCTATGTCGCGTACAGGCAGGGCTACTCCTCCACCCCTCGTTATAGTTCTGGATTTGAAGTAGGCCTTGTATCCAGCAGCGTCAGCAACGACTAGAGACTCTTGATGTGGCTGCAGCCAGGCCTCGGCAAGCCAGATAACATCAGCAGACCGTAACAAGAGCATTTGTTCTAGTGGGTCCAACTTGTTTCGTATTCTCCTTACATTCTGATAAAAAATCTTCCCTTTGGATAATGGTTTTATCTGTATCCTAGTAGTTCTTCTGCGGGGTATAGTCTTACTTTGTATCACGTGTCGGGTAATGACTATATAAGAATTTCATTGACATCTAACTAGCGATCTGGTAGTGGTTCATTATCCTGGGTAACTGACGGGGTGCGTATATTCTGCGATGGCCTCGAGTCCTTCCTTTGGCGTCATACTTCTGAGTTTCTAGTTGGCTTACTGGGAAATACTTAGCGAGGTGATTTTAATCTCGGATGGCCAGTGTGATAAAAAGGCCTGATGAGAACTCCAAATGGCCAGAAGGAGGTGGTGGAAACATTATTAATATCTTTTTCATCACATGCAATTTTGAAGGGCACACATGTGGCTGTCCTCTTCACTAGGGCAGCCAAATATGCGTCCTTCAAAACTGGAATATAACATTGGACAACACGCCTTCCGAAAACAGCTGGGTTATACGTAACATGAGTCCCTTGTTCATACAGAAAGGTTCAATGGACTATGAAAACGTTAGTGTTCGGATACTTTTCAGAAGGTATTATCTATCGTTAAAGAAAATGATCGTAGACAACGTTAAAATAACAATCTTCGCAGAGCTAATAAAGAAGGAACGGGGAATTGACATTTTCAGCAGAGGATCTGTGAAATCGAAAATAAATTAAAATTTTTTTACATCATCGTTTTATTATAAGAGAAATAAAAGGCAATAAGGTATTATTTGTACAAGTGTTCCAAGTTGGGCAATGGACTGAGTGCAGAGGCATATGTTCGTCCAATGATTACCCACTCGAGTTGACACTACTGGAGTTGATAATGCTTTTAGTTGTAATGCTTTAGATACTACTGGAGTTGATCGAAATGGATTGTACACTTTATTTTCTGAAAAGATTACTCCTTAGTCTACAAGTTGGTTAAAATTATTTCCATCATCGTGAATGTAGCTCCAATTTATGACAGGACCCGATTGCAAAGGATCGTTACTAAGTTTTAGCGATATGCCTCTTTATGTTGCCAGATGTCATTAACACACAGCGATTTATCAGTTCACCTTTGCACATAGCACAGCGAATACATGCACCTTTTTCCCCAAAACAGATGGAAAAGGCCAGTGTTTGAGAATTCCCCGCAATGAAGCCAGGAAATTTAATGGGCCTTTATCATAATGTGGCTGAGGTGGTCAGTCTCAGGTGAGGTTTGGTCGTTTTCCATTCCCGGAATCTTGTGTTTTTTTCCAAAAGAAACAGACAAATCAACTATACATACTTCGCAATATGGCCTCGGTCATCAATGTGCTTAAATCTATATGACAACAAAAATTGGAATGTACCGTCCAATTGAGTCCAGACTTGTTAAGACAATCCTAATTTACTCAACTGTATTTTCACTGGAGATCGGTGTTTCATACGATCCAGAGACAAAGCGTCAGAGCATGCCGTGAAATTCAAAATCATCACAAACGCCCAAAAAGTTTCATTTACAGAAGCCCAGGATCAAGAGGATGCTGATCATGTTTTTCGACAAACAGTGCGTGATTCAGAAGGAATTTGTACCTGAAAGGAGAGTGTCGCATGCCAAGTAACATAGTCTTCACAGTATAATAATTTCGCTGTTCATTTGAAAGAATCTGAGACAAAACCCTTGACGAATTTCTTAAGGACTTTTCGCTCATTGGAGAACGCAGAGGTTTTCATTCTATAAAACCAAGCCGTACTTCCATAAACATACGCACCTGACCTCTACTGTAACTTCTACTCTGTTGGTTAACTACAAATCACATTCACTTTCAGATATATCGTTTGAATAACATCGCGGAATACCTTGCTCACGGATATATGGAGATAAAGTCATCCATACTGCCAGTATTTAGCAGCGATGGCTCCATCAGCAAATGAGATCTCTTAAGTTCTAATTAAAAGAAGAAATCTCGTAAAGGAAGATTTTTTTAAACGATCGGACAAAGGTTCAACGTATACAAAAAACGAAAGTGATCTTACATCACGTGGTGTAATCAAATATTGATATCTGTCGACAAAAACCCAAGGATAACTACCAGCTAATGCAAAGCGCTACTCCCACAGTTAGCACTGTCTTAATTGGCTACAAAGTCTTTGTCATCCACTTCCTCAGTTATACATCTATCTTTTTATGTGACCTTGTGCTGCCAGTCACTACATTATTTTACAGGGGGCAGCAACAAGTCCGATAACAGACAAAAAATTATCAACGAATACAATCTTTTTGAGTAGAGCACTGGTTCTTATTTATTTATGATTTGCTCAATGCTAAAAGTTCCACTTACTGCGGGGGTTTGTGTTGTATACAATAAATAAATATAATGAATAAAATCAGATTTTTTTTCTGATCTTCAAAATAATATATTTTTAAATTAATGTAGCACATCACGCAGGAAAGTTGAAATCTTTTTGAAGTATTTTGTAAGGTCACCTTTTTCCCGAAATAACAGCGTGTACACGTAGATTGCACTTGGTGTTGGAGGGAGTCCAGCTTCAGATCTGACTGTTCTTCCATCAGGATATTTGTCACATGCTATATTGTGGAATGGATACATGTCTGCAGAATTAGGCAGTTAGAGTAGATGTCGGAGTACATTATGGGAATGTTCCTCGAAACAATAAGATCCAATTTTTGCACGGTGGATAGCTGCATTATCGTCTTGAAAGATTTCATCGCAATCCCTGTATAAAAGACAGCATTTCAGGTCGATTGTATAGAAAGGTATTCACTGTAGTTCACACAACCTTCTAACTGTATGAGCAGATTCAGTCCGTACCAACAGAACATCTCCCAAACCATTGTACCACTTTCACTTGCTTGAGCTGGTCACGAATAGTCAGGATACATGGGTTCCTGCCCTCGTGATTAGCACAGTTGGTACAAGTAATATCACCGTCCTCCCACACCGGTTAGAGAAGAACTGAGTTCGAATCCTGTCAATTACTCGAGGAATTTTTAAGAGCTTTTTCAAAACTTGGTTGAATCAATTGGTCTCATGGAGAGGGCGCCATCGTTTTTTTCTTCTGGAAAGTCTGAGTTTTCATCTAGCAGAGGACAAACCGGCAAGAGAAAACGCATTTTACTGACATATTATAAAACGTACAATATGGCCTAAGTTGCAGATGCGCTTAAAACCCTACCACAACCAACAGATCCCCGGGGAACGCCCCTCCACTCAATCCAATCTGAAGATTGCCCATTTATGATCACTCCTGACCTCATCTCCTTCAACGAAGCCCTAATCCACTGATAGATCTTCCCTGTTTTATCAAACTAACTTTAATTTATGCACAAACCACTGATCCATTCAGTTTTCAAGTTTCAAAGTAATCGGTACCATGATGTACAAGTTGTTTCAGGATGTTGGTTTTTCAGAATTACGTGATAATTAAAGAACAAAGTCTCATTAGGCTTTTCTAGGAGCACATCAACGGTTAGTGACTACCAGGATAAGGTGAAAGAAACACGTTATGACCCATAGATTTAAAAAACAGAAAGAAAGAAAAGAAAGCATGGTTGTGCTAATCAAATGTAACTGGAGGTTTCAAGGTCGTATTGTAGTGTTAATTTACCAGTACTTTGATAACATCCCTTTTCTTTTTTAAATAAACGAGATGATTATTGTTTGTACCAGCATTTCACAGAAGGTATTAGGGGCCAGAATATCCTTGACCTCATCATTACAACAGTTACAAGTTGATCAGTAATAGTACCAAAAATCAAGTCAGGGAGACCAAGGCTGCGTATCAGAAGGCATTGTCTAAGAGGACAAATAATGTGGACAAGGAATTTTTCATGCATTTCAATACAACAAAGAAGAAAGCTAATCAGATCAGATTTTAGCAAATTGGATTTCAGCAAAGCATTTGACTAGGTCCCTCGTGAGAGCTTGTCATCCAGGCTTGAACAGGTTCTGATTATTTGTAACATTCTAAGATGGTTTCTGTAGTCGTAGTGTTTTAAGAGCATCAGCGACTAAGGCGTTATTGCTCGATGTATGCAGTCTGTAACGTGTGTTCTGTGGTTTTCTGTTTGCTGGACAAAATCCAGAGTTTCCGGTAGTAAAAACTGTAATAGCGTATTAAAAATAAATTTAGAACAAGCAAATGGTATAAGGGTGAGGTATTAAATTGAGTATGGGGAAAGGAAAAAGGAGTATTTTAAATAAATAAAGACGAAAAATTGCGATAGAAGTAGGACAGTAGGAAAGTTCGTATCACCCTTGTGTACACTAATAGTTTTATGAACGGGAAGAACTTTAGAATTAGATAGCAGAAATATGAAAAGCATAGAAAAAGTTATTAAATGACACGACGCTTGCTGGGGTTGTGAAGGGCTCTGGCATTTATAATAGTTTGTTTACTGTGATAAAGTGATACAAAATTAAACGTCACCGTTAAAATGTAAAGAATTATACGGTTGCAAAAAACATATACACGTTACACCAAATGATGGGGCTGCTTTATAATAAGATGAACAGTAAACGCAGCAGACTATAATAAACAAAAATCATCAAATATATTCAGATATAAATAAATTAATAATTATAATCTACCCAAATTGGCATGAAAGTATATTCAAAGAAAAAGAACTGGTTTAAATCCATAGAAATAAGTAACGTGGTGACTTAAGATCCAAAGGTGGAGTAGTTAAGGATCCGTTTATTAAAAAAAACATCAGATAAGTCCATGAATATGAAACAATTCCAAGGAAACATTTAAGGTACTGACGAACAGGAAATAAGTCTATGTATATAAAACTAGACAAATTCACAAGTATTACCAGGTGTAAATTCACTGAAGAAAAAAAGAATAGTAAATGTATCCCAGGATAAAGAACCAGTTGACAAATCCATTGGTAGTTTAGTTAGGAATGTAATTATAAAAGAACAGGAAACAAGTCTGTGGACATGAAACAGTTTAATCTTAAGAGCAAAGAACAAGAAGTAATTCAAACGAATCAAAAAAATTTTGTATGTTTCTGTAGCTAATAGTGATGAAGTTAGGAGATTTTTTTTTATGAAAACCCCAAACACGAGAATTATTAGAACCTATAGTACTTAGTTCCGTGCTTGGGTTGGAGGTTGAAAAGACAAAAGAAGATATTTGTTGACATTACACTTGAACTTCTGTAGACTGTAATTTTCAGGAAATACGTATGAAGGAAGGTTGTTCCAGAAAACGGCAGTTGAATAAATAAATGAGGAAGATGAAAAGTTAGTTCTGTGAGTTTGAAGTTGGACAGTAAATGGATGTTGGCTGGTGGCGGCACGTGTTCGGACTGTTTTGAAAGAGAGAGCGGGAATTATAGAAGCCAATTCAGAAGAACAGTGCCCATGGAAGTATCTGTAGAAGAGGCGTGCAGCAGAAACAGTACGTCTATGAGATAGCGAGGCTCTGTTAGAGATGGATCATTAATTAACCTAACTGTCCTCTTCTGAATGGAATCAAGCAGTCTGAGAGAAGTTTTGGGGGCACCACCCCAGTTGTGGGAACAATATTCCATGGCAGGGCGGATTTGCGATTTATACAGAGTGAGCAGCTGTTTGGAAGAAAAGTAATGCCAAAGGCAAAAGAGAAAATCTAGTTTTTGAGATGCAGAAGAAGCAATATTTTTAATGTGCTTGTGCCAAGAGAGATTAGAAGTCAGGGTAATCCCCAAAAGAGATATATCAATTTGCCTAGAAATCGGAGTGTCACTAAGGATAAGCATAGGAGCAGAAGAATCCTTTTTGCGAGGTATAAGACAAGACTGAATTTTAGAAGGGTTGAAATCAACTACGTTTTCTTTGCGCCCCTGGAGAGTAATCTGAAGATCGCCATTCAAGGAATTGGTAGCAAATTTTCGAGAAGTTGAAGCTGATTGAGCATGACAAGGTTTCTCAAAATGGAAAGTGGAATGCAGTGTGCTATCATTGGCAAAACTATGTATAGGATTTCCAGTCAATGGAAGAAGGTCATTGATATACAAGAGGGAAAGAACGGGGCCTTGGGTTCACCGGCATTAGTGGAGAAGTTAGAAGACAGAGAGCCATCTACCATCACCCTCAGTGAGCGATCAGAGAGAAAACTGGATGCCAATTACTAAAAACAGTTGGCAAACCATAAGATGGAAGCTTGTTTAGAAGACCTTTATGCCAAACACGATCAAAAGCCTTTGAGATGACAAGAGCAACTACTTGTGTTTCACCGAACCTTTTCATTGAATTAGTCCATAAATGGGTAACATAAGCCAGAATATCTCCAGTGGATCGACACTGACGGAATCCATACTGGCGATCGTTGATCAGACGGAAGGTTTCTAGGTAGTTTAAGAGTTGGCGGTTAATGGATTTCTCCATTACTTTAGAAAGAGTAGAAGTAAGTGCAATGGGACGATAATTGGATGGGAGGGATTTGTCACCCTTTTTAGGAACTGGCTGGATATGAGCAAATTTCCAAGCAGAAGGAAAAACACCTTTGGAATAAGAAAGTGAAAAAAGGCGGCAAAGAATAGGAGTAAGTTCAGGAGCACAGGTTTTGAGAACAAGTGGAGAAATACCATCAGGACCTAGAGCTTTCTTAGCATCAAGATTCATCAAAATCCTTCTGATATCCTTTTGACGGAAGACCACAGGAGGCATTGAATGGAGCGTGTTGGGAATGGTGGCAGGTGTTTTATCAAGATCATTAATACATGAGCTGGAAGAAAAATAGGATGCTTGCAGGTCAGCTTTATCCTTGGATGAAGTGGCAACAGGACCATCTGGTTTGGACAGAGGTGGGAGCAAAGATGGGCAAAAGTTGCGGCCAATAGCTTTGGCAAGAGACCAGAATGCTCGGCTACCATTAGGGCAAGAAGCAAGTTTTCTACTCTTAGCCTGTTCAAACTCTAGTTTGGACTGATTAATAACTGCTATACAACTGTTGCGAGCTTTGGTGTAGGCAGAAAATGAAACTGAAGAATTAGAAACAAGCCAATTACGATATGCAACATTCTTCTCTTGGACAACATTAGCACATTTATTGGAAAACGAAGGTTTAGATAAAGGAAGAGATTTTAAAGTGGAGTGTGGGATAAGGGATTCCATTCCTGCAAGAATAATTTCACTGACACGTTGACATCAGAAGTTTTGAAACAGTAATCCGACCAAGGAAAAGAAGAAAAGAAGTCTCGCAGGTCATCCCATTTTGCATTCTTGTAATGCCAAACAACACGTGGTTGGGAATAGCCATGAGATAAAGGTTCCATTGGAGACAAGACAATCACCAAGTTGTGATCTGAAGTGCCTAAAGGAACTCTCACTTCGACCGTGTACTTAGAAGGGTTGTTTGTGAGAAAAAGATCAGGCGTATTGGCTGTATGATTAGGATTGTCCTGTATTCTTGTAGGTAAATGAACAATCTTTGCTGGGTCATTAGTAATTGCAAAAGCCTCAGCATCTCGACCTGCTGGGTCGATGTGACTAGAAATCGGAAGCCAGCTGGAGTTGTGAACATTAAAATCAGCAAGGAAAATTACCTCACTGTTAGGAAAGTTGGACTGGAGAAAGTCAAGTTGCAACGAGAGGAAGTCAAAGAGCTCCAAGTGATTAGTAGAGTTGGGAGAACGGTAGAGACAACAGATGAATTTGACACATAGAGAGATTTTAAGCCAGAGAAGATCAACGAGAGGAGATTCCAAATTGCCAAGTCTTTGACAAGAAATATCAGAACGGACATATGCACAAGTACCACCCTTGAGGCGAAAGGAATTATACAGCGAATAATTTGGGCATCTGAGATGAGCAGTAGATGAATCAACCGATAACTGAGATTCAGTCAGAAAAAGTACATGGGGTTTGGCAGACTGCAAGTGGAAATGGACATCGTTGAGATTAGAATTGAGACCACGTATATTTGGGAAATGAATTATTAAGTCGTCCTTGGGAGCTTTAGAACTTTTCGCAGATAAGCTTGCTCTATTAGTTTGACAGTTCATGGTGTATTCAATAGTAAGAAAAAGTGGGTGGGGGAACATGCTGTATGAAGTAATGAAATTTTTGGATATGGCATACACGTGGTAAGAATATACCCAGATCCTTGACATAACGTGGCCTCGACAATGCTCCCCGCATACACACTGCTCGGACTCCCTCCAGTCACTATCTGGCAGAGTAGAGGTAGCAAGATTATACACTAGCTGATCCGGAAGCTTCCTAGAGAGTTACCAATAGGTTCAGTCCGGTGTACTAACTAGCGGCTGGCCTGCGAACACCGTTTTAGAGCTGTACCCTCGAAATGAAAGGAAGTTGGATCTCGCGATGATGTTTATCTTAACCTCAAAAGTCATCAGACATAATACTGCTTGATGGAAGAGATAGGGAAGGGTTGGCCGGAACTTAGCTCTAGAGACTAAACATGGGTTCTACCACTTCAAGTCTCCAATAAGCAAAGTGGTGGTATTTCACCGGTTGATGAGAGTCATCTACCACCTAGTACTGCCTGGTAACATAGAGGGGCGGCGTTCCTCCATGTGGTGTGGGCGCCACCTCGACTCCTGCTTACGTTGGTTTACACCTGGGTGGTCACCCACAATGTATTTGTGCATGGAGGTTATACCCAGGATTACTAACAGTCCCACCATCGTGAAGGTGCAAGCAGAGGATTTGGCTGTCACAGAGCCACAGATTAATTCTACGTGTATTATTGAACCGTATCCTGAAACAAATTAGTACAAGTCAGCCAAGACTCAATGAGGGCAGTTAAATATAAGTAAGCGAAGGTTCAACATTGGAACTTAATTTAAGTAATCTCATGAATGATTATTAAAACAAATCCATTGGATTACGAGAAAAGGGAATTTTAGTGACTCTGATCTATACTACTTAACTTGGTATATTCACTTTATACAATATCTTAACTACATCACTATTAGCTACAGAGACATCCAAAAAAATGTTGTCTCCTTTGAATTACTTCTTGTTCTACCCTCTTAAGATTAAACTGTTTCATGTCCATAGACTTCTTTCCTGTTCTTTAATACCTTAAATGTTTCCTTGGAATTGTTTCATGTTTTTATATAATCGGATCCTTAACTACACCACCTTTGGATCTGGAGTCATCATGTTAATTATTTCTATCGATTTAAACCAGTTCTTTTTCCTTGGATGAATTTTCATGTCAATTTGGATAGATTATAATTATTTATTTATTTATATCTCAATATATTTGATGATTTTTGTTTACTATACTCTGATACTTTTTCTATTCAGCTTATTATTTAATAACTTTTTCTATGCTTTTTATCTTTCTGCTGTCTAATTCTATAGTTCTTCCCGTTCATAAAATTATTAGTGTACACAAGAGTGATAAGAACGTTCCTCACCATTATACCATTTGCCTCTTCTAAATTTATTCTTAAAATGCATTGATTTCCTATCTATACAAAATAAATCCTACACTAAATTGTACATATTTATATTTAACATTTTGATATTAACCATTTTTATCCTAACACGATACTTATTTTTATATTAATAATTGCACCGCGTTCGGACTATCTTGTCCATACCGTATTAGAAAATGCTAATTTCATTTTCTTCGCTTTTCTTCTACTACTATGGACAAGTACAGAAACGCAGTTCTTGATACATGGTCTGGTGTAGTCCCCTGATGAAATACCTGATCTTGTAACAATATTTATTTTAGCTGATATTGGATTTGTTGCCTTGGACAGATCTCTCCACACTAACCCTGAGGATGTCTTTAATCCTTATCAGACACTGGAACATTGCCTCTTTCCGAGGACCAAGAACCATTAATAGGAGATTACAGACAAAAACCTATTCTCATCTAACAATAAAAATAGACCATGCGGTTCCATTCTGGTGGAACATAACGAGGGGTATGATGTGTGGCAATTACAGGTTCGATTTTATATTTAATATTTACGTTCTTGAATGTGCTTCACTTTTGTAATAGATGAGTAATTCGGTCAGTCATTGAAACCTTAATGAATTTAACACAAACAGAAATGTTTCCTTTCTTTTTATTTTTTATTATTTTACAACTATTTTAAAGAAATGAGTACCATATTGTACCATATTTAAAGGCATTTGTTCTTAAAATAATTCCCATCTCTATACTTTCTCTGCAACAACGAAATATAACATTTTGGAATCTATAAAATCCGTAAACTGCCAAGACGACGTCTTGAATCCAGCATTGGAGAGTGCCTCCTCTATGTGATCCTTGTCCATGTCCAGACACGGCATCTCACTGTCACAGAATTTCCAAGAAGAAGACCGTAAGACCCCCATCAATAAGAATCCTCCTCCTTGACGAAGCAGATCAGCAACATTCTGTACGGCTTTGCCAAAGACTTCCCAGTTGGGGCAAGCTGTCTCCAAACACAGTGCAGAAATGATGAGGTCATACTTGTCTACGTATTCCGATGGTAGGATCTGATCTGCCACAACGTCGCAATACACAACGGCTTTTAATCTTTTCCTCAGGCGAGTTTCAATGTCCTTTTCTCCTTTTTCCAAATCACTGGAAAATATAAAAAATTCATAAAAATTGTACATTTTAAAGTCTTCAATATACACTACCTTAACACTAATATCCGGACACCTGAATATCTACAAATAATCTATGTTTACAAGAAAACTAATAACTTGTCCTGTATCTTTAGCTTTCATAACAGCTTACAGTTTTCGGGAAAAACTGTCCAGTTTTTTGGAAAACGCACATGCTCTGTAGGACTGAGGTGAAGCTCTGGACTGGCGAGTCCATCTTTTGGACTATGTCCTCAGTCTAGTCTTCAACGACGCAAGCACTATGACATGGAGCCTTGTCCTGTTGCTAATATGGAACTTCCTCGTCGAAGGTAACATTCTATTGTCCATAACGTCTAGATAGACCTTGGTACTCATGGTTTATTCATTAGTAATTTATTATTCATTTTTATATTCATTTATTTTTTTAGTCATTATTCATTTCATGATTACAGGTCAAATCATGAAATACACCCCAAACAATCATGTTGGTCTGGGACCGACTGATGATGTTACCAACAGCAAACTCAAAATGGGAAGCATTCAAGGAACTAATCTTGGAGGCTACCAGGTTTTACATACCAACTAAGAAATATTGTTCAAGGTTTAGGCCTAAATGGTTGTCAGATGAACTAATGAGACATGTGACAGAGAAGAAAAATGCATGGGATACATACAAATTAATGGGTGACATGGAAGCCTATGATAGATATAAGTTGGTCTGTAACCAAGTCACAAAGGAGCTTAGGCAGGCAAAGGCAGACTACGAAAAATCCTTGGCAAAGGATGCAAAGAAAAACAGAAAAGTGTTCTTTACCTATTTAAACTCAAGAAGGAAAGGGATGAATCAGATTGGTCCACTGGATATTGATGGTTCAACAGTTGAGGATCCTGCTCAGGTGCCTAACAATCTAAACGAGTATTTTGCATCTACATTCACGCATGAGGAGTTATTCAGGAAGGAGAATGATGTAGGTAAAGTAAACATTGGCAGTGAGCTGGATGATTTTGTAATAACTGAGAGGAAAGTGGAGGAGAGATTGTTGAGGATAAACATAAAAAAGGCACCTGGGGTGGATGGGATCTATCCAGTTATATTAAAGGAGGCAGCAAAGGAAGTATGCAAACCCCTAGCCATAATTATGAGAGCTTCTTTGGACTCAGGGGAGGTGCCCACAGACTGGAGATGTGCAAATGTGACCCCAATTCACAAAGGAAGATCAAAGGCTGACACAAGTAATTATAGACCTGTTAGTTTAACTTCTGTTCCAGGTAAATTAATGGAGGCACTGGTTAAAGAAGCAATGCAGGATCATCTAGACAAGAATTCAGTTATAGCTCAGACGCAGCATGGTTTTGTTAAGGGCAGGTCTTGCCTGACCAATTTGATTGGTTACTATGATGTAGTCACAAAAGAACTGGATGCAGGGAATAACTTTGATATTATATATTTGGATCTTAGAAAGGCTTTTGATACTGTTGCACATGGAAGACTGCTGCACAAATTGGAGCAGTGTGGCATTGGAGGCAAATTGCTGCTATGGATAAGGGGATGGTTGAGTGGCAGAAGACAGAGAGTGGTAATCAATGGACACTGCTCAACGTGGACTAATGTTATTAGTGGAGTTCCTCAGGGTTCAGTGTTGGGTCCGTTGTTGTTTTCGGTGTTTATGATTGATATTGATGATGGGATATCAAGTTTAATGTCCAAGTTTGCAGATGATACAAAGGTTGGCAGGGTTGTTAAGGACACCACTGATGCTATGCTGCTGCAACAGGATCTGGAAAGGTTGAACAGATGGGCTGAGAGGTGGCAAATGAAGTTTAACATTGACAAATGTAAAGTACTACATATGGGAAACAGTAACCCCAGAGCAACGTATCAACTCTGCGGTACTACACTGACAGTGGTGGAGAATGAAAAGGACCTGGGGTAATTGTGCAAGCAGATATGAAGTTCTCTGAGCAGTGCAGACGAGCTGCAAGAGTAGCTCATGGTGTCTTGTCAATGATATACAGGAATTTTTCTAGCAGGGATAAGGAGGTGATTATTCCCTTGTATAAGGCAATGGTTAGGCCACATCTTGAGTACTGTATAGAGGTCTGGAGGCCTCATTTCAAGAAGGATGTAGAGCTGCTGGAACGGGTACAGAGAAGTGCAACAAGATTAGTGAATGGAACAAAGGGTTGCTCTTACGAAGAAAGACTTAAGTTTTGTAAATTACAGAGTCTGGAGACTAGGCACCGGCAAGGTGATCTGATAGAGGTGTATAAGGCTTTGAATGGTTTGGGCATGCTCAATGCCAATGGGATTCTTCATCTTGCTCAGAATAATCAGCTCAGAGGGCATAAATTCAAATTGAGGAAGGACGGATGTCGGATAGATGTGCGGAAATTTGCATTTGGCCAGCAGGTGGTTGGTTGGTGGAACCGACTTCCATCACTTGTTGTTGAAGTTGATAGCCTAAACAAATTTAAGGCTCAACTGAACAGGTATTTCGAGCGAACGGAGGGGTGAAATGGGAGTGGTGTGTTTTTTTTTTTTTTTTTTTTTTTGGCTGATGCTGAATAAGCTTGCTTTCTTGCATCATATGAATGCTAATGCTAATGCTGTCTCAGAAAACTTCATTGTCCGGGCGATACAGTTTGCAGTTAGCTTTCTGTTAACTCTATTATTAAAAGGAAGTCTACTCAAAAGGAATGCAGAATTGGATTTTGGGGAGAGCAATGTGTACAGAAACAACAGACAGGATAGCAAGGGAGGAGGAATGTTAGATACGTTATGCTGTTAGTTAAGAAACACATATAATCTAAGGAAGTGCGTTCAGTCGACATAGGTGGACAGTGCAATGCACACTCTGTTTGGAGCGAGAGACTGTAACAGGGAAAATGAATCTAGGGCTGCATTATAGACCTAATGACTCTGATTAGTATGATGAGCGACTGTGCAGGGAAATAGAGTGGGCCAGTAAATCAGAATGTCTTATAATGGGAGATTTAACTTTAGATAATGCGTGGAGCTTGTGGGTTGGTCACTTGCACACTAGCAAGACTTTTGTGGATTTATTGGATGATTTATTTCTACAGCAGGGTGTTCGGGAGGCAACTAGAGGGAGTAATACTCTTGATCTGATTATCTCTAGAGTTTCTTCATGCATTAAGAATCTGCAGATATAGGAACCACTAGGTGGCAGTGATCACAGTGCGCTGAAGTGTGATTTAATCAAAGAGGTATCTACCATCAGGGGTAAAGGGAAGGATTTTTGCTTTCGTAAAGGTGACTATGGTCGTCTCAGACAGTTGTGAAGTGGGACCAACTGATGATGTTACCAACAGCAAATTCTAAATGGGAAGGTTTCAGGGATTTAATTTTGGAGGCTTCTAGGCTTTTCATTCCATTTAAGAAATACTGTTTAAGGTCCATGCCTAATAGATGTCGGATGAATTAATGAGGCTCGTAGCTGAGAAGAAGAATGAATGGGATGCATATAAAGTATCAGACGACACAGAAGGCTGTGGCAGATATAAACTAGTCTCTAATCAAGTCACAAATGAGGTTAGGCAGGCTACGGCAGATTACGAGAAATCCTTGGCAAAGGATACAAATAAAAACAGCAAAGAGTTCTTTACTTATGTAAACTCTAGAAGGAAAGGGATGAATCAGATTCGACCACTTAACATAGATGGGTTGACTATTGATGTTCCTGCTCAGAAAACTGACAATCTTAATAAATAGTTTGCATCTACATTCACACATGAGGAGTTACGCTTGAAATTGCCAGAAGTTTGCCAAACTGTAATAGAGTACTTAATGATTTTGTAATGACTGAGGAGAAAGTGAAGGAGAAATTGTTGAAGTTAAACATAAGAAAGGCACCTGTGGTGGATGGGATCTATTCAGTTATATTAAAGGATGTGGCAAAGGAAGTAAACAAACCCTGAGCCATAATTATGAGAGAATCCTTGGAGTCAGGTGAAGTTTCCACGGACTGCAGAAGTGCAAATGTATCCCCAATTCCCAAAGGGGTATCAAAGGGTTACACCAGTAATTACAGACCAGTTAGTTTAACTTCTGTTCCAGGAAAATTAATGGAGGTACTGGTTAAAGAAGCACTGCAGGATCATCTAGACAAGACTGCAATGTTGTCTAGATGATCTTGCATTTTAATAATTCAGACAGCGCATCGGTTTGTTAAGGGTAAGTCTTGTCTGATCAATTTGATTGGATACAACGATGTGGTCACAAAAGTACTGAATGACAAAACTAATTTCGATATCATATACTTGGATTTCAGGAAAGCATTTGATTCTGTTGCACATAGAAGGGTGCCGCACAAATTAAAGAGGTATGGCATTAAGGGTACGTTTCTACAATGGATAAAAGGGGGGTTGAAACGGAGAAGACAGAGAGTGGTAATCAATGTACACTACTCTTCGTGGACTAACGTTATTCGTGGTATCACTGAGGGATCAGAGTTGAACCCATTGTTGTTTTTTATATTTATTAATGATATTGATGAAGGTATATCAGGCTCAATGTCAATGTTTGCAGTGATACAAAGGTTGGCCGAATTGTTAATAACAGTATGCTGCTGCAACAGGATCTAGAAAAGTTAGGCAGATGGGCTTAGGAGTGCCAACTGAATTTTCACATTGACAAATGCAAAGTAGTGCACATGGGTAGCAATAACCACTGAGAAATGTACTAGCTGAGTGGTGTGGAGAAAGAAAGAGACCAGGGAGTGTAACTGTGCAGTCAGATATGAAGTTTTCTGACAGTGTATACAGGCTGCCAGAATAGTTCATGGCATTCTGTCAATGATATACAGGAATCTTGCGAGCAGGGATAAGGAGCTAATTATTCCCTTATATAAGGCAATGATCAGGCTACAACTTGAGTACTGCGTACAAGTCTGAAAGCACCTTTACATGCTTTACTAAGGATGTAAAGTTGCTAGAATGAGTACAAAGAAGGGCAACGAGATTGGTGAGTGGAACAAAAGGTTGGTGTTACCAAGAAGGGCGTAAGTTCTGCAAATTGCATCGCCTGGAGAGTAGGCACCTGCGAGGTGATCTGATTTAGGTGTATAAGTCCTTGATTGGATTGGGCAAGCTGAATTCTGATGGGAATCTTCCTCTTGATCAGACTAGGAAAGACAAGTTGTAGAATAGATGTGCGGAAATTTGCCTTTATGCAGTGCGTGGTTAATTGTTGGAACAAACTTCAATCTGTCGCTGCGGAAGTTGATAGCAATAAAATTCAAGGAAGAACTGGGAAAACGTTGGGAGCGATTGGAAAGGTGAAATGAGAACGTTTTTTTTTTTTTTTTTTTGGCTGATGCTGTATAAGCTTGCTTTCTTGCATCATATGCCTCTACTAATACTGATGCTATCTCTGTAGATTGCACAATCTTAAGTTTCGCAATCGGCATATGAACATATTTATAGTTGTCTGACACATGATGTGCAGGTAGGAAGTGACAAACTATCAACGGAGGGTATTCGGATATTAATGGTAAGACAGTGCAGCCCTACGTACAGGAAGGAATAAAACATACAGGTAGTTTTAAATGGAGATGGTGATAATATTACTAAATGACTCTGGAGTGATTTCAAAAAATTAAAAAAATGAATGCTCACCTGTATCCTTCTAGTTCGGCCACAAATTTGAAAAATGGGGAATAGCCCAACACCCCTGGCTCTTGTCGCATCCATTTCTCTACATATCTGCGGTTAGAGTCTGATAAGTCGCTGGTGATCAGATGAGTGAATTGAGCGCTTGCTGATACCAAAGAATAAACCGTGGGTCCACCCCCGATTTCGAGACATTTTGATCCGTTGAAACGTCCTATAATCACAAAACATCAGTGAACCCAGCCACAAATAAGCTTTTACAATGCAGGCGGAATATGTAGTAAATATTTCCTAGAAATCAATTAAAATATTGAAAATAGTCGCCATTTTTAACAGCAATTCACAGCCATTCAAAAAAGTATCCGGGCATATGAAGGGTTAGGGTGTAGTGATATTTTTCAGTCCATAGAACCATTTTACACTCTTGTATTGACCAATTTTGGAATTTAGTGAGCCTTGCAAGGCGAGAACGCTCATTGCAGCTGATTACCTTCACTGACGCACCACCGCTTTCCCCATAAAAGGAGAAGATAACAGAATTTAACCCATCGTTCATTCCGTAAACTCCTGATTGTATTTTTCAGAGATGTCCGAAGAGATCCCTTTACTGTCCATTCAACTACCCTGTGTTCAACTTGGAGGGAATAATTGTGGTCTAACTGCGCGTTGCTGGGCTGGAGTAGCAGATCATGCTTCCCTTACAAGATACCATCACCGATTGACAACTTTTGATGGTCAAGACTGTCAGCAATTGCATGAATCGAGAAGCCAATATAAGACATCGGACAACACTCCTTGGAAAGCAGTCAGCTTTGCTCTACGTGATACGTCTTGTTTATAAAGAAACGTCCAATGGACAATAAAAGTGGTAGTGTTCGAATACTTTTTAGAAGGAACTGTCTATTGTTAAACGAAAGCATTGCAGGCAACGTTAAAATAACAATCCTTCTAGAGCTAATAAAGATGAAAAGGGAAATTCAGTAGTACAATCTTAATGATGGAAAGGGAAATTGATTGGTACAATCGTAAACCTGATACTTACCACTCTTGATTACTTCATGAATGTTCGTGAGGTAAAACTTCGCTATGTTGTCGAATAAGTCTGTCCTAAATTGAACATATGCTGCAGAGTTAAATGCATCTCCTTTGAAGTACTTTGCCCAATCATCTTGTTTTTCGTAAACATTTGACATTTTCAGCAGAGGATCTGTGAAATCGAAAATAAATTAATATTTTTTTTCATTATCGTTTTATTACAAGAGAAATAAAAGGCAATAAGGTATTATTTGTACATGTGTTCCCAGTTGGGCAACCGACTGAGCTCAGAAGCATATGTTCGTTCAATGTTTTCCCGCACGTGTTGAAATGCTTTTCTGGAGTCCATTCTCCTTCAGCTGCTGAGGATTCGATGAACGAAAGGAACGTTTTTTATGCAGACATACCTCAGGTGGTTTGCACCATCATTCAGCAATTATCTGAACAAAAGAGGGATCTATACCGCCCTTTGTAGTCGAAGTAGACATTGCCTACTTCAGTCTCATCCGTTGGGTGTTTGATCGCCATCATCTGGAGAGCATTTCTGCTGATCCAGTTTGTGACTGTATCCGATTGCAAAGGAATATTGCTCATTTTTAGTGGTATACCTATTTATTTTCTCAGCTCTCAGCTGTTTATCAGTGTGCCTTAGTAGTAGTAGTAGTAGTGGCACTTGATGCAAGAAAGCAAGTGTAGGAGCTTATGCAGCATCAGCCAAAAAAAAAAAAAATCACACCATACCCTCCAATTGCCTGTCCAGTTCCTCCTTAAATTTATTTAACCTATCAACTTCCACAACGACAGATGGAAGTTTGTTCCAGCAATTAACCACCCGCTGGCTAAAGGCAAATTTCCGCACATCTATTCTACATCTATCCTTTCTTAATTTGAACTTATTTCCCCGTAGGTTCGTATTCTGAACAAGTGGGAGGATCCCATCAGAATTCAGCGTGCTCAACCCATTCAAGGCCTTATAGACCTCAATCAGATCACCGCGCAGGTGCCTAGTCTCCAGCCACTGCAATTTGCAGAACTTAAGCCTCTCTTCGTAAGAGGATCCCTTCATTCCCCTCACCAATCGTGTTGCTCTTCTCTGTACACGCTCAAGCAAATCTACATCCTTCCTAAAATGAGGCCTCCAGACCTGTACGCAGTACTCAAGGCGTGGCCTGACCATTGCCTTATACAGAGGGACAATCACCTCCTTTTCCCTGCTAGCAAAATTCCTATATATCATTGACAAAACCCCATGACCTGCCCTAGCAGCCTGTCTCATTGCTCAGAAAACTTCATATCTGACTGCACAATTACTCCCAGGTCTTTTTCATTTTCTACCACCTTAAGTGTAGTACCACACAGTTGGTACGTTTCTCTGGGGTTACTTCTACCCATATGCAGTACTTTGCATTTGTCAAGGTTAAACTTCAGTTGCCACTTCTTAGCCCATCTGCCCAAATTATCTAGATCCTGTTGCAGTAGCACACTGCCATTACTGTCATTAACAACCCTGCCAACCTTCGTGTCATCTGCAAACTTCGACATTAAGCCTGATATACCTTCATCAATATCATTGATAAATATACAAAACAACAGTGGACCCAACACCGAACCCTGTGGGACTCCACTTATAACATTAGTCCACGAAGAGCAGCACCCATTGATTACCACCCTCTGTCTTCTCCCACTTAACCATCCTTTTATCCATTGTAGCAACTTACCCTTAATACCATTCTGCTCCAATTTGTACAGTAGTCTTCAATGCGCAACAGTGTCAAAAGCTTTCCTGAAATCCAAGTATATGATATCAAAATTATTTTTTGCATCCAGTTCCTTTGTGATCACATCATAATAACCAATCAAATTTGTCAGACAAGACTTTCCCTTAACAAACCCATGCTGTGTCTGAATTATTGCTGCAGTCTTGTCTAGATGATCCTGCAATGCATCTTTAACCAGTGACTCCATTATTTTACCCGGAACAGAAGTTAAACTAACTGGTCTGTAATTGTTCGTGTCACCCTTCGAACCTCCTTTGTGAATTGGGGATACATTTGCACATCTCCAGTCCGTGGGAACCTCCCCTGAATCCAAGGATGCTCTCATAATTATGGCTAAGGGTTTACTTAGTTGCTTTGCCGCCTCCTTTAATATAACTGGATAGATCCCATCCGCCCCAGGTGCCTTTCTTATGTTTAACTTCAACAATTTCTCCTCCACTTTGCTCTCAGTTATTACAAAATCATTAAGCACACTGCTACAATTTGATAACCTTCTTCCATTTTCAAACTGTAATGATTCCTCACGTGTGAATGTAGATGCAAAATACTCATTCAGTTTGTTTGCTATCTGAGCAGGATCATCAACAGTCGAACCATCGATGTCAAGTGGACCAATCATATTCAGCCCCTTCCTTTTAGAGTTTATATAAGTAAAGAAATCCTTGCTGTTTTTCTTAGCATCTTTTGCCAAAGATTTCTCGTAATCCGCCTTTGCCTGCCGAACCTCCTTTGCGCATAGACCTTTGCATATAAGCACCGCCCATCTGACAGCAGGTGGAAAATCCCCGTGTTCGAATCCTCCCAATGAGGCCAGAAATTTTATTGACCTTTTTCACAATGTAGCTGAGTGACCCAGTCTCAGGAGAGGTATGAATCGTTTACCACTTATGTAATCTTGAGTATTTTGTAAAGAAAGCAAACAAATCGACCAAATTGGCCTGTCACTGATGCGGTTAAATCTATAGAACAACAACTGTGATCTAGATTGGGAGGCTACGTTGTTGTTGTTGTAGGGTTTTATCACAGTCAGGGTCTAAGACCATATTTCTCTAAATGACTTGAATTCTGAGGTCGGTTTTCTGTTTTTTTGACGAAAAACCTGAGTTTTCGCGAGAAAAAACCGTTATACCTTCGTCTGAGAGCTAACATAAGTCAGTGAACTCGGATAGCTTGGTGGCGATGAACAGTGAGTTATTGAATTCTGTGCTCCGCTAAAATATTCAAATATCAAAGTAAAACTGAAAGGATAATACACGACATGACACGCCTGGGTAGTTTTGTATGTTTTTGTATTGCGTTAACACCACTGAAACTTCCCACGACACGAGGACCATTGTAATCTGCTAACATGTTTTTTTTTTTTTTTTGTATTTTTCCAGACGGAGACGCTTTACACACAAGATGCTTGGGAGTACTGGTTGCGTTAATAATGGTTTTTCTCTGCGCCTTATGCGAGCTGCTGATGTTACTGTCAAAAGAAGAAGTGGGGTTGACAACCAGCATTGAAGGTTTTGTTATGGGGAAAACAAAACAATAAACACCACATTGTAATTTTTGTGTGTGTATATTTATATATATATATATATTTTTTTTTTGCCAATAAAATATCTATTTGTAAAAATATTGTGTCTGAAAATAAGTCTTTAATTTTTCCATTAATCAATAACCTTAAAATATTTTGGGAAGTTACTTTTAGAAACGTAAAAGGCATTAAATTATTTCAAATATGCAGTAAAAATTCAAATTGCAGATTGGACCAATAGATGGTGCCATCGTTTCATGAAGATGGTAAATAAATAAATATACACAGCAAAGCATTTACATTTCAGGTTTTTCAAAGACAGTGTGTGTTTAAACATTGGGAGACAAATTCAACTTGCAGAAAGGATAGGTATATGGGGCCATCATACATATCTATGGATAAATATATATTTAACCATCAAAAACACATAAAATTAAATAATATCCTTATTTTCAGATTCTCCGTTTTCAGCTTCCAGATAGGACCAACAGATGCAGCCATCATACTACCTTGCATAGTTATGGGTAAAAATATATATATTTAAGCATCAAACCACATAAAATAAAATAAAATCATTAATTTCAGATTCTCAGTTTTCAACTTGCAGATAGGATTGATAGATGGTGCCACCCTATCGGGCCAAAATATACATTTAATCCTCAAAAACACATGAAATTAAAAGATTGCTCGTTCAGACCCCTCAACCAATCGGTGTACTCGTTTAGATCCTCAGCAATCAGCAGCGCTCTTTCATATCACCGACACTTGCATGAAAACCAACGTGGCAAGAACAGATGATTTCTATGGCAGCAACAGACCAGAAACAGCCGGCAAATTCATAGAGCTGTACTTCGTTTAGAACCCTCAACAAATCAGCACACTCGTTCAGATCCCCCACCAATCAGAACAAAGCTCGTTTGCAAAATACAGATCTCTTGACGTCACACACACACACACACACACACACACACACACACACACACACACACACACACACACACACTCTTAATTATAACAGGCACATTTACACATATGTGCATAACTGAAAGAGTAGCCATGGGGATAAGCATCACACCACCAGTAACGATGACATAGGTTCGAAACTTGGAAAAATAAAATTCGACTCCCCCTCGACTCAAAAGCTAATCCTCGCTGGCGCTCATTTGAAAACCAACGCCGCAAAACAGACGACCTCAGTGGCAGCAACCGAATGGAAATCGCCGGCAAATTCATAAAGCCGTACTTTGTTATGATCACTGTCTTAACTACTGCTAGATAATCTTGTAATAACTGAGAGTAAAGTGAAGGAGCAATTGTTGAAGATAAACATAAGAAAGACACCTGGGGTGGATGGAATCTATCCAGTTATATTAAAGGAGGTGGCAAAGGAAGTAAGCAAAGCCTTAGCTATAATTATTAGAGCTTCCGTGGAACCAGGGAGGTACCCATGGAGCGGAGATGTGCAAATGTGACCCCAACCACAAAGTGTGTCTACAGACCTGTTAGTTTAACTTCTATTCCAGGAAAATTAATGGAGGCACTAGTTAAAGAAGCATTGCAGGATCATCTAGACAAGACTTCAGTTATAGCTCGGACACAGCATGGGTTTCTTAAGGTGAAGCCTTGCATGACAAATTTGATTGTTGGATTCTATGATGTTGTAACAAAGGAACTGGATGCAGGGAATATCTTAGATATTGTATATTTGGATCTTAGAAAGGCCTTTGATACTGTTGCAAATGGAAGACTGCTGCACAAATTGGAGCAGTGTGGCATTGGAGGCAAATTGCTGCTATGGATAAAGGGATGGTTGAGTGGGAGAAGACAGAATAGTAATCATTGGACACTGCTCTTCATGGAATAATGTTATCAGTGGAGTCCCTCAGGATTCAAATTCACTGTTAGGTCCGTTGTTCTTTTCTGTATTTAAAAATGATATTCATGATTGTGTATCAGGCTCAACGTCCAAATTTGTAGACGATACGAAGGTTGGCAGGGTTGTTGAGAACATTAATATATAGTACGCTGCTGCAACAGGATCTAGTCAAGTTGAACAGATCAGCTGAAAGGTGGCAAATGAAGTTTAACATTGACAAATGTTAGTACTACATACGAGAATCAGCAACACCAGAGCAACATATCAACCCTGTGGTACTACACTGACAGAGGTAGAGAATGAAAAGGACTTGGGGGTAATTGTACAGGCAGATACGAAGTTCTCTGAGCAGTCCAGACTGGCTGCAAGTGTAGCTCATGGTGTCTTGTCAGTGATATACAGGAATTTTTCTACCAGGGATAAGGAGGTGATTATTCCCTTGTATAAGGCAATGGTCAGGCCACACCTTGAATACTGTATACAGGTCAGGAGGCCTCATTTCAAGAAGGATGTAGAGCTGTCGGAATGAGTATAGCGAAGGGCAACAAAATAAGTGAATGGAACAAAGGGTTGCTCTTCCGAAGAAAGGCTTAAGTTTTGCAAATTACAGTGTCTGGAGACTAGGCACCTGCGAGGTGATCTGATTGAGGTATATAAAGTCTTGAATGGTTTGAGCATGCTCAATGCTGACGGATTTCTTCATGGATTTTGCACAGTTCTCTACCTGCGTTCTCTACACACTCCATAATGAAACACAGAAATGCAATCTTAATTTTTCTCTACTGCCCTCCATTGGAGGACTTTAATCACTCTCTTGCTTACCTTGAGACTGTGATAGATACTTTGGTACCAAATAGCAATATATTGATCTCATCGGACGTCAACGCAAAATCAAACTTTTGGCACAGCTTTTCTACAGATGCATGTGGAGGAGTTCACGGATTCACCTTCTCTTGGAGGAGTTCATAATTAATCATTGTGTTTCAATTCACAACAAGCCTAATCACCCTCATACGTTTTCAAGTTATGCAGGAGAATCTAATATAGATATAACGATGACAAACTCTCATATCTATTTGTAGCTTACTGAGTGGACTGTGTATACGGACTGGTGCACCATTGACCAAAGGGTCATGTATTATATGCTCTCCCAGGATTCTGCCGTTCCATCTTCATACACTTTCTCACAGACAGAATTAATAATATTTTCCATCAGAAATATTGACTGGAATGCTTTTGACTCTTCCATTCTTCTGGACCTTGATGAACAGAAACTTGCTTCTTTTGAAACTTCACCTATTTCTCATCAAGTGAACTATATTCGAAATGCTATAATAAAAGCGTCATATAAGTCTTCTAGAAAAAAGAAGGTTAATCAGAAGACGTGATCATGGTGGACGCAGGAGTTATCCCAGTTAAGAAAGCTAGTTCATCGAGCCCGTAGGTATTACCAAAAGCATAGAGACTGGCCCCCCAAGCCGACGTTAATCGATTTTCCCAGCAGTATTCTTCGTTGAGGAAAAGCTACGTGAAGGCCTTTGCCTCTCAAAAGCGCAAAACATGGATGAATTTCGTTCACACCTCTGGAAATGCTAACCCTTGGGGTCTTCTATACAAGATTGTAAGAGGAAAGACCTCTAGTTTTAACATATTTGGATCAATTGTGGCGGTCTCCGCGGAAACACTGAAATGCAGTCTTAGATGCTCTTTTTCCGTTGGATGATCCTACCTCAGACTTAGCTGTTCATTCTAAAACCCATCACACAATGAATCTTATGTGTCCTCAACAACCACCGAACCTTTTACGTTGGATGAACTGCAGGCTGTCTCGCATAAAGGTAATGTTCAGAAGTGCCCAGGACTAGATCTTGTAGAAAACATTTTTATTATCAGAGTCGTGAAATTAAAACCTTAAGTTCTTCTAAACTTATTCAACAGATGCCTTCAGGAAGAAACTTTTCCAGAAATTTGAAAGGTCGCTCTAGTTAAGTTGATCAGGCCGATCGCTCTGCTGGCTAATTTGGGTAAACTGCTAGAGCGACTAATTGCTATTAGATTGAATACCCTACTGGTAGAACAGTATCTGTTTTCAAGGAGTCAATATGGGTTCTGTCCCGAACGTTCCTGCGAGGATGCTCTTTTCGACTTTGTCTCTTCAGTTCAAAACTAGGTATATAAATATACCCTGGCCGTTTTCACCGACTTCGAGGGCGCCTTCGACTCCCTTTGGTGGGAGAGCGCCCTGGAGCGTCTGCGATCGGCTAGGTGCTCCAACCACCTTTACTTTTTAATCCGTAATTACTTTGCCAATAGAACCATAATAGTCAAGGCTAAAAATAGTCAAGTTTCAAGATCAGTATCTAGAGGGTGCCCACAGGGATCTATGTTGGGTCCTTTTACATGGAACATGGTGCTGCAGCAGTGGCTCTCCCGATCTTTCGAAAACGTCAAAATAATAGCGTATGCAGACGATCTCATCATCTTAGTAAATGGTAACTCTAGGGCCGATTGTGAAACTACCGCAAATTTTGTTCTCCGGGATCTCTACGATTGGACTGTGGCCAATAAGCTTAAAATCAGCTTGTCAATAACAAAGATGATGATTCTTGGATCAAAGTTGGATATCTCTCATACTCCGTTGATCAACAACAAGATCAACAACATTCGTCTTTCCAAAGTTAAAGAGAACAAGGTTCTAGGAGTGGTAATTGATTCAAGTCTTAATTTTAGTTCTCACTTGACAAACTTATCATCTAAAATACATAGATTTACTGGTGCAATTGTTAGGATGTCCCTTGTTGAATACTGGGCTCTCCAGGAAAACGTTAAGGATCTATTACAATGAAGTTTTCCTCTCTCTGGTAACGTATGCTGCCGGTGCGTGGTTTCACAGGGCACGGTTCAAAGACTTCAAAGCAAAACTCGCCTCCTTGCAGAGAACCATCTTGCGGTGTTTAGTTAAGGCATGCAGGACAGTCTCGACGCAAGCTCTGCATGTACTAGCCGGAACATTACCTTTAGACTTGCAAGTTACTTATAGAGGATTTGTATACAGACTGAAAAACCGGATTGAGACCGAATTTCTTGGAATAACCATCAACCATCAAGATGATACTAAAAGAGAATGTAGGAGACTGTGGAACGAGTTAGTTAACATCTGATATCCTCGATGGGATATAGCTTCCGGTGGTGCAACAACGAGAAAATTTATACCACAAGTTACATTTCTCCTTGATAAACGTGTTCAATTGTGGATCTGCATGAACATATTCACGTGCTACCTGTTGACAAGACATGGATCGATGAACCAGAGTCTTTTTAGGTTCAATTTGTCACTAACAGACCTCTGTTCTTGTGGATCACCAGAGATTTGGGATCACATCTTGTATCATTGCTCCCTGTATGACGATCTCACACTTCCTTTTCATGCACTCACTAATTTTCAACCAGGACAGGAGTCGTCTATGCTTCAAAGCTCGGAGTCATACCTGATTCTTCTGGTTTTCGCTCAAGGGCGTATTTCTTCGAAGGCGTTCGTTGTCAACAGATCTCAACAGGATGCAGCACAATAGACCTGCTGATGCATAGCTGGTCGGATCTCCTTTAATAATATATAAACTCAAATCCTCAAGAAGTGAAATTTTTCCTGGACCCGCAGACAAAATTAAGTGCTTACTTTCTCAGTTTTTTTTTTTTTAGTAGCATCCCTACTTTCTTTCTTTTCTGTATTTATTTATTATTATAATTTCTTTCTTTCTTTTTTTTCTTTTAGGAGCACCGCTGCTTTCTTTCTTTTTTTTTTTTGTTTATTAATTTACTTTTACTTTATTTTTTTTTGTTTTGTTTTAACAGCATCACTACCTTCTTCCATTTTACTTATTTGTATTTATTTATTATTATTATTTATTTAATATTATTATTATTTATTTAATATTATTATTATTTATTTAATATTATTATTATTATTATCATTTTATTTCTTTTTTTTTATTATTTTTATTATTCATGTTTTATTTTATTTTATTTTTTTCCCTCTGGAATGGGCCCCCAGAAGATCATGGTGTACCTTCTGGAAACAACAAGTGGATCAGAGTCTCTTTTCAGACAGTACGTGCTTTACATGGACTGGCCCACCTTCCCGTGGTGTGGACGACTACCCAGAATCATCTGTCCAGGTGACTGATGCTTCTGGGTAGCCAAGAGCCCAGAACAGAATAACAGAACACACATATCATACACACAGACTTCCGTCACACACACCTATCTGGTCCATTTGTAGTGATACTGTTCTTCACAGAGATACTAGATGGAGTTGAACAAACGTTCTAGGAGCCGCCCTTTGCATATACACATGTCCACACATAACATAACTCAGCCACTTTGTGAAGGTGGCCCATAAAAATTCCTAACGTCATCGTCGGGACTCGAACTGAGGTCTTTTCCACCCTGTGTGCGGAGGATGGCAACTGTGCTACCCAAGAGGGCTGGGAGTCAATGACTGTAGTCCAATCCAGTGTGCCGTTACTGGAACCAGTACGGTATAATTCTAGTCTTACTCCATAACAGTATAGTATTTTTGCCATTTGTCAATCGTTCGGAGAAACTATTGTCAGTTTAAAAAGTTAACCTGACGCTGTTGGTTGAACAAAAAGGATCAAACTGCAAAAATATCTTCCTGTAATACGCAAATGGTTGTTTAATTTCCTGCACCAAGATTGCTATAATTTCATGGACTATACTCTACTGAAAGAATTGCATCTACTGATAGAATTGCACATCTGAAGCTCTGTTACCATGATTACAACATTACCCATACATATGAAATTTCCTGCCTTTTCCGGTGAAATTTAGCCCCGAACCAAGTATCTAGTTCCGTTTATGAAGCCAACTACGCGCATCAGGTTTCAATAAAATTTTGATTTTAATCAGCGGTTAAATTAATGTTTCTTTCATAATTGCATGTTTAATCTAAGATTAAATGCCTCAGACTCAAACCAGGTGAGGTCAATTCCAGAAAAAACAATTGTCAGATTTCTGCTATATAGTCACTGACTTATTCAAACTGGCTGCCTCAACTATCTGCAAGGGCAACTTGTTCCACCTATCAACGACTCGCTGGTTAAAAGGAAACTTCCTACAATTTAATCTAAACCTCAACTGTTGGAATTTGCATTTGTGACCCCAAATTCTGAAATTGTTTAGAACAACGAGAATTAGAGAATATTTTATTAACCACTCTCAGGATTTGGTAAACCTCGATCAGATCACCACGGAGGTTCCTGGTAGGCAAGCTCTGTAGCCCATATATTCGAAGTCATTCCTCGTAGGGTCGTCCTCTTCCAATATAACCATTCGAGTTGCCCGTCTTTGAACCCTTTCAAGAAGCTCAAAATCTTTTTTCAGATGATGTCTCCATACTTGAACATAGTACTCCAAACGTGCGCTTACAATTGCTTTATACAGTGGTATTATGACCTCCTTAATTCTATAGGATAATGTTCAACAAATAATTGATAGAACTCCATGGGCTTTTCTGGCTGGCTGTTTACACTGTTCAGAAGACTTCGTATTGGTAACTCCCAGATCCTTTTTCTCGTCCACTGTTTTTAATTCAACCTCCCCAAGTGTATAATTTATTTGTGGGTTGCTATTCCACGAGTGTCATATTTGTAAGGCCATTTATCAGCATTAAAACAAATAAACTGTGTCTAAATTATTCCCTAAATCCAGCTCGTGATAAACTGAGTCAAAATAGCCTAATGAATTATTGTAGCATGGTTTACCCTAACAAAGCCATGTTGTGTGTCTAATTGACGATGGATTGTACTCTTAGTGATTGCCTCTAAGATTTGTCCTACCACTGAAACCAGACTAATCAGTCTATAGTTACCAACTTCATTTTCAGAACCGCTTGTATCTATTGGCGATACACTGGCACTTCTCTAATCCAAAGGAATCTCCCCTGAGACCCAAGATGCCCTCATAATGAACCTCAATGGTTCAATATACTCCCGCTCTCCCTTAAAACCGACAAGGTATATCCCATCAACTCCGGTAGCCTTACCTTTATGCTCAAACGATTTTCTTACAAACAATCATCAGTAATTAGGACATCACTAATTACATATGGCTTAGCCCTACAGTCTCTTCTCACCATAAAGGATCTTTCGTCAGTAAAAAGAGATGCAAAGTACCTAATTAATTTATCCTCAACAAATATTTATCAATCTTTCTTACTCCCAACTTGGAGTTAACGAAACTTTAAAAAAAAAATTTCTTAACGCATGTAAGAGAAAGTGAGTCTTACCTGGCTTGTTATACTCTGTGGAGTCCCTAATCAGAATGGCCGGGGAAAAATTTGCATTTTAGAGTCATTTCAATGTCTGCAATGTGGCCTCGAAACAGCAGTTATATCTGTCTAGAGAACCTCAGCAAGTCTAAAGGTTATTCAGATATACTGGGTTATCAGACTCACTATGACGAAATAACTGATATCAGACCAAGGTCACTTTCTGAAACTTAAATCTTATGTAAATTAGTGTATAGAAACTTTTCTCTTTAATTTTTTCAATTCCTTCTCATTTTATCGTGATAAAATTGTTAAAAATGTAAATGGACTCTACATGCGATTCATCGATTCTATATTCGTTACCTGAAGTATTCATAAATATTAAAATTTATGGTAATTCAACGCATTGACTTCACTTCTAGAGCCCTCCAACGCTTATCAAAAGGTGCAATATGGCCTTAGTTGTTAACGCCCTAAAAAACCAAATACCAACAACAACGCTTATCAAAACAAGAAATCTGCAACTCCCTGCTGCTACTTTTTCATGTATTAATTACGCCATCTAGAGGTATAACGTGAAAATGCAAGTGATCCAAATCGATAAAAGCTTTGTGGAATACCACGTGGGCATTGAACTCATAGCTCAATGCGCAAAATCAATTTTCTTTTATTATGAAATTGCAAATCCGAACGGTACTAGAATTTACACTCAGTGATCACTGAATTAAGACCACCCTATACATAATGGAATATGTCACATAGTTCGTACGCTACAGCTGTGGTAATTTGCATCTGGTTGTGCAAGTCAAAGGGATAAAGTAGCAGTTATGGAGTGTAGTAAAGATATCGTGAGTTTCAAAAGGGAAATGATTGTGGAAAATCGAGCGTCGGATGCTTCCATATCGGAAACGGGATGTCTTGTCCGTTGCTCACAGCCCATTGTGGTTAAGGTGTACGAAGAATAGTGTCGAATAGGGCGAATCCATTCGACACCATTCTTCATGCACTTTAACCTCTCCCGCTAACAGAACTGAGAAGGATTACGGAAGGTTCGTGGTGAGGATTACGAAAGGTTTGTGGTGAGTTAAGGTTGCAAGGCTTTTTGCGAGCTGAACGGCAGGTGATTGTGCGACAGTTGACATCGCAATACAATATGGAGAATGCAAGAACAATATCCCAAACGACGATGAATCTCACACTCAGACGTATAGAATTCCAGGAGACGATCCCAAAGACAACCTCTCCTTGCCACTGATCATTTTCGACAGCGAATGCTGTGGAATCAATAACCTGATGCTTGAAAACTAGAGAACTAGAAACGAATGTGCTTGTGGGATGAGTCCAAATATCTGGTGAAAATCGCCGATGGACGCGTTCGTCGGTGACCTAAGCAACACATTTCCTTAGACTCATCGCTCGTGAAGACCACTATACAGGCAGATTACGGTGGTTGCTTACTACGACGCATGTTTCTCTCCTGGTGCATATGGACCAACGTTTCATTGGCGAAATTTGTATGTATGCGTTACGTGTTTATGGTGGGGGTCTGCGCTGGTAGCATAGTGGTATTGACACCATCTCCCCCACACCGCGTTGGAAAAAGGCCCAGGTTCGAATCCCGTCGATGACGTGAGGAATACAGCATCTGTCATTAGGATCTCCAAAAAAAAAAAGACGGGATTATCAAAGAAAACATTGTCCCCCTTACTAAAAAACCTTATTCCATATATATCATATATCAATTCATATATATATATATATAACAAATCATACACATCGATAACGGTTCAATATGGCCTAAGTAGCCTTTGCACCAGAAAAATCCAAACACAACAACAACAAACACAGCATCGATAATAGATCATACACAGCAAGTGTTTGGTACCGCAAAGTATCAAAAGTATAAGTGAAACAGAAACTGATCTCCACACAAAGATCCGTTCTTCTGACAATCAGTAATATTCCGAGGACAGTTTCAAACAACGCACTCCAAATACTTGGCGGTGAGATCCCTGTACATTGATACATTGCTTTCCAGGATTTGACTTACTACCTGAAAAAATGTCAGTCTAAGACATGATTGGAATAACAACTGACTCCACCAATGACTTCAAAAGTGAGAAGAAGAGGATTTGGAAGGAACTTACTGGTATCTGGGGAAAAAAAAGCTGGGACAGAAGTGACTTTGGGCGAGTAACAAGAAAATACATCACGCAAGTGGAATTCTCAACCCCTGGAGTTATTTCATAGTTTATGCCTTCCATGACAACTTCTTTTCTGCTAACTGGGCATGGGTTCCACCGGATTAAGTTATTTGAGCGTGGTCTGGAGCCGCTCCTGTATTGCACATTCGGAGAAAATGAAACTTGGATTCATGTCCGTCTGAATTGTCCGTTCTACTCTCAACCTACAGCAAATTTAATGATTGTGGATGAAAACTTATTTGAGAACAATGTAAATATTCTAGTTAAAGATCGTAATAATTTTACCTCATTGCAAACCTTTTTTCTAAGGACTTCAGTTTATCCTAAAAATTGACTTCACAGCAAGGAGCAAATAGAAGAAACAGGCTATTTTTGGGCTATAAATCATTATGGCTTCTACAAGCTGTATGTTCATTTCTAATAATAATTTAGACACAGTTTATTTGGATTTCAGAAGAAGCATTCTTCGTACACCTTAACCACAGTGGACCATAAGCAACCGACAAGGCGTACCGTTTCTGATATGGAAGCATCCGATGCTCGCGCTCCCACAATCATGCCCTTTTAAAAACTCCTTGATAACTTTACTACATCCCATAACTGCTACTTGTTATCTTTGAGGCATAGCCCATTACGTATAGCGTGGTAAAAATTCAGTGATCATTGAGTTTAAGTTCTAATTTCCTGTTTGGGGTTTCATTATAAAATAAAATTGACGTTGCACATAGAGCTATGAATGTATGATCCACACAGCATTATAACAAGGGTTTAGCGATTTAGCATCATCTCCATTTTTACATTGTATCACTAGATGTTGTAATTCACCATGAAAACACTAGCAGTAGGGAACCGCAGATTTCCTGTTTTGATATTTTTTTATAATTACCATTAATTATATTTATAAATACTTCAGATAAAGGATATGGTATCAATAAATCGTATGTAAAGTCCACTTCCATTTTAACAGTTTTATCCTGATAATATGAGAAGGAATTTAAAAAATAAAAAGAAACTTTCTAAACACTTCCTTCTAAGTTGCACAAGATATGTTTCAGGACCTTCATCTGTGACCTTCATCTGTGATCAACTATTTCATCATAGTGTGTCTGAAAAACATTCAGTCACACTGGGCTATTGTACGGTTATAATAGTTGTCTTAAGGCAGCAGCATTGCAGATGTTTAATTAGTAACTCTGTGTTTTCTAACAAGAGTATTTTTTTCCGGCTCTTCAGATCACGTACTTCTCCAACTATACTAAGTCAGGTAAGACTCAGTTTCTCTTATAGCCATTAAGAAATTCGTTTAATTTTCGTTAACTCCAAATTTCAGCAGAAAAAATTCATTGAAATCAAATTACGAGAACATATACCTCGTTGTTGTTTTTGTAATAGGGTTTTAGGGGCATCATCAATAAGACCATATTGTTCCATGTGTACTGTCTGTAAAATGCCTCTGTACTGAGATGGATTTTCTGTTTGCTGGAAGAAAAACCCAAGTTGAGGGGAGTCGGATCTTTTTCAGTGGGGAGGTCGGTGATTAAACCAACCGTGCTACGTACGAGGACAAATCTGATAGCACATTTATCTCCTAATCTCTCAAATAAATAGTTTTTGTTTATAATCAGGAAATATCATAGAAATCAGATTACAGTACAATTACAATAGCCGTTTATATGGATAATATGGTACTGTGCCAAAGACGTGAAACTGGAACTAACTGTAGATACGAGTCCTCAAATGTACAATGCTATTCTTTCTGTTTACACTTGACTCAAACTACAACGGGATAAATTTTTATGGGTCTTTTTCACAACGTGGTCGAGCTAGTCAGTCTCAGGCGAAGGTGGCATCCGAAAACTGGGTTTTTCATCCAGTAGACATAAAATCGACCTCAGAACGCAAGCAATTTACAGACAATGTACTCCAAGCAATATGGCCTTAGTTACCAACGTTCCTAAAACCTACTACAACGACAACAACAAGCATAATCATGTTTTTTTTTAAAACCTAACTCACTTTTTATTATTATTATTATTATTGGTTTCTTTTTCAGGATTAAGTAGGTATATGCTCTCGGATATTTATTCCACGAATTATAAGGTTAAGTAAATTATTTATAATTAGCTTTGGAATATATCAAAACGAATTGAGAAATGCAACAGATACCAGGAATAATTTCATAATTTCATAATCGATATCATCTTTTAAGGGCACAAAAGGTGATATAGTTGTACACGTTGGCACTAATGATATCAAGAGTAATAGACCGGCAGAATTGCTTAACAGGTACAGGTCACTTTTGAAAAAAAGCCGTGAAATAGGGTTGAATTAGAAAGTGTCTGCAATTCTGCCCAGACACGATAGGAGGGAGTATATGATGAGAGCCTTGTCGATCAATTCGGCCCTGGAAAGATTGTGCAAGGCTCAAGGGGTAGAATTTTTTTCAGCCTGGACTGTACTTGTTAACAGGAGCGATTGCTTCTACAGGGATGGGATGCACTTAAATAGAAAGGGTGCAAGAATATTTGCTGATGCTATCGAGGCAGTGTTAGGTGGTCGGAAAACTGCTAGCTTGGGGGGGAGACCAAGACGAATAGATTAACAGTAGCCACTGGCAGAGGTGAAAGAGATTCTCGCACTGCTTCAATTGGAATGAGCAGTAGCCTGAAAAACAAGATGCAGGATATTTCAGAGACTGCTGGAAGTCATTGTGGTACAAGTAAACATATGGGTTGTGTTACGGTAGCTAAGAATAGAAACAGGTGCATGTATACTTGCGTGTACAACAATGCTAGGAGTTTAGTAAATAAATTTGATGAATTTCAGGTATTGCTCAAAACATCAAAGGCAGATATTGTTGGGATATCAGAGACGTGGTGTCACACAGATATAAGGAATGCAGAACTGGAATTGGGGGAGAACGTCTACAGAAAGGATAGACTGGATAGGAAGGGAGGAGGGGTTATGCTATTAGTTAACAAATACGTAAAATCCAAGGAAGTGAAGCCAGTGGATATCGCTGGACAGTGCAGTGTCGAGTCAGTTTCGTATGACATAAGCACTGGGAGATCAAAATTGAGAGTAGCAGTGTACTATAGGCCTAATGATTCTGATGAGTATATTAAGAAACTGAACAGGGAAATAGAGTGGGCCAGTAAATCAGAGAGTCTTAGGCTTTTGTGGATTTATTGGATGATTGTTTTCTAAATCAGCATGTTCGGGAGGCACCTAGGGGGGGAATACTCTTGATTTGATCATCAGCAGTGATTCTTCATGCATTAAAAATCTGCAGATACAGGAACCACTAGGTGGCAGTGATCACAGTGTGCTGAAGTGGGTTTTACTCAAGGAGGTAACTACCATCAGGAGTAAAGGGAAGGGTTACTGCTTTCGTAAAGGCGGCTACGATGGTCTGAGACAGTATTTAAATTCTATACAGTGGGACCAACTGATGATGTTACCAACAGCAAACACAAATTGGGAAGCATTCAAAGAACTTATCTTCGAAGCTACTAGGCTTTATATATCAACTAAGAAATATTGTTCAAGGTTCAGGCCTAAATGGATGTCAGATGAACTAATGAGACATATGGCAGAGAAGAAAAATGCATGGGATATATATAAATTAACATGTTACACAGAAGCCTATGATAGATACAAGTTGATCTGTAACAAAGTTACAAAGGACGTTAGGCAGACGAAGGTAGATTACGAGAAATCCTTAGCAAGGGATGCAAAGAAAAACAGCAAAGAGTTCTTTACTTATGTAAACTCTAGAAGGAAGGGGATGAATCAGATTGGTCCACTTGATATCGATGGGTCAACTGTTGATGATCCTGCTCAGGTAGCTAACAAACTAAATGAATATATTTTGCATCTACATTCACACATGACGAGTTATTTAGCGAGGGGAAAGCCAGAGGTGTATTCCACTCTAGCAGTAAGCTAGAGAATCTGCTAATAACTGAGAATAAAGTGGAGGAGAAATTGTTGAAGATAAACACAAGAAAGGCACCTGGGGTGGATGGGATCTATCCAGTTATATTAAAGGAAGCAGCAGAGGAAGTAAGCAAACCCTTAGCCATAATTATGAGAGCTTCCTTGGACTCAGGGAAGGTACCCACAGACTGGAGATGTGCAAATGTGACCCCAATTCACAAAGGAGGATAAAAGGCTGACACAAGTAATTATAGACCTGTGAGTTTAACTTCTGTTCCAGGAAAATTAATGGAGGCACTAGTTAAGAAGCACTGCAGGATCATTTAGACAAGACGTCAGTTATAGCTCGGACACAGCATGGTTTTGTTAAGGGGAAGTCTTGCCTGACCAATTTGATTGGATACTCTGATTCAGCCACAAAGGAACTGGATGCAGGGATTATATACTTCGATCTTAGAAAGGCTTTTGATACTGTTGCACATGGAAGACTGCTGCACAAATTGGAGCAGTGTGGCAAAGGAGGCAAATTGCTGCTGTGGATAAAGGGGTGGCTGAGGGGGAGAAGACAGAGAGTGGTAATCAATGGACACTGCTCGTTATGGACTAATGTTATTAGTGGAGTCCCTCAGGGCTCGGTGTTGCGTCCATTATTGTTTTCTGTATTCATAAATGATATTGATGATGGTATATCAAGCTTAATGTTCCAGTTTGCAGACGATATGAGGGTTGTCAAGGACACTACTGACACAATGCTGCTGCAACAGGATCTGGAAAGGTTGAGCAGATGGGCTGAGAGGTGGCAAATGAAGTTTAACATTGACAAACGTAAAGTACTACATATGGGAAACAGCAACCCCAGAGCAACGTATCAACTCTGTGGTACTACACTGACAGTTACAGAGAATGAAAGGGACCTGGGGGTGGTTGTGCAGGCAGATATGAAGTTCTCTGAGCAGTGCAGACGGGCTGCAAGAGTAGTTCATGGTGTATTGTCAATGATATTTAGGAATTTTTCTAGCAGGGATAAGGAGATGATTATTCCCTTGTATAAGGGAATGGTCAGGCCACACCTAGAGTACTGTATACAGGTCTGGAGGCCTTATTTCAAGAAGGATGTAGCTGCTGGAACGAGTACAGAGAAGGGCAACAAGATTAGTGAATGGAACAAAGGGGTGCTATTAAGAAGGAAGGCTTAAGTTTTGCAAATTACAGTGTCTGGAGACTAGGCACCGGCGAGGTGTACAAAGCCTTGAATGGTCTGAGCATGCTCAATGCTGATGGGAAGTCTTCCTCTCGCTCAGAATAATCACCTGAGAGGGCATAAATTCAAATTGAGGAAAGACAGATGTAGGATAGACGTGCGGAAATTTGCCTTTAGCCAGTGGGTCGTTGGTTGGTGGAACAGACTTCCATCCCTTGTCGTGGAAGTTGATAGCCTAAATAAGTTTAAGGCTCAGCTGGACAGGTATTTTGAACGAACAGAGGGGTGAAGTGGAAATAGTTTCTTTTTTTTTTTTTTTTTTTTTTGGCTGATGCTGCAAAAGCTTGCTTTCTTGCATCAAATGCCTCTACTAATGCTAATGCTAATTCTCTCTGCGGTTTTTTTTCGGGTAATAGGTTATGGCGTCATGATATCGGTACCGGAAGGTGTCGCATGGAAAAATCTGATTAAAGAGAGGTGGTTTAGCCACTGCTCATTGTAAACTAATAGATACAGCCGACGTTTTATTAACTGGTACGTACCACTGGTAAGTTAGAGCTTAAGTATTTAACTATTTTGGATTTAAAAAGTTTGAATTAACATTTCGAGATTCAAACATTTAAAATTCTTTTAAAGTTTATTTATGAAAATTTTATTTCTTCTTTTTCTTCACCTTTTCCCACGTTATATGTGGTCGGCATTCAATGTTCCCAATTCTCACTTTACATCCTCTTTTTCTCCTCTAGTTGTATTAACTTCTTAACCGGAACACATCTATTGGTTTTGGCATCGTTTTTATGACCGGATGCCCTTCCTGACGTCAACCCTCACCATTTATCCGGGCTTGGGATTTAAGCTGCCGATCTACTAAACCTGCCACAACCATATAAATGGAGTAGCTCTTATTCAGTGATGAAGCTTCCTCGTGATGTCACAATTTAATAATTTTACGTAATTTATGCCGAATTTCTAGTCACCACGGAACAAGCAGGTGGCACTGCTGTAGTTCTTTTATCTCCTAGAAACATCCAAATGGCTGACTCGGTAGAATTACTGTGACCTTGAAAATACCAATAATGTATAACTCAGCAACACGTGAGTATTTTTAAATACAATTTGGTATCCTGAAAACTTCTACATCAAAGCTATCAGGTAGCACAACTATTCTACTAAGAATTCCCAGTAACTGATTATAGTTCCTTAAAAATTTATCGACCTTGAAATTTCCTATGTTTTTCTATGTCCGAACATAATAATGATAGCTATTTTAAAAAGTTCACAGTCCGAAAAATAAAACCACCTTTAAGTCCCAAATCTTAACCTATCACTCACCCACACTTGTTTTATCTAAAATATAACTTCTTTTTGAGCAACACTCCCGAAAACCTTTATTAATTTTTAAAGCGCACTAATTTAGCTAGCATACAACTAGTGCCACCACTGTCACCAGCACCCTAAATTGTATTTCTAAATAAAATTTATGAAAATTTTATTTATTCATTATTAAATATAATTTTTACCAATACACAAACACTACAGCAACAATTTATTATTATTATTATTATTATTATTGTGCAAGGAGAGAAAGAGAGAAGTAGAAAGGAATCACCAAAAAAGAGAAGAATAATGATATCCAGCTAAGGACCCTGGGTTTGCCAAGACGTGGAGATTTAGATGTGCGTCAAGGCCAAAGCAACTAAGGCTACGAGGCATCAGTATATTTTGTCTGTAATTGAGTAAAATTGGGCTAAAATCTGCGTAATTTATAATAATTCATTGATGTTTGAATTCGATATAAAATATGCTTGTTCGAGATTAAAGGCTAAGGCTGCGAAAGTTATGAGGCGTCTATAAAACAGTGTCCATTTACTTTAAATATCCCAGTTTATTTATATGAAAAACCTGCGTTTATAGAAGGACCAATCGTGCCCTAAACCGACCAATTTTTTCATCACATCTTTTGCATTCGTTTATGAAAGAACAGCGATTAAAGAACAGTGTTTGCCGCAAGAGTACATCCCTCGTGCTCTTTCTGCCAAACTATTCATGCGTAAAATGAAAAATATTGTAATGGGGTTTTGGAGCATTAGGGATTAAGGCTATATTTCTCCCTATATACTCTCTGTAAATTGCATGTGTTCTGTGGTCGATTTTCTGTTTGGTTGACAAAAAACCCGAGTTTCAGGGAAAAAGAAACCCACATACCCTCGTCTGAGACAGACTTATTCAGCCACCTTGTGAAAAAGGCTCATATCATCGACAGAACTCGAATTCACGTGTTTTCCACCCGGTATGGGGAGGATGGCGATTCTACCAACTGTGCGACCCACGAGGGCAATGTAAAATGTTAATTTGTTGCAGCTAAGAGCTTGTAAATAAATTTAATTTTTGGGCTACTCAAAGAGAGAATATCAAACAGATATTTTCCATATGTAAAACTTTCATTGATAACATAAAAGAGTGTCCTCCTCTCAGTCAGATGTTGGGAATTTAAAAGAAATATTACTAGATGAACTGTCTTAGCAACAAAAAGAAATTCATCTAATAAATACCTGATATATTCTGCGTCCTCCTAGCCTTCTGGCTGTCCCACGAAGACAGACTACTTATTCTCTTCATAATCTATTATGACTGAAACATATTGCATTGGAGTTTTGAGCAGGTACATTGGTAATTGTGACCATAAGATATTTGTTGCTGGTGCAAAGGAATAAACGTCCTAAATCTCGTAAGAAGTCAATGACCATTTCTTGTTCATTGACCATTTCCGGTTAGACCGGCTCGATCTAACCGGAAAAGATAGGAAATTTCATATGTCAGCATAATGTTGTAACTATGGTAACAGAGCTTCACTTTTTTAATTCTATCAATAGACGCAATATGACTTCCTGCTGAAATTATAGGAAATTCCGTCGAGGAAATTATACCAATCTAAGTGCAGGAAATTAGACAACCATTTGCGTATTACAGGAAGACATTCTTGCACTTTGATCCCTTTTTTTTAACCAACAGCTTCCGATTAACTTGCTGACATTTCTCAACTGACAAGAGTTTCTCCAACCAATTGACAAGTGGCAAAACTGTCAAGAAGAACGGCTACAATTACACCGTACTGGTACTATTCCAGGAGCATAAGAGTGAATTCGGCCTACTGTCATAGGCACCCCGCCCTTCTGGGTAGCACAGTTGGTAGAAGCACCGTCCTTCTCACACCGGGTGGAGTTCGGGTCCGGTCGACCACGTGAGGAATTTTTATGGGCCTCTTTCATAACGTGGCTGAGTTAGTCCTTCTCGGGCGAGGGTGGCAGGTTTTTTCTCCCCGGAAACTCGAATTTTTGTAAAGTAATCTGAAAATCGACCACAGAACACATGCAGTTTATAGACAGCAAATACGGAAAATATGGCCTTTTTCGCTGATGCTCCTAAAATCATACTACAACAACAACAAGATAGCCTCCCCAGGTGGATTCAGTTGGACCAGTAGATCCCAATCGTTGCTGTTGTGCCTATTTAAGTTCATCAGTGACTGAGACCATATTGAGCCGTATGTATGGTTGATTTGCCTGTTTCCTTTTTAAAAAAGTAACTTCCCCTAAAAGGCTTGATGGAAAAGGTTCTATTGCTGATGGAACCCTTTGCTTTCATACAGTGGCACATCACCACAGTAATAAATCGATGCCTTGTACAGCAGAGTTATTAAAGTCGATATGCTCTGATTCAGATATTGCTAGGAGATTATCTTGTGCAAAATCAAAGACTGATATCATAATTAACTCTGACTTAGCAGTTCAGTCAATTGAAGAAGTTAAGTCTCTGCAGAACGTACTGTTTTTTAGAGTTTCCACTGATCATGGATTACTGAAAATTTTCTCTTTTCTTGTGCATTATTTTGACTGGAAAAATAGTGGCTCAAAGGTTCAGCTAATAGAATTAAATAGCGAGTCAGATTTGACTAGAGCTATTATTTCTGGCTATGTTTATAAGACCTTGTGTAAAGTGGCCTTGATAATAAATGTATTGCATTTGGTGGAGATAATAGTAACACCATGTTTAGAGGAGTGCGGAGATATAATGGGAATAATGTATTTTCAAATTTACAAAGATTATTGGTCGATCGCTAATAGGAGTGGGCTGCCCTGCCCACATTCTGTATAACTATCCAGCATGGAGCAGATACCATTGATGTAGATATTGACTCCATTGTTCTTAAGATTTTTAATTATTTCAATGTCTACATTGTATGTGCTGAAAACCTAAAAAATTTCTGCGAATTTACAGAGGTTACCTGTAAAAAAACTTCTGTATCACAACAGAACACGCTGGCTTTCTCTATTACCAGCAATTGAAAGGATTATAAGTATTTATCCAGCCCTAAGGGCTTTCTTTTTATCTCAAGCAAATCCCACCAAGATTTTAAAAGTATTCTTTGAAGATGAGTTTAGTGAAACTTATCTTGTTCATTGCCAAACTGTAATGTCAGTCTTCAATTGACATATAATGAGTATTGAAAGGAATGACAATTCTTTGATATAAGTTATTGAAGCTCTTGCTCCTGTAAGGAATAGCTGTCGGAAAGAAGTAAATGTCAATTCATTTCCCTCAAAGTGCAGGATATGTTGGAGAAGAGGCATGAAGATGGATATACAGAGAAATGTGGAGTTTTCAGAAAAAATATCCAGAACTTATATTATCTGCACTGAAATCATGCACTGAAAACTTCGACGTGTGGTTTAAATCACTTGAAGAAGTCTCTTCATTCAGGTGGATGTCTTTAACAGAGCCAGCCACCTGAATGGGACAGTGTGCTTGAAGTGCTTTGATCAGATTTGTAATTTAAAAAAGTTGTAACAGAAATTAAGGATACTGATGTTTTGGTACAATAGTAAAAGGAGTCCTCAAAAGTCCGGATTTTTCTGCCCAAATGTCCTCATTTTTAAGGTTCGAGAGGTGGCAGCCCTATGTGTAGATCATATAGCTCATGTGGTATCAGAACCTGAAACATGTTACTTGAGTTATGTAACAAACATAAACATTTCTTATGTTTTTAGTTCACAGCAGGGGCTCCAGATCCTAAAAAAAATGGCTTGATGACACCACTCTTTCATTAAATGTAAATAAACCATTAAATTAAATACATACCAACTTTTGTTATTTACATACATAAATTAATCATTTTATTTAACTCTTGTTTCCTCTGCAATCTGTTTCCTGGATGAAAAATCAAGTTTTGCTGGATGGAGGAAACCAACGTCTGACACAGCCATTTCAGTCCGACTCAAAAATGGAATGAACCGAAATATTTCCTCCTGCTGCTATGGAAAATGTAACATCAACTTTGTCTTGCGATAGAAATCGAACTTATCGATACCATAAATACATTAACTAGATAATTTTAGCCAGCTTTTAGACTAATTAATTTATTTTCCAATTTCACAGATCCTCTGCTGAAAATGTCCACTGTTTCCCAAAAACATGATGAATGGTCGAAGCTCTTCAAAGGAGAAGCATTTAACTCTGCGGGATATATTCAAATGATGACTGACTTATTACAGATCATGGTGAAGTTTTACCTCACGAATATTCATGACATTATCAAGACTTGTAAGTTGTTGTTATTTGGTGGTTAGGAGCATTAGCAACTAAGGCCATATTTCTCTGGGACATGCGGTGGTCATTCCGTGACCTTTCCGCATCCTCCGTATTTGGTGGTGACGGGCTCGAACCCCGCTCTAATCAAGAAAAGTGTGTTACGCACTGCTGCTCCTTCCCACCTGGCTACGGAGGCGCCTAAGACTGGTAAGTGTCAGGTTTAAAATTGTACCACTCAATTTCCGTTGTCTTCTTTATTAGCTCTGCTCAGATTGTTATTCTTCAAACAGGCCTATGGGGCTGGGAATTTCCATACTATAATAATTAATGATAAACACCAGCCAAGAAATTAAACTAAAAATTTACTATACAATGAAATAATATACAATGAAATGTGATGCAAATAAAATAAAAACACTGATTAAATTATAGTTACAATATAATTTAAAATATAGTTAAAAACAATAAAATTAATTAAAATAAACTAGGTTAAAAGCGATAAAACAATGAAACCTGGAGCTTTCGGAGAACTGCCGTCTCCTTCTTCAACAGTATACTACTAGTACTAAGACACATCCTTAAGTAGCCGGTCCATGGCACTCATGCACGTGATCATCAGACGCATGATCTACATTCTCCATGCGCGTATCGGAAATGGAAGTGGCTCGGGAGCGTGTCAAACAGAAACGGTCATCCCTTCTGAGGACAACTGCCTCAAACAGGGGGTGTAAACGGATCCCCCTGTCCCTATTAATAGTATTGTGACTGGATGAGCCGATTCGCAAGCTCTCGATGAACCGATTCGCAAGATCCCAAGTTAAGGATCCCGTAGCCCAGGACCATACTAGCAATGTGGTCTACGAGATTAAGTGCCCGGATTGTGAGGAGTGTTATGTGGGGGAAACGGGGCGACGTTTAAAGGACCGTCTGGGGGAACACACGACCGCTATCAAGACTGCTAACTATGCGAGGTCTGCTGTGGCAGAGCATTTCTGGGAAAAGCAGCATCGGATCTCCCCTGAAGACGCGGTCATTACTGACCGCGCCCATGGATTTTGGGAACGCAAGTGGCTCGAGAGCTTGCAAATCGGTTCATCCAGTCACAATACTATTAATAGGGACAGGGGGATCCGTTTACACCCCCTGTTTGAGGCGGTTGTCCACAGAAGGGATGACCGTTTCTGTTTGACACGCTCCCGAGCCACTTCCATTTCCGATACGCGCATGGAGAATGTAGATCATGTGTCTGATGATCACGTGCATGAGTGCCATGGACCGGCTACTTAAGGATGTGTCTTAGCACTAGTAGTATGCTGTTGAAGAAGGAGACGGCAGTTCTCCGAAAGCTCCAGGTTTCATTGTTTTATCGCTTTTAACCTAGTTTATTTTAATTAATTTTATTGTTTTTAACTATATTTTAAATTATATTGTAACTATAATTTAATCAGTGTTTTTATTTTATTTGCATCACATTTCATTGTATATTATTTCATTGTATAGTAAATTTTTAGTTTAATTTCTTGGCTGGTGTTTATCATTAATTATTATAGTACAGATTGTTATTCAACGATATCTGCAATGCTTTTGTTTAACAACAGAAAATACCACCCGAAGAGTATCCGAACGCTACCGTTTTCATAGTCCATTGGACCTTTCTGTATAAACAAGAGACTCACGCCATCATGTATTGTCCAATGTCATAAACTAACTTGTCGATTTATGCAACTGCTGACAGTCTGCAATGTCCAAAGACGACATTCGGTGATGTTATCTTGGAAGGGCAGCGTGACCTACCACTCCAGTCCAGCAATGCACGGTTTGATCACAAATATTCCCTCCATGACCAGACAGTAGTTGAATGGATAATAACGCGATCGCTTCCACATCTCTGCAAAATATCAACCAGGAATTTAAGGAATCAATAGAAGTTAAGGTCTCTAAGAACACACAAATTACAGAGCCATCATCTTCTGCTTTTATGGGAAAAGAGGTGGTGCATCAACCAAAGATCATTAACTGCAATCATCGTTCTCGCCTTGCATGGCTCAATATATGACATAATTGGCTGACAGAATAGTGGAAATCTGTTCTATGGACTTAAAATATAAATCCCGAAATGCGTCCGAATTCTTTTTTCAATTGTTTTGAACTGTGATTAAAAGTAGTGACTATTTTCAATATTTTATTTAATTTCTGGTAAAGTTTTAGTAAATATTCCACCTACATTGTGAATGCTTACTTGTAGATAGTTCACTAAGTGATGCTGTTTCGTGATTAGGATATTTCAAAGGATCAAAATGCCTCGAAATCAGGTGTGGACCTACGGCTTATTCTTTGGCATCGGCAAGTGCTCAGTTCTCTCAACTGATCACCAGCGACTTTTCAGATTTGTGATTTCAGATTTCAGATCCGCAGATTTGTGGAGAAATCGATGCGACAAGAGCCACGGATATTGGACTATTCACCATTTTTCGAATGTGTGGCTGAACTAGAAGGGTAAAGGTGAGTTTTTATTTTTCAGTTTTCTAAAATTACTCCAGAGACATTCAGGAATACTATCAGCACAGAACAAAAAAAAAACACATGTCACTTCAAAAAATAAATGGATATATTCATGTTTAACAACTATTAGCAGAGTGAATGCAAATTCAGTATGTTAGGGCATACAATGACTTTGTGCTTTACATTCTAAATCTGCAAAATCGCATTCTAGATTCGCTTCATTGTTTGTATACTGGCTTATCATCTCCATTTAAAACCACTTGTAATGCTTTAATCCTTCCGGTATTTAGAAATCTACTGCCTTACCATTAATATCCGAATACCCCAAGAACATCAGAGACCAAATCACATTACTCCGTGTATACGGTCTGTAAATTGTGTGTGTTTTGAGGTCGATTTTCTGTTTTCTAGGCGAAAACCCGCTGTTTTCAGGGAGAAAAAAACCATGCTACTCTCACCTGAGATGGACTAACCCAGCCAGGTTGTGAAAAAGACCCATAGAAGTTCCTTCCGTCATCGACAGTGTCGAACTCTGGTCTTTTCACACGATGTGGGAAGGATAGTGATCCTACCAACTGTGCTACCCACAAGGGAGTACAGGAGAGTCCTACAAAAAATCCTCCGTTCAGCAGACAGGTCCAGGATGTCGCTGCACACACACTCTCAGAGACAATTGAGACACGTCCGCACCAAAAGTTGAGCATATGGGTTGAGAGGTGGCAAATGAAGTTTAACATTGACAAATACTACATATGGGAAGCAGTAACCCCAGAGTAATATATCATCTCTGTTGTACTACACTGACAGTGGTAGAGAAGGAAAAGGACCTGGGGGTAATTGTGCAGGCAAATATGAAGTTTTCTGGGCAGAGCAGACGGTCTGCAAGAGTACCTCATGGTGTCTTGTCAATGTATACATCAATTTTTCTAGCAGGGGTAAGGAGGTGAGTATCCCCTTGTATAATGCAATGGTCTGGCCACACCTTGAGTACTGTATACATGCCTCACTTTACGAAGGATATAGCACTGTTGGAACGAGTACAGAGAGGGGCAACAAGATTAGTGAATGGAACGAAGGGTTGCTGTCATGAAGAAAGGCTTAAGTTTTGCAGATTACAGTGTCTGGAGACTAGGCTCCTGCGAGGTGATCTCATTGAGCTATATAAAGCCTTGAATGGTTTGAGCATGCTCAGTGCTGATATGATTCTTCTTCTTGTTCAGAATAAGCAACTGACAGGGAATAAATTCAAATCGAGGAAAGAAAGTTGTAGGATAGATATGTGGAAGTTTGCCTTTAGCCAGCGGGTAGTTGATTGACGGAACAGACTTCGATCTTTTGTTGTGGAAGTTGATAGCCTTAAATGAGACAAATGGAGAGGTGAAATGGGAGCACATTTTTTTTTTTTTTTTTTTTTGACTGACACTGCGTAAGCTTTCTTTCTTGCATCGTATGCCTCTACTAATGCTAATAGTTTTTGTAGAAGTGTATGTTCACGGCTAGAATTGTTTCCTGTGCGTGATTTAAAAAAAAAAACTGGAATTACTCAAGAGTAAAACCCTACATAACCATTTGAGATCGGTTAAGTACAGCATCAGGGTCACCTGGAATAGCAATTAATCTGCCCAAGTGTATTGTTATGTTTGTGAATTGTGTGTGTTCGCTGGTCGATTTGCCGGTTTTTCTAGAAGAAAACCCGAATTTCTTGGGAGGAAGTGAAGAGGACTTTAGAATTTTTTTCAGTCATTGACGGGAATCGAACTCAGATCTTTCCAAACAAATGAGTGGCAGACAGCGATGAACTGTGTAGAATAGGCACCCACAGGTTTGAATTCCTTATAATTTTTAATACTGTTCTCTCAAACAAGTAGAAGTTGAAAGTTTTCCTGTCTTTGATACGCTCTAAAGGCTGCAGTAACACTGCTATTATTCTTGTAATAAAGTTTAATTAACAGTCCTCTTTCTGTGCACAACATTTGTTTACCAATTTTGATTAAAATGTTTTTATCTATTCCGTTGTACAAGGCAATGGTCAGGCTACACCTTGAGTACTGTGTACAGGTCTGGAGGTTTAATTTTAGGAAGGATGTAGAGTTGCAAGAACGAGTGCAAAGAAGTGCAACAAGATTGGTGAAGGGAACATAGGGAAGGGGTGCTCTTACCAAGAAACGCTAAATTTCTGCAAAATGCAGCTCCTGGAGACTAGGCACCTACAAGCAAGTGATCTGATTGAGGCGTATAAGGACTTGAACGGGTTGAGCAAGCTGAATGCTGATAGGATTCTTCCTCTTGCTCAGATTATGAAATTGAAGGGGCATAAACTGGAATTGAGGAATGACAGTTGTGGAATAGATTGAACCAGCGGGTGGTTGATTGCTTTAACATATTCTACTTGTCATTGTGGAAGTTGATAGCTTAAATAAATTTAAGGCTGAGCTAGACAGGAGTGAATGGATGGGGCATTTGAAGTGAATGGATAAGTGAAATGGGAGTTTTTTCGTTTTTTTTTTTTTTTTGGCTGATGCTGCATAAGCTTGCTTTCTTGCATTGTATGCTTCAGCTAATGCTATTTATGTAAAAATCAAAAAACTTAAATAATATTTAAGAAATTTCTAGAATATTCGAGAATATTCCAGATAGTGTAGAGGACATGCATATGGAGAAGATCGCAGAAGTTTCTAAATGCGGTAGTACGACGTAGATGATTTTAGAACATTTTAGAAATTGACAGTATTGTTTGAATATTACAGAAGATTGTATAGATGATTCTGGAGTGTTTTACAATAATATAAACTGAGGAGCAAGAGCTGTAACTTATAAAGTCGCATACCCGTCATCATTCAGAAAGTGTTTGGTTTCAAATTCAAATTATTATTTTAGGGCCACCCATAATCTCTTACATATACCCATATATGTATTATGACTGTAAATTGCGCGTGTTCTCTGGTCGATTTGCCTATTTTGTTGAAAGAAAATCCCTCAGTTTCTTAGGGGAAACCTTGCTATCTACGTTTGAGACCGACTAACTTAGGGTGTTAGGTTTGTGTGTTTTGTAATGACCCTGGCAAGAAATAAGGACCTGAATGTTGAAAAAGAAGTGTGTTGTGATAACAGGTAAACAAATTCCTGGCAGTAGAACAGTAATATAATCAGAGTCGTCTTACACCCGGTGGAAAGGACTGCGTTCGAATACCTTTAAGGCCACAAAGAAGTTTAATGCAAGTTTTTTTTTTTTCATAAAGTCGTTTACTGATTATCATAGGCCAGTTAGCATTACCATTACCAAGGCACATAATGCAAGAAAGCAAGCTTAAACAGCATCAGCCAAAAAAAAAAAAAAAAAACCCCTTATTTCACCCATCCACTCGCTCCAAATGTTTGTCAAGTTCTGCCTGGAATCTATTTAAGCTATCAACTTCTACAACAACAGATGGGAGTTTGTTCCACCAATCAACCACCCGCTGGCTAAAGGCAAACTTCCGCACAACCTACAACCGTCATTCCTCAATTTGAATTTATGCCCTCTCAGGCGATTATTCTGAGCAAGAGGAAGAATCCCATCCGCATTGAGCATGCTGAAACCATTCAAGGCTTTATACACCTCAATCAGATCACCTCACAGGTGACTAGTCTAAAGACACTGTAATTGCAAAATTTAAGCCTTCCTTCGGAAGAGCAACCCTTTGTTCCATCCACTAATCTTGTTGCCATTCTCTGTACTCGTTCCAGCAGCTCTACATCCTTCTTGAAATGAGGCCTCCAGACCTGTATACAGTACTCAAGGTATGGCCTGACCATTGCCTTATACAATAGGATAATCACCTCCTTATCCCTGCTAGAAAAATTCCTGTATACCATTGACAATACACCATGAGTTACTCTTGCAGACCGTCTGCACTGCTCAGAAAACTTCATATTTGCCTGTACAATTATCCCCAGGTCCTTTTCATTCTCTACCACTGTCAGTGTGGTACCACAGAGTTGATATATTACTCTGGAATTACTGCTTCCCATACGTAGTACTTTACATTTTTCAATGATAAACTTCATTTGCCACCTCTCAGCCCATCTGCTCAACTTTTCTAGATTCTGTTGCAGCAGTGTACTGTCATGAGTGTCATTAACAACCCTGCCAAACTTCGTATCGTCTGCAAACTTCGACTTTAAGCCTCATATACCATCATCAATATCATTAATTATAAATACAGAAAACAACAATGAACTAAACAATGAACCCTGAGGGACTCCACTAATAACATTCGTCCATGAAGACCAGTGGGCATTGATTACCACTCTCTATCTACTCCCACTCAACCATCCCTTAATCCATAGCAGCAATTTGCCTCCAATGCCACACTGCTCCAAATTGTGCAGCTGTCTTCCATGTGCAACAGAATAAAAGGCTTTTCAAAGATCCAAAAATATGATATCAAAGTTATTCTTTACATCCAGTTCCTTTGTGACTACAAATTTGATTTGATACTACATCCTAGTATCAAATCAAATTAGTCAGACAAGACTTCCCCTTAACAAACCCATGCTGTGTCCCAGTTATAACTGAAGTCTTCTCTGGATGATCCTGCAATGCTTCTTTAACCAGTGCCTTCATTAATTTCCCTCCAACAGAAGTTAAACTAACAGTTCTGTAATTACCTGTGTCTCCCTTTGATCCTCCTTTGCGGATTGGGGTCACATTTTCACATCTCCAGTGCATGGATACCTCCCCTGAGTCCAGGGATGCTCTAATAATTATGGCCAAAGGTTTGCTTACTTCCTTTGCCGCCTACTTTAATATAACTGGATAGATTCCATCCACCCCAGGTGCCTTTCTTGTGTTTATCTTCAACAATTTCTCCTCCACTTTACTCTCAGTTATTACAAGATTATCTAGCTTACTGCCAGAGTTGAATACACCTGTGGCATTCCTCTCCCTGAATAACTCCTCATATGTGAATGACGATGCAAAATTTTCATTTAATTTGTTAGCTACCTGAGCAGGCTCATCAACAGTTGAACCACCGATATCAAGTGGACCAATCTGATTCATCCCCTTCCTTCTAGAGTTTACATAAGTAAAGAACTCTTTGCTGTTTTTCTTTGCATCCTTTGCCAAAGAGTTCTTGTAATCTGCCTTCGCCTGCGTAACCTCCATTGCAACTTGGTTGCAGACCAGCTTATATCTATCATAGGCTTTTGTGTCACATGTTAATTTATATGTATCCCATGCATTTTTCTTCTCTGTCACATGTCTAATTAGTTCATCTGACATCAGTTGAGTGGTTTTTTTTATTTCCGGAAATTGTTGATTTTTTTTTTTTTTTTTATCCCAAAAACAACAAACCTCCCAAAGAATATACGCGCAATTACAAACGCAATGTACTAACTTCATAGCCATAGTTGCTTTGGCGCTTAATGCAAACCAAACCAAATTATTACCTTGAAAATTCTCATCCACCGAAACCAACATACATATTTGGGCCCACGTGGGTAGCACAATTGGCAAGATCGCCACCCTCTCCACATCGGGTGAAAAACCCATGAAAAATAAATATAGCGTCATAACTGTGTTGGGATACAAGTATAGGGTTTTAATTTTGTACTGAAGTTGAAATTTTATTGAAATTAAATCTAAATCATGACTCAGACCAGAGCAGCAAAGCAAAAGGCTCAAGCTAATGGGACTGCTGTGGCTCAGGGGAGAACTGAGGGGGGCAGTTGCCCTCCGAATCACAGCCTTTTAAAATGCACTGCTTGCTTGATGTTTGTGGACAATCGGGTACGGGACATGATACTGCCATTGGGAATGTCTTTGTGTGTGCGCGATGTAAGGAGTGTAAGGAAATCAAGCGACAACTCAGCGTTGTTATGGGCCTATATGAGAGCTTGAAGGACAGGTTGGATGCCCTCGAAGGATATAAATTGAGGGGCCCATCAAGCTCTCAGCTGCCCACATCAATGCCAGGGCTTGCACTTGGTCATCAAGCAACACAGCAGCAACCCCCAAGGCAGAATGCGCTGGTCCCACGGGAACTAGTAGTTGTTGGTGACTCTATTGTCAGGGAAACAGGGAATATGCTTTATAAAAAGGATAAGTCTGCGCGGTAGCACAGTGGTATCGTCACCGTCCTTCCCACACCGGGTGGAAAACGCCTGGATTCGAATTCCATCGATGACGTGAAGAACTTTAATGGGCTTTTTTCACTCCGTGGCTGAGTTATTTGGTCTCAGGTGTAGATAGCAAGGTTTTTCGCCACAGTAACTGGGGTTTTTTCGTCCAGAAAAACAGGCAAATCAACCATAGAACATACGCAATTTACAGACACAAATACGGGTAATGTATTTAATTACGGGCAACCCTAAAATGACAATTTTTTTTTGTAAAAATGATAGGTGGAACAGGACCAGGGTATGTCTGCCAGGGGGAAAGGTTGATGACGTTGGAGAGCGGATTTCATATTTTAAGGGCACAAAACGTGATATAGTTGTACACGTTGGCACTAATGATATTAAGAGTAGGAGACCAGCGGAATTACTTAAGAAGTACCGGTTACTGTACAAAAAAAGCCGTGAATTAGGGTTGAATTTGAAAGTGTCTGCAATTCTGCCCAGACACGATAGGAGGGATTATATACTGAGATCCTTGTCGATCAATTCGGCCCTGAAAAGATTGTGCAAGGCTCAAGGGGTAGAATTTTTTTCAGCCTGGTCTGTACTTGTTAACAGGAGAGACTGCGTCTTCAGGGATGGGATACACTTAAATAGAAAGGGTGCAAGAATATTTGCTGATGCCGTCGAGCCTGTGTTAGGTGGGTCGGAAAACTGCTAGTTTGGGGGATACAAGGACTAATATTTTAACAGTAGCCACTGGCAGACGTGAAAGTGATTCTTGTTCTGCTTCTATTGAAAAGAGCAGCAGCCTGGAAAACAAGATATTTCAGAGACTGCTGGGAGTCATCGCGGAAAAACTAAACACATGGATTGTGTTAGGTCAGCTAAGAATAAGAACAGGTGCATGTATACTTGTATGTACACCAATGCTAGGAGTTTGGTAAATAAATTTGATGCATTTGAGGTATGGCTCAAACCATCAAAGGCAGATATTGTTGGGATATCAGAGAGTGGTGTCACACAGATATAAGGAATGCAGAGCTGGAATTTGGGGAATACAATGTGTATAGAAAGGATAGACAGGACAGGAGGGGAGGAGGGGTTATGCTATTGGTTAAGAAACACATGAAATCCAAGGAAGTGAAGCCAGTTGACATTGCTGGACAGTGCAGTGTCGAGTCAGTTTGTTGTGACATATGCATTGGGAGATCAAAATTAAGAGTAGGAATGTGCTATAGGTCTAATGACTCTGATGAGTATAATAAGAAACTGTACAGGGAAATAGAGTGTGCCAGTAAATCAGAAAGTCAAATCAAATTATAATGGGGGATTTTAATTTCCCAGATATTAACTGGAATTTGTGGGTTGGTCACTCACACACTAAGCAAGGCTTTTGTGGATTTATTGGATGATTGTTTTCTACATCTGCATGTTCGGGAGGCAAATAGAGGGAGCAATACTCTTGATCTGATTATCAGTAGTGATTCTTCATGCATTAAGAATCTGCACATAGAGGAACCGCTAGGTGGTAGTTACCTCCTTTACTCAAGGAGGTAACTACCATCAGAAGGGTTTTTGCTTTCGTAAAGGCGAGTACGATGGTCTCAGACAGTATTTAAATTCTATACAGTGGGACCGACTGATGAAGTTACCAACAGCAAATTCAAAATGGGAAGCATTCAAAGAACTTATCTTGGAAGCTACTAGGCTTTACATATCAACTGAGAAGTATTGTTCAAGGTTCAGGCCTAAATGGATGTCAGATGAACTAATGAGATATATGGCAGAGAAGAAAAATGCATGAAACACATACAAATTAATCGGTGACATGGAAGCCTATGATAGATATAAGCTGGTCTGTAACCAAGTCACAAAGGAGATTTGGCAGGCAAAGGCAGATTATGATAAATCCTTGGCAAAGAATGCAAAGAAAAACAAAAACAGATTGGTCCACTAGATATTGATGGTTCAACAGTTGAGGATCCTGCTCAGTTGGCTAACAAACTAAACGAGTATTTTGCATCTACATTCACACATGAGGAGTTATTCAGGAAGGGGAATGCCGTAGGTGAAGAAAACACTGGCAGTGAGCTAGATGATTTTGTAATAACTGAGAGGAAATTGGAGGAGATATTGTTGAGGATAAATATAAAAAAGGCACGCGGGGTGGATGGGATCTATCCAGTTATATTAAAGTAGGCGGCAAGGGAAGTAAACACACCCCTAGCCACAAATATCAGAGCTTATTTGAACCCAGGGGAGGTACCCATAGACTGGAGTTGCGCAAATGTAACCTCAATTCACAGAGGAGGACAAAGACTGACACAAGGAATTATAGACCTGTTAGTTTAACTTCTGTTCCAGCAAAATTGATAGAGGCACTGGTTAAAGAAGCACTGCATGATCATTTAGACAAGAATTCAGTTATAGCTCAGACACAGCATGGTTTTGTTAAGCGAAGGTCTTGCCTGACCAAATTCATTGGATACTATGATGTAGTCACAAAAGAACTGGATCCAGGGAACAGCTTTGATATTATATATTTGGATCTTAGAAAGGCTTTTGATACTGTTGCACTTGGAAGACTGCTGCACAAAGTGGATCAGTGTGGCATTGGTGGCAAATTGCTGCTATGGATAATGGGATGGTTGAGTGGGAGAAGACAGAGAGTGGTAAAATCAATGGACACTGCTCAACGTGGATTAATGTTATTAGTGGAGTTCCTCAGGGTTCAGTGTTGGGTTCATTGTTGTTTTCTGTATATATAAATGATATTGATGATGGCATATCAAGCTTAATGTCCAAGTTTGCAGACGATACAATGGTTGGCAGGGTTGTTAAGGACACTACTGATGCTATGCTGCTGAAACAGGATCTGGAATGGTTGAGCAGATGGACAGAGAAGTGGCAAATGAAGTTTAACATTAACAAATGTAAAATACTACATATGGGAAACAGTAACCCCAGAGCAACGTATCAACTCTGTGGTACTACACTGAGAGTGGTAGAGAATGAAAAGGACCTGGGGGTAATTGTGCACGCAGATATGAAGTTTTCTGAGCAGTGCAGACGAGCTGCAAGAGTAGCTCATGGTGTCTTGTCAATGATATACAGGAATGTTTCTAGAAAGGATAGGGATGTGATTATTCCCTTGTATAAGAGTAGGAGACCAGCGGAATTACTTAACAAGTACAGGTCACTGTTGAAAAAAAGCCGTGAAGTAGGGTTGAATTTGAAAGTGTCTGCAATTCTTCCCAGACACGATAGGAGGGAGTATATGATGAGAGCCTTGTTGATCAATTCGGCCCTGGAAAGATTGTGCAAGGCTGAAGGGGGTAGAATTTTTTTCAGCCTGGACTGTACTTGTTAACAGGAGAGAATGCTTCTACAGGGATGGGATACACTTAAATAGAAAGGGTGCAAGAATATTTGCTGATGCTATCGAGGCAGTGTTAGGTGGGTCGGAAAACTGCTAGCTTGGGGGGAGACAAAGATTAATGGATTAACAGTAGCCACTGGCAGAGGTGAAAGAGATTCTTGCACTGCTTCTATTGGAATGAGCAGAAGCCTGAAAAACAAGATCCAGGATATTTCAGAGACTGCTGAAAGTCATTGCGGTACAAGTAAACACATGGGTTGTGTTAGGGTAGCTAAGAATAGAAACAGGTGCATGTATACTTGCGTGTACACTAATGCTAGGAGTTTAGTAAATAAATTTGATGAATTTGAGGTATTACTCAAAACATCAAAGGCAGATATTGTTGGGATATCAGAGACGTGGTGTCACACAGATATAAGGGATGCAGAACTGGAATTTGGGGAGTACAACGTCTACAGAAAGGATAGACAGGATAGGAAGGGAGGAGGGGTTATGCTATTAGTTAAAAAACACATAAAATCCAAGGAGGTGAAGCCAGTTGACATCGCTGGACAGTGCAGTGTTGAGTCAGTTTGGTGTGACATAAGCATAGGTAAATCAAAATTGAGAGTAGGAGTGTGCTATAGGCCTAATGACTCTGATGAGTATAATAAGACACTGTACAGGGAAATAGAATGGGCCAGTAAATCAGAGAGTCTTATAATGGGAGATTTTAATTTCCCAGATATTGACTGGAATTTGTGGGTTGGTCACTCACACACTAGCAAGGCTTTTGTGGATTTATTGGATGATTGTTTTCTACACCAGCATGTTCGTGAGGCAACAAGAGGGAGCAATACTCTTGATCTGATTATCAGTAGTGATTCTTCATGCATTAGGAATCTGCAGATAAATGAACCACTGGGTGGCAGTGATCACAGTGTGCTGAAGTGGGATTTACTCAAGGAGGTAACTACCATCAGAGGTAAAGGGAAGGGTTTTTGCTTTCGTAAAGGCGACTATGATTGTCTGAGACAGTATTTAAATTCTATACAGTGGGACCAACTGATGATGTTACCAACAGCAAATTCAAAATGGGAAGCATTCAAGGAACTAATCTTGGAAGCTACCAGGCTTTACATACCAACCAAGAAATATTGTTCAAGGTTCAGGCCTAAATGGTTGTCAGATGAACTAATGAGACATATGGCAGAGAAGAAAAATGCATGGGATACATACAAATTAATGGGTGACGTGGAAGCCTATGATAGATATAAGTTGGTCTGTAACCAAGTCACAAAGGAGATTAGGCAGGCAAAGGCAGATTATGAGAAATCCTTGGCAAAGGATGCAAAGAAAAACAGAAAAGAGTTCTTTACCTATTTAAACTCAAGGAGGAAAGGGATGAATCAGATTGGTCCACTGGATGTTGATGGTTCAACAGTTGAGGATCCAGCTCAGGTGGCTAACAATCTAAACGAGTATTTTGCATCTACATTCACACATGAGGAGTTATTCAGGAAGGGGAATGTCGTAGGTGAAGTAAACATTGGCAGTGAGCTAGATGATTTTCTAATAACTGAGAGGAAAGTGGAGGAGAAATTGTTGAGGATAAACATAAAAAAGGCACCCGGGGTGGATGGGATCTATCCAGTTATATTAAAGGAGGCAGCAAAGGAAGTAAGCAAACCCCTAGCCATAATTATGAGAGCTTCTTTGGACTCAGGGGAGGTACCCATGGACTGGAGATGTGCAAATGTAACCCCAATTCACAAAGGAGGATCAAAGGCTGAAACAAGTAATTATAGACCTGTTAGTTTAACTTCGGTTCCAGGAAAATTAATGGAGGCACTGGTTAAAGAAGCACTGCAGGATCATCTGGACAAGAATTCAGTTATAGCTCAGACACAGCATGGGTTTGTTAAGGGCAGGTCTTGTCTGACCAATTTGATTGGATACTATGATGTAGTCACAAAAGAACTGGATGCAGGGAATAACTTTGATATTATATATTTGGATCTTAGAAAGGCTTTTGATACTGTTGCGCATGGAAGACTGCTGCACAAATTGGAGAAGTGTGGCATTCGAGCCAAATTGCTGCTATGGGGAAAGGGATGGTTGAGTGGCAGAAGACAGAGACTGGTAATCAATGGACACTGCTCAACGTGGACTAATGTTATTAGTGGAGTTCCTCAGGGTTCAGTGTTGGGTCCATTGTTGTTTTCTGTATTTATAAATGATATTGATGATGGTGTATCAGGCTTAATGTCCAAGTTTGCAGACGATACAAAGGTTGGCAGGGTTGTTAAGGACACTACTGATACTATGCTGCTGCAACAGGATCTGGAAAGGTTGAGCAGATGGGCTGAGAGGTGGCAAATGAAGTTTAACATTGACAAATGTAAAGTACTACATATGGGAAACAGTAACCCCAGATCAACGTATCAACTCTGTGGTACTACGCTGACAGTGGTAGAGAATGAAAAGGACCTGGGGGTAATTGTGCAGGCAGATATGAAGTTCTCTGAGCAGTGCAGACGAGCTGCAAGGGTAGCTCATGGTGTCTTGTCAATGATATACAGGAATTTTTCTAGCAGGGACAGGGATGTGATTATTCCCTTGTATAAGGCATTGGTCAGGCCACACCTTGAGTACTGTATACAGGACTGGAGGCCTCATTTCAAGAATGGATGTAGAGCTGATGGAACGAGTACAGAGAAGGGCAACAAGATTAGTGAATGGAACAAAGGGTTGCTCTTACGAAGAAAGGCTTAAGTTTTGCAAATTACAGAGCCTGGAGACTAGGCATCGCCGAGGTGATCTGATTGAGGTGTACAAGGCTTTGAATGGCTTGAGCATGCTCAATGCCGATGGGATTCTTCCTCTTGCTCAGAATAATCACCTGAGAGGGCATAAATTCAAATTGAGGAAGGACGGATGTCGGATAGATGTGCGGAAATTCGCCTTTAGCCAGCGGGCAGTTGGTTTGTGGAATAGACTTCCATCGCTTGTTGTTGAAGTTGATAGCCTAAACAAATTTAAGGCTCAGCTGGACAGGTATTTCGAACGAATTGAGGGGTGAAATGGGAGTAGTGGTTGTTTTTTTTTTTTTTTTTTTTGGCTGATGCTGAATAAGCTTGCTTTCTTGCATCATATGCCTCTACTAATGGTAATGCTAATGCTAATAAGGCAATGGTCAGGCCACACCTTGAGTACTGTATACAGGTCTGGAGGCTTCATTTCAAGAAGGATGTAGAGCTGCTGGAACGAGTACAGACAAGGGCATCATGATTAGTGAATAGAACAAAGGGTTTTTCTTACGAAGAAAGGCTTAAGTTTTGCCAATTACAGTGTCTGGAGACTAGCCACCCGCAAGGTGATCTTCTAGAGGTGTATAAGACCTCCAATGGTTTGAGCATGCTTAATGCCGATGGGATTCTTCCTCTTGCTCAGAATGACCTGAGAGGGCATAAATTCAAATTGAGGAAAGACAGATGTAGGATCGATGTGCGGAAATTTGCCTTTAGCCAGCGGGTAGTTGGTTGGTGGAACAGACTTCCATCGCTTGTTGTGGAAGTTGATAGCCTAAACAAATTTAAGGCTCAGCTGGACAGATATTTCGAACGAACGGAAGGGTGAAATGGGAGTGGTGTTTTTTTTTTTTTTTTTTTTTTGTGCCCGATGCTGAATAAGCTTGCTTTCTTGCATCATATGCCTCTACTAATGCTAATGCTAATGCTAATTTTTATGGGGCTTTTTCACAATATTGCTGATTTGATTTGTCTCAGACGAGAATAGCATGTTTTTTTTTCTTCCGGAAACTCGAGTTCTTCATCCAGAAAACAGAAAATTGACTTCAGAATACACGCAATTTACAGCCAGTATAGACGGAGGAATATAGTCTTAGTTGCTGATGCTTCTGAAACCCTACAACAACATCATTTGCACTTTTATTTTCTCGTATTCATTTTTTTTATATATGCATAGGTAGCGCTACCATCGGTGATAAGAAACTTGTGTTAAGCTGAGTGTGTTGTGTTTGTTATTTAGTGATATGTGGCGTGAGAAATAACCACTATGAGCATAAGAATAAGAAGTGTTTTACTGTACATAAAAAATGTAGCTACACAGTATGAAACAGTGATCATAGGAACCCTGCCATTTTACTTTTAGGCACTTTTCCTTGATTGTTATCTCACTGTGACTTTTGCCAGAATGAAACTTCTCTTTTAATTTTTTGGGAATTTTGCAGCATCAAAACAAATTCTCAGGCTTGGATAGCACCTTGCAACAAGATAATTCTTGTGAGTACAAACTACCTGCCTTTAAGAAATTTAATTAGTAAAGTAGCATCTTTCCAATTAGAGTATAGCAATTGATTTTGAAATGCCATGTAGAAAATAATGCTTGCAGTTTCTTTCTGTTGTTTTGTAATTTATTCATGCCACAGAAATTTTTGGTAATATGTACGCATTTTGTCTTGATAAAGCTTATACACAGTAGAAGTTTTGTTCCGTGGAAATGGTATTATTAGTAGTAGTGGCATAATATGCAAGAAAGCAAATTTATAAAGCATCGGCCAAAAAAAAAAAAAAAACCTTTCTCACATCACCTGACCATTCATTCCAATAATTTGGCTAGTTTTTCCTTCAATTTATTCAAACTGCCCATTCCTACCACAACATATGCAAGTTTGTTCCAGCAATCAACCACCCATTGGCTGAAAGCAAACATCTACACATCTTTCCTGCAACCAACCATCCTTCCACGATTTTAATTTGTCTTCTCATATGTATACATTGAGCAAGAGGAAGGATGCCATCAGCATTGAGCTTGCTCAATCCATTCAATGCCTTAAATACTTCAGTCAGTCTGGAGACTAGGCACTTGTGAGGTGTGTATTCTACAGATGCTGCGATTTACAGAACAAGCCTTTTTAGTAAGACCTTTTTTGTTGTTCCCTTCACCAATCTTGTTACTCTTCACCCATTCCAGCAGATTTGCATCCTCTCTAAAATGAAGACTTCAAACCTGTATGCAGTACTCAAGTTGCAGCCTAAGCACTAGTAATAAATAAATTATATAATAAGTAATAGCCATATAGTGCAATGAAGCCACAAACTTTTGCTGCACTGGTTTGAAAAAAAAAACAAAAAAAAAAAAAAAAAAAACAAGTAGATAAGAAAATAGAAATTATTTGCTTCTCTCTTCACATAGGTAACTATCCAGTTGACCTCTGAATTAATTCAGCCACAACTACCTGTGAAGGCAATCTGTTTCAGCAATCAATGACTTGCTGGCTAAAAGAAAACTTCATATAATCTGGAGTCTAAACCTCTTGAGGCACCTCTGTAGCCAGGTGGCCAGGAGCAGCAGTTCGTAGCATATGCTTCTTGATTAGACCAGGGTGGTTACGGGGTTCGAGCCCATGACCACCCCGGTGATATACAAGTTCCTGTATATCATTGACAAACTCTCATGAGCTGCTCTTGCAGCCTGTCTACATTGCATTTGCAATTTCCAGTCCATAGGGACTTACCCTGAATCCAAAAATGCTCTCATAATTATGGCAAAGGATTTGCTTGTCTCTCTTAATATAATTGGGGAGATCCCATTCACTCCAGGCACCTTTTTGATGTTTAACTTCATGTTTAAATTAATTTGGCTTATAGTAACCCATTTAAAACACAAATAGCAATGATTGTGTTCTTATGATGTTTTTTAGTCTTTAAAAAAATGTAACTCATTTTCCTCGGAAAATAAATCACCTCCCAAAGTTAGCAATTTGACGGTAAATAATCAGCATACCTTCTGCATATTAACTTTGTCCTCCAGATAAACATTAAATGGAGAGTATATTAATGAGAGGTTTCACCATATGTACCAAGGCACCTAAGACTATGAGTCATCACAGTGTCTGTAAACTGTGTGTATTCTACAAAAAAAAAAATTAAAAATATGTTCTGGTTAAAAAATTTGGAATGACTTGCGGGGGTGGTAATTCTACTCCTTCCATCTGTGATTAACTACCTACAGGCCCAGTTGAAGATTAATTTAGAAATTCCTCCTGTTGTTCCCGTGAATTGATGCTGCTCTAGCCCTTCCCTTTCGAAAAACCTGGGACTGCCCTGAGTGGACGTAGTTTCAGCATTAACTTCTTCAAAAACACCACTACATAATGCCTTTTATACAGTGGCTTTTAGTGGCTCTTTAGGAGATGCAGTTTCATCTTCTAAAGAGCCACTAAATATATAAACGAATATTGATTAGAACATACTTAATTTATAAGCAAAAATTATCAAGTTAATTTTGTTTCCTGTATTTTATTTGCTAAACATTTAAATCAAATTCTTAATATGTTTAGGAATCTAGTAATTTTATGTATCTAATTTTATATTTACAGTAGAACGTTGGTTATCTAGAAGTCAGTTATTTATTTATTTTTTTTGTTAGTTGTTGGCGCATCAGCTTCTGTGACCATAATGCATCTCCTAAAGTTTTGCATTTTCTACTCTGATCCAACCCGAGGCAGGATTCAAACCCGTGACCTTTGGGTTGCCAGGCAGGCCCTTTACCCACCCGGCTAGTCCGGTCGGCGGAAGTCAGTTATCAGGAATAAATTGAAAGGCTGATTTTTCTTCTTTTTTTATTAATGGTAGTATTTGGGGCAAATGTTTATTATGCTATGAGAGTATTTCTGTTTTTTACGTCGTATATCTGGTGAAATGTTGGATTAGGAATAATAAGTTTCCTCGGAAACCATGAGTGATAATTTAATCATTTGCTTCCATAAATCCAATTTTCCTTTACATATTATGTTCTCTTCATTTCATATTATGTTTAGTTTAGCTCCATTTTCGGTAAGAATAATATCCACCCGAAACTGTGCAATTTATTTTTCTCAGTTTTTTATGGTAAAAAATCAATGAAAAGAAACAGCACTGAAATGGGCAGAAAAACAGAAAAAATGCGATATAATCAATTTGATATTATTAAGGAACTTGAGAGATTTTGCAGCAAAAAAAAGGTCACAACAACAAACAAAACAAAAACGAACATTATTTTAGAAAATTACTTAAAATTTTTTCCACATAAAATTTGCTGTAAAATACCTGTCCGAATATACATACATATGTAAATGTACAAATTTTTATGTACAAATTATTATTATTTTTAATTAAATAAATTCATTTTTTTTTACTCTATTTGAAATATTTTTCTTTTATCTTAATACATTATAGCAGAATATATTTAATTTTACTTTACGTTCAATTATATGGAAAATTTTGCTCTCTGGAAGAGGTCTGACATTAATTATGACACATAACTGACGCACTACTGTAAATTAATACATTCAAAAAGAAGTAAATGTAATATCTCTATATTTTTTAGAAAACAGATAGGTTTAAGTTTAGTGGCCACTAACTAAGGATTGGCACCTATCTTATGAAATTCATCATACTGTCCAAAAAAGTAGCAGCTAAGAACTTGTTAATAATACTAGTCATTCTTATTTTCAGATAATGGACAGATATCATAGAAACCATTATGATGAGTGACAGAAAAGGAAACCAGTTTACATGTGACACTTGTGAAAAGGCATTTATGCGGCATTCATCTCTTCGTACACATCAAAAAATTCACTCTGATGAAAATAATTTTAGGTGTGAAACTTGTAACAAGGTATTTTCTTCAACGTCAAGTCTTGCTACACATAAGCGACTTCACACAAATGACAAACCTTTTATGTGTGTCTTCTGTGAAAAGAAATTTACACAAAATTCCCATCTTTTAGTCCACGTGAGAACTCATACAAAAGAGAAGCCTTTTATGTGCGAGTCTTGTGGGAAGTCATACTCGGATTCAGCAACTCTTCAAAGACACAGGAGAATTCATACTACAGAGAGACCTTATATGTGTGAACATTGTGGGAAGTCATTTTCCGATTCATCAGCATTTGTTAAACATAAAAGAATCCATAACAATGAAAGGCCCTTCACGTGTGGAACTTGTGGGAAATCATTTGCTCGAAATGACCATGTCATTCGACACAGAAGGATCCACATGCATGAGAAGCCCTTTTGTTGTGAGTACTGTGGTAAATCATTTAGATATAAATCAAATCTATCAGAACACAAGAAAATCCATACACATGGAAAATCTTATAGGTGAGTGTTGCCCAGACATTTTTGCCTTTTCAATTTAACAGAAACATTTGAAATTTTAAGTGTGCAAGTTGTGGCAAGGTGATTGACAAAGTGTAAACATTTGACATTGGGTTTTTTGATTTGCTATTTGTTTCTTTTTTTGAGAGATGCAGAAAAAAGTTTGCTTTCTTGCATACCTAGTCATTCAAATAATAATATGCCATGTTTGCCATCATCCATATTGAAATTTGCTGAGCTTGTTTCTGCATTGATTGTTGATTGTAAGTGAAATCTGCGTTCTGCCGTTTCATTTATCTGACATTGCTACTGCATGGGTACAATATTTGTGTAATCAAAAATTGCATAAAATGATCATAGATATCCTAATACTTTTACTGTATAATATACATATATATATGATTATTACTGTAAGAGTGTAAATTGTACCTTATGATAAAACTTTAGCATAAAAGTAATAAGCAGGCCATTAGGCAAAAAGAACCCCTAAAGACAAATATAGCCTGTGCTGGTTTACTTTGCTATACCCTAGACATAAACATATAATTAGCAATAAAATAAAGAATATAAAAGACTATAGCAGACTGTCCATGCTTGAAAGGCATTTTGGACATCTGTTGTAGATGCAAATCCTCTCCTTTCAGCAACTGACTGTCTACCAAGGTATGCTACTTCAGGCACTGTGCAATATCATTACGTGAAGTACAATAAAACCTCAATTTAACAGACTTTATGGGAGGGTTAGGCTCGTGCATTAAATATAATTGTCATTTAACTCAAAAGAAACTCAGATTTATTTGCTTTCTTTGCTTACTACCCTTCTTAAATGCTATTGCAATTATGAAAAATGGAGATGCAAAATGTTTTCCAACTACAGAATGTGATGTAAACTCTAGAACATTACTGAAATGGGAAAACTTTTACACACTTCTTGTTGGTAAATACTGAATGAATTATATCATTCTAAGCCAGGTTTATACAAGGGCAAAATTGCTCATATTTTGCATGGGTTTCACTCTTTGGCAAAGGACGCAAAAAAAAACAGCATAGTTCTTTACTTATGTAAATTCTAGAAGGAAGGTGATGAATCAGATTGGTCCGCTTGATATCGATGGTTCCACGGTTGATGATTCTGCTCATGCAGCTAACAAACTGAATGAGTATTTTGCATCTACATTTACACATGAGGAGTTATTCGGGAATGCCGGAGGTAAATTAAACTCTGTTTGTTATTTGGTTTTTAGGAGCATTAGCAACTAAGGCTATATTGCTCCGGGATATGCGGTGGTCATTCCCTGACCTTTCTACATCCTCCGTATTTGGTGGTGAAGGGTTCAAACCCCGGTCGAATCAAAAAGCGGATGGTTACGTAATTTTATTAGGCACCTCCGTAGCCACGCCTGGCTACGGAGGTGCCTAATTAAACTCTGGAAGTGAACTAAATGATTTTGTAATAACTGAGAGCAAAGTGGAAGAGAAATTGTTGAAGATAAACATAAGAAAGTCACCTGGGGTGAATGAGATCTATCAAGTTATATTAAAGGAGGCAGCAAAAGAAGTAAGAAAACCTTAGCAATAATTATGAGAGCTTCCTTGGAGTCAGGGAAGGTACCCATGGACTGGAGATGTGTAAATGTGACCCAAATTCACAAAGGAGGATCAAAGGATGACACAAGTAATTACAGAACTGTTAGTTTAACTTCTGTTCCAGGGACATTAATGGAGGCACTGGCTAAAGAAGCATTGCAGTATCTTCTTGCATTAGCATTAGTAGAGGCATACAATGCAAGAAAGCAAGCTTATGCAGCATCAGCCAAAAAAAAAAAAAAAAAAAACCCTCCCATTTCACCCCTCCATTCGTTCCAAATGTGTGTTCAGCTGAAACAGATTCATCATTTGTTCCAAATGTGTGAAACAGATTCCTTATATACTATTTTGATTTTTCTGATTATCAAGTTCACTCCAGGGGCTCACATCTGGTGAGTATGGGCTTGGCACACCCAGGGTCCTGAGCTGGATATCATCATTCTTCTTTTTCTTGGTGATTCCCTTCTACTTCTCTCTCTCTCTCTCTCTCTCTCTCTCTCTCTCTCTCTCTCTCTCTCTCTCTCTCTCTCTCTCTCTCTCTCTCTCTCTCTCTCTCTCTCAGCGTAATTCAGAATTTTTTTTTTTTTGTCTGGTGCAGCATAAGCCTCAGGCTTCCTTGCACCATATGGCTAATAATAATAATAAAAAGTACCATGTTAATGAAAGGAAGGCCATACATAGCTTAAAGTTAAATTGCTTTTTTTGTGAAAATATTTTAACTGGTAGTCAGGGCTGTTCAAAAGGTAGGTGTACCAGAGTCCTGACACAAAAGAATGTCCTAAAAATGTTTCTTAAATCATGATAGTAACTATAAAAAAAAGAAAAGGTTCCAAAATGAACCATACATGTGTGGCCCCCAGCATACCATTGCATGGCCCTGCTTGACAATAAATACCATGATACTGAGGCAGTGCCACTTGGTTCCTTACTGGTGAAAAGCCTAATTTGGTGGATTATGCTGTCCATTAAATTGAGGGTTTACTGTAAGTAAACCCTCAATAAGTAAGTCACTTTCACTTTGAAACTGTAAGTCACTTTCACTTTGTATCTGTAAGCTCATTGAAGACGTTATTCTGCTGCATTATGGACACATCACTCAATCTGAATGCGATGTCATCAGTCTCTAATTGTGAATATCTCATTATGTGTCAGATCTAGAAACTGCTCAGAATATTTTGTTTACTTTTTGCCAAGGAACATTCATATATTGATTATGTGGCATTAACAGTACAATCAAATAAGTTTCTCTAAATAATGACTCTTGCATCACCAGTCCTCTTGAAAGTGTTATTATCAATCCACCCCATTTGCTTAATTGACAAATGCAAGTTTATCTACCAATGTAGTGAGCTTGAAATCTTTCAGTGTTAAGAGATGTAACACATTTACCTGCACAGTGTACTGCAAAAAAGTCCTTTATGTCATGTAGTCATTTTTTCACTTATTTTTTTGTCTTTCAAACTCTGCTAACTTTTTAATTAGCAGTAAAACCTTTTGGCGCAATTTGGCCCACTCATTGCTGTTTAGAGACACCCACAGACCATAGAGGTCTGCCCGTACCATGTGAATGAAGCCATTAAATATTCCATTGATCAATTAGAACATGTGAAAATAGTGATGGCAGATATTTTTCAGAAGAGGTTGTGTTGTGGGGTGTCATCATGTGACTACACTAACATCACACAAGTGTGTTGATTCCTCTAATTTGTGCCTTAGAAACACCAATGATATCATTATGGTATGGTATTGTAACACCAGAGTACCTGGTGTTACAATACCATACCTGTCCACCCACGGATGAGAGCCAGAAAGCCTTGAAACTGTGCCGCCTGGGTGGCGGTATCTGCCAAGAATAAATAACATTAGTCTTCTCCGTTGGTGAAGTATTGCTTATTTAAGGTAGTACAATATCAGGGCAAATTATTGTAAAGGCATTCACAATATGAGATAGAAAAAATTGATGTAATTTTGCTTATGTTGGTGATTTACTACAAATAATCTGAGGCTTTTAGTCCTAAAACCTTTTTAGGCTTCTAGAATATAAAATCACAAATGAGTCTCAATTGGTAAACTTTTCATATGCTTAATGAACTCTCAGGGGAAACATAAAAGAAAAGATCTATTACAGAAATGCATTCAAACATGAAATTTATGTAGCTAAGACCATATAAAGATTATCAAAATGCTGAAAAACTGTATTCTCAATGGGTTAGTATTAGTAGTAGCATAGGATGCAAGAAAATGAGCTTATACAGCATCAGCCCAAAAAAATAAAAAAAATTCCCATTTCACCTATCCATTTGTTCCAAAAGTTTTCCCAGTTCCTTGAATCTACTGAAGTTATCAACTTCCACAATGACAGATGGAAGTTTGTTCCAGCAATCAACCATTGAAAATTTTGACACATCTCTTCTGCAACTGTCTTTCCTCAATTTAGGAATAATTCAATAAAGGAACCACTGGGTGGCAGTGATCACAGTGTGCTGAAGTGGGATTTACTCAAGGAGGTAACTACCATCAGAGGTAAAGGGAAGGGTTTTTGCTTTCGTAAAGGCGACTATAATGGTCTGAGACAGTATTTAAATTCTATACAGTGGGAACAACTGATGATGTTACCAACAGCAAATTCAAAATGGGAAGCATTCAAGGAACTAATCTTGGAAGCTACCAGGCTTTACATACCAACCAAGAAATATTGTTCAAGGTTCAGGCCTAAATGGTTGTCAGATGAACTAATGAGACATATGGCAGAGAAGAAAAATGCATGGGATACATACAAATTAATGGGTGACATGGAAGCCTATGATAGATATAAGTTGGTCTGTAACCAAGTCACAAAGGAGATTAGGCAGGCAAAGGCAAATTATGAGAAATCCTTGGCAAAGGACGCAAAGAAAAACAGAAAAGAGTTCTTTACCTATTTAAACTCAAGAAGGAAAGGGATGAATCAGATTGGCCCACTGGATGTTGATGGTTCAACAGTTGAGGATCCAGCTCAGGTGGCTAACAATCTAAACGAGTATTTTGCATCTACATTCACACATGAGGAGTTATCCAGGAAGGGGGATGTCGTAGGTGAAGTAAACATTGGCAGTGAGCTAGATTATTTTCTAATAACTAAGTGGAAAGTGGAGGAGAAATTGTTGAGGATAAACATAAAAAAGGCACCCGGGGTGGATGGGATCTATCCAGTTATATTAAAGGAGGCAGCAAAGGAAGTAAGCAAACCCCTAGCCATAATTATGAGAGCTTCTTTGGACTCAGGGGAGGTACCCATGGACTGAAGATGTGCAAATGTAACCCCAATTCACAAAGGAGGATCAAAGGCTGACACAAGTAATTATAGACCTGTTAGTTTAACTTCGGTTCCAGGAAAATTAATGGAGGCACTGGTTAAAGAAGCACTGCAGGATCATCTGGACAAGAATTCAGTTATAGCTCAGACAGAGCATGGTTTTGTTAAGGGCAGGTCTTGTCTGACCAATTTGATTGGATACTATGATGTAGTCACAAAAGAACTGGATGCAGGGAATAACTTTGATATTATATATTTGGATCTTAGAAAGGCTTTTGATACTGTTGCACATGGAAGACTGCTGCACAAATTGGAGAAGTGTGGCATTGGAGGCAAATTGCTGCTATGGATAAAGGGATGGTTGAGTGGCAGAAGACCGAGAGTGGTAATCAATGGACACTGCTCAACATGGACTAATGTTATTAGTGGAGTTCCTCAGGGTTCAGTGTTGGGTCCATTGTTGTTTTCTGTATTTATAAATGATATTGATGATGGTGTATCAGGCTTAATGTCCAAGTTTGCATACGATACCAAGGTTGGCAGGGTTGTTAAGGACACCTTGCACAATCCTTCGGCCCTGGAAGGATTGTGCAAGGCTCAAGGGGTAGAATTTTTTTCAGCCTGGACTGTACTTGTTAACAGGAGAGATTGCTTCTACAGGGATGGGATACACTTAAATAGAAAGGGTGCAAGAATATTTGCTGATGCTATCGAGGCAGTGTTAGGTGGGTCGGAAAACTGCTAGCTTGGGGGGAGACAAAGACCAATAGTTTAACAGTAACCGCAGGCAGAGGTGAAGGTGATTCTTGCACAACTTCTATTAGAATAAGAAGCGACCTGGAGCGAGGGGTGTTGGGGGTTTCAGGGATGGATGGCAGTCATCATGGAATAGTTGGGTATATGGGATGTGTTAGGGTAACAAGGAATAGGCATAGGAGCATGTATGCTTGCATGTATACCAATGCTAGAAGTATAGTAAATAAATTTGATGAATTTGAAGTGTTGGTCAAGACATCAAAGGCGGATATTGTTGGGATAGCAGAGACGTGGTGTCACAAAGATATAAGGAATGCAGAACTGGAATTTGGGGAGTACAATGTGTACAGAAAGGATAGACAGGACAAAAAGGGAGGGGGTGTTATGCTGTTAATTAAGAAAAACATAAAATCAAAGGAAGTGCACCCAGTTAATATAGATGAACAGTGCTCTGTTGAGTCAGTTTGGTGCGAGATAAGCACTGCGAAAGGAAAAATAAGGGTAGGAGTGTGTTATAGGCCTAATGACTTGAATGAGTACAATGAACAATTGTACAGAGAAATAGAGTGGGCCAGTAAATCTGAATGTCTTATAATGGGGGATTTTAACTTCCCAGATATTGACTGGAACTTGTGGGTTGGTCACTCACACACCAGTCAGACTTTTGTGGATTTATTGGATGATTGTTTTCTGCAGCAGCATGTTCGAGAGGCAACCAGAGAAAGTAACACTCTTGATCTGGTTATCAGCAGTGATCATTCGTGTATTAAGAATTTGCAGATAAAGGAACCACTAGGTGGCAGTGATCACAGTGTGCTGAAGTGGGATTTACTCAAAGAGGTAACTACCGTCAGGGGTAAAGGAAAGGGTTTTTGCTTCCGTAAAGGGGAGTACAGTGGTCTCAGACAGTTTTTAAATTCTGTACAGTGGGATCAACTGACGATGTTACCAACAGTAAATTCTAAGTGGGAAGCATTCAAGGAATTAATCGTGGAAGCTACTAGACTTTATATACCGATTAAGAAATATCGTTCAAGGTTTAGGCCTAAATGGTTATCAAATGAACTAATGAGACTCGTGACAGAGAAGAAAAATGCATGGGATGCATATAAATTATCAGGTGACGCAGAAGCCTGTGGCAGATATAAGCTAGTCTGTAATCAGGTCACAAAGGAGGTTCGGCAGGCGAAGGCTGATTACGAGAAATCTTTGGCAAAGGATGCTAAGAAAAACAGCAAGGATTTCTTTACTTATATAAACTCTAAAAGGAAGGGGCTGAATATGATTGGTCCACTTGACATCGATGGTTCGACTGTTGATGATCCTGCTCAGATAGCAAACAAACTGAATGAGTATTTTGCATCTACATTCACACGTGAGGAATTATTACAGTTTGAAAATGGAAGAAGGTTATCAAATTGTAGCAGTGTGCTTAATGATTTTGTAATAACTGAGAGCAAAGTGGAGGAGAAATTGTTGAAGTTAAACATAAGAAAGGCACCTGGGGCGGATGGGATCTATCCAGTTATTTTAAAGGAGGCGGCAAAGCAACTAAGCAAACCCTTAGCCATAATTATGAGAGCATCCTTGGACTCAGGGGAGGTTCCCACGGACTGGAGATGTGCAAATGTGTCCCCAATTCACAAAGGTGGATCGAAGGGTGACACGAGTAATTACAGACCAGTTAGTTTAACTTCTGTTCCGGGTAAAATAATGGAGTCACTGGTTAAAGATGCATTGCAGGATCATCTAGACAAGACTGCAGCAATAATTCAAACACAGCATGGGTTTGTTAAGGGAAAGTCTTGTCTGACAAATTTGATTGGTTATTATGATGTGGTCACAAAGGAACTGGATGCAAAAAATAATTTTGATATCATATACTTGGATTTCAGGAAAGCTTTTGACACTGTTGCGCATGGAAGACTACTGTACAAATTGGAGCAGAATGGTATTAAGGGTAAGTTGCTACAATGGATAAGAGGATGGTTAAGTGGGAGAAGACAGAGGGTGGTAATCAATGGGTGCTGCTCTTCGTGGACTAATGTTATTAGTGGAGTCCCACAGGGTTCGGTGTTGGGTCCACTGTTGTTTTGTGTATTTATCAATGATATTGATGAAGGTATATCAGGCTTAATGTCGAAGTTTGCAGATGACACAAAGGTTGGCAGGGTTGTTAATGACAGTAATGGCAGTGTGCTACTGCAACAGGATCTAGATAATTTGATCGACGGGGCTCACATCATATACTCCCTCCTATCGTGTCTGGGCAGAATTGCAGACACTCTCAAATTCAATCCTAATTCACGGCTTTTTTTCAACAGTGACCTGTACTTGTTATGTGATTCCGCCGGTCTCGTACTCTTAATATCATTAAGTGCCAACGTGTACAACTATATCACCTTTTGTGCCCTTCCGCTCTACAACGTCATCATCCTTTGCCCCTGGCAGACATACCCTGGTCCTGTTCTACCTATTCTTTTTACAAAGCATGTTTCCCGTTTCTCTGACAATAGTCACCAACAACTACTAGTTCCTTTGGGACCAGCGCATTCTGTCTTGGGGGCTGCCGCTGTTTTGTGCGATGCCCAAGTGCAAACTCTGGCGTTGGTGTGGGCAGCTGAGAGCTTGATGGGCCCCTCACTTTTAATCCTTCGAAGGCATCTATCCTGTCCTTCAAGCTCTCATATAGGCCCATAACAACGCTGAGTTGTCGCCGGATTTCCTTACACTCCTTGCATCGCGCACATACAAAGACATCCCCCATGGCAGCATCATGTCCCGTACCTGACTGCTCCACAAACATCAAGCAAATAGTGCATTTTAAAAGACTGTGATTCAGAGGGCAACTGCCCCCCCTCAGTTCTCCCCTGAACCACAGCACTTCCATTAGCTTGAACCTTTTGCTTTGCTGCTCTGGTCTGAGTCATGATTTCGATTTAATTTCAATAAAATTTCAATTTCAGTACTAAATTAAAACCCTAAACTTGTATAACACAGTTATAACGCCATATTTATGTTTCAGTATCGAGTGTTATCTACGAAATCCCTTTATATAACTTCCGTATCAAGTTAAGTATTAATTATTTATTTTTGCTAATTGTTTATGTTACGTAATCTAAGTCATTATATGTATATAGTTAAAAGTACAATTTAATTGACAGTGAAGTTCAACAAGACCTGTAGATTTACTTATTAATTGACAATATTATGTTATGCACTATACTATACTAGGCTTATGCTATCTAGTTCGAGATATTTTGTATCGCGTAACAATGGAGGCAATTTACGAATGGTAAGTCTACTGACACTTAAGTATCGATTAACTTTCAAATCTCGCTGTCTCAATTCAGAATAAACTAAGGATCCTGACTAGCTACTTACAGAAAATAATTTGATATAGCTGCCACAACAACAATAAAAGTTTATAGAGATAAGTTATCTGCATTTCAGAACATCCCATTGGGAATTCCTTCATAACGAGCCCCTACTTATTTACCTCAAATAAGTAACACATCCTAAATAGGGCAGTATATTGTTACTTATTCTCAATTGAGTGATACCACTCAGACGGCACTGCTGCCCTCCTGAGTAGGACAGTTAGTTGAAATAATTATTGTTAAGATTGCAAGTTAAGAAGAACTATACCTATGCAGTAATCTTATAAATTTATTTTATTGAATTTACTTTAAAAGGCATAAAGCACTCCATATAGTACTGAATCATGAAAGATTTTCTGGTAATGTTTTGGATCCACTGTGGGATACTGTCATTAGATGAAACAGAAGTCTGAAAACTGTTAAAGTAGCTTATATGAACTCTCCTGCACATGCTTGCGCTCTCTCTCATTAAAGCAAAAAAAAAAAAAAAAAAAGACAGACAAACAGAAAAACTATTTTGGTTAGTTAGTGTGATTGTGTAACTTAAATATCCATTCACACTTAGTTAATTTATTTAGTATTAGTATTTTTCCTATAGTGCAAGGAATCCACAGGTCTATGCTGCAGCAGTCAAAAAATAAATTAATAAAATAAAATAAATTGGCAAATGATACAATCAAGCAAGCATCAGCCAAAAAAAAAAAAAAAAAAAAGTGCTTACCCTGTATGCACAAAAGATGTTATTTTATACAAAAACATCTTTTACAAAAATCAAAACTGTTTTAGTGATTAAGTTAACGTTATTTCATTACCAATTGGTTTTTACTTCAGTCCGACAAATTTAGTAGGTGGCACCAAAGATGTTTTCACATCAAAAACTGGCGCCTCCGTAGTCGGGTGGATAGGAGCAGCAGTGCGTAGCACATGCTTCTTGATTAGACTGGGGTTCGAACCCATGACCACCAAATACGGAGGATGCAGAGAGGTCAGGAAATGACCACCGCATATCCCCGGAGCAATATGGCCTTAGTTGCTAATGCTGCTAAAAAAAAAAAAAAAAATCAAAAACTATACAGTTCACCCATCCCTACCCCCCAATAATTTGTCTAGTTTTCTTCCTTGAATTTAATGAACTCATCCACTTCCACAACAGAAAGAAGCTTGTTCCACCAATCAACCACTGCTGACTGGCTGAATTAACATATATAGTATAAATTTCACCATAATAGTTTTTGTTATATAAAGTTTTATTTTTTTATTTTTTTTTTTTATTTCTCAGAAGCCAAGCGAGTGTCCTTCACTTACTCAAGTTCCTTTCTTTTCTTTTTTTTTTTTTTTTTAATAATGGCAAGTCTTTGTATTGAATATCAGAAAATATCCTGAGGTTTAATCGATTAGTGGTGATCGGAAGGTGGTGCTAGTGTCAAGAGGTGATGCATTGTCATAATGTTTTCACTCACCATGAAAAATCTGTTCAGTTTCAGAAATCGAATTTAAAGTCTGGTTATATGAGAACAGCTTCTCGTTTCATATGTTAACAAACACCAGAACAACTCTATTTTATTGTGGCCACAGCATCTTGATAAATCCCACAGAGCACACCACAGTTGGCTCCAGCTCCATCTTCCAAATACAGTAAACCCTTGCTATTCCAGTTACAGTTAATCCGGATCGAAATATGAAAAATTCTGTTCACAGTGGCATTGGCATGCGACACCGATACCACCTAATAAATGTATAAAAAGACAATGCATTTATCGATCTATTGATGGATAAATATATTGTCTTTTTTTAGTTTTTAAATAAAGGCCCTACAGTGATATATATATGTTTGTTTTATTTTCTCCAGCACTACCTATATCTTTAAATTTTCCACTTATTAGTGTTCTCAGTTTTTTTTTTTGTCTTTTAGGGCTATCTTTTGCTTCAGTAATCTGGATTATTGCTTAATACGGATGACCTCACCCCCCCCCAATTAATCCGGACTAGCGAGGGTTTACTGTATATTTAACTGGCATGTGCTTCACGAACTCCCTGTACACGAGAATGAAGTAACCAACTACAGCAGCTGATGTTGTGCCTGTTCTATCTATTCTATTGTGACCTTGACCGGATAAATCATAAACCATTAGGTAAGGCACTCAAGCAGGAAAATGTCTAGCATAGGAAGACCTTTTATAAGTCCATATAGTTTCTCCAGTCAACAATTCATAATAGAAAACATCCTCACGAGTACAAACCCCAATATAATATTCCATTAACTTCCAGTGCTAAGTTTTATGTGTCAGTAATTCAGATGTATTACCTCCTGTTGTGAAATGGAAAAGGTCATTTCCCTTTCGTACTACTGCCCAAATAATTTTTCCTGGATATTGCTGTATGTCATATATTCTACTGGTTTCATTCATATTAGTGTCCTATTGGTGACGGAAATCTAATTCGGGCCTTTTCTACCAGAAAAGACACGAGAAGGCAATTGCTGTCCACTTCTCTGCCCACGAGGGCAGGTATTAACTTCCGAAACAAAGGAGGACTTGTCAGAGAAACTTAAATTTACAAAATCAAACAGAGAATTTTACGATATGGGAAAATATAATCATATATTTTATTTATTTTTGCTGTTATTCATTGAGATTTTGGTTTCAATTTTAAGACAAGAAGTTGCAAAATACTTGGAGGGGTGTGATAAGCTATAGGTTATTGAAATTTTCATGTTTTGAAAATATAAATTCAAGTTCTCGTTTTTAAAATGATGCAAAATATGTGCATTGTTATTTATTTAAATATTTTATATTTATTTATAAAAAATAAAGATTATATAAAGTGCTCTTAAAGGAAATTAAAAACCACGTGATGGAGTTTGAAATGTTTTTTTTTAAATGAATCACATCAGTTTTTAATTAATTTTAATACAATATTGGCATTACTTTAAGATAAATTACTTTAAATTAAATTCTTTGCAAATAACAAAGAATATTTTATGAGTCACTGTTCATAAGGAACGGTGAGTAGATTTGAGGCAATGCATAGCAATTGTTTATTTATTTGAATATAAATAAGGCAAGGCATAGCCCTTGTATAAGGCAATGGTCAGGCCATACCTTGAGCCTCATTTTAGGAAGGACGTAGAGTTTGCTAGAACAAGTACAGAGAAGGGCAACACGACTGGTGAAGGGAACGAAGGAGTGCTCTTATGAAGAAAGGCTTAAAAGTTCTGCAAATTGCAGCTTCTGGAGACTAGGCACCTGCGAGGCACTCTGATTGAGGTGTATAAGGCCTTGAATGGATTGAGCAGCCTTAATGCTGAGGGGATTCTTCCTCTTGCTCAGATTACAAACCTGAGGGGGCATAGATTCAAACTGAGGAAAGACAGTTGTAGAATAGATATGCGGAAGTTTGCCTTTTGCCAGCAAGTAGTTGATTGCTGGAACAAACTTCCATGTGTTGTTGTGGAACAGCAACACATGGACTAGACAAACATTTGGAATGAATGGATCAGTGAAATGGGAAGGGGGGGTTTTTTTTTTTTTTTTTTTGGCTGATGCTATAAGCTTGCTTTCTTGCATCATGTGCCTCTACTAATGCTAAATTTGGAAAGCACAACTACCTGGTGTTACAGAAAGGAAGTGCACCAAAACCACAATGTAAGTAAACTATAAAGATGATCCCTGACCTCTAGGTCCCTACCACTGTTGCCTAACTCAGAGCACAAGTGTAAAAATAACTCAGTTCACCAATATGACATTCATTACATTTTCGACTTCATACTGCGATTTTATTGCAGTTTATGGAGGCCATACTTCATATCAATGTGCACCATATTTTCCTAAATAAGTACTGATGAATTATACATAAAAATAATCATTTCTTGTTTATATTCGTATCTGTCTGCCCACTTATTTTGAGCAGTGTATTTAAATGCAACACCTTTTGAACATTCCTTGTAAGTTAAACGAATACATGCTCATAACTTTTTTGGATAATACTTTGTATTTATCATAATGGCTCCAAGGCAGTAGCTAAGCATTCTATTAATATATTCATTCTTTTTTGCAGGTAAACAGTAGAAATTCTAGACATCGCCAGGATGACCGACAGCAGTGGAAACCAGTACCCATGCGATGCTTGTGGTACAATATTTTCTTGGCCTGCATCCATCTTTACTTACAAAACGATTCATACCAATGTAAACATCAGATGTGAAACTTGTGACAATGTCTTATGTACGTTATCAGATCTTAATACAAATGATACAGTTCTCACCAAAGACAAACCTTTTATTTGTGTCCTCTGTGAGAAGGGATTTTCACACAACTCAGATCTTCTAGTACATCTAAGAACTCACACCAAAGAGAAGCCATTTATGTGTGAGTCTTGTGGGAAGACATTTTCACAGTCAGCAAATCTGTACAGACACAGAAGAACCCACACTAAAGAGAAACCTTTTGTATGTGAACATTGTGGAAAGCAATTCTCAGATTCCTCAGACCTTGCTAGACATAATAGGCTTCACACCAATGAGAAGCCATTTGTGTGCAATATTTGCCACAAGAGTTTCAGAAGGAATGCACATCTTACGACACACAGAAGACTACACACAAATGAAAAACCCTTTTCTTGTGATTTCTGTGATAAAACGTTTTCGGATCGATCAAACCTTTCAGTGCACAGGAGAATCCACACTAATGAAAAACCCTTCAAATGCGATTTTTGTAATAAGGCATTTACGATGTCATCATGTCTCAATCAACATCTAAGAGTTCACACCAGAGAGAGACCTTTCACTTGTGCTACTTGTGGTGAGAGATTTACACAGTCATCCAGCCTAGCCAAACATAGCAAAATGCACATTAAAATGTGAAATGTTTGGATTATTATTTATTGAATTTATTTCTAAATAAAGAGTTGTTTCCAGTATTCGATCAAGATTAGCTTTTTACTCAGTTGTGATGATTTTAATGTGATATTTATGTAGGAGGACTGTATGAAAGTTAGGTAAATTTTTCAGGAGAAACTTCTTTAGCAGAGACATTGCATGAATAAAAGCTTTTTTAAAACATTTTAAACGATTTGGTTAAATGTTTGTTTTCCCCTTTTCGTGTTGTAGGAGGGTGCACATCTTTCTTGATATTAACTTACTAAAAAAGGTTCGTGTGGTTTTTTTATAGGTTAATATTTTTCCAATGATTACCATTTGTGGAAGCTGTTGTAGATGGCAGTTATCCGTTGATG